>NC_044244.1:154566088-154870016 GCF_003957555.1 Calypte anna
TTTGTTGTTTTTTTTTTTTCTTTTCAGTTATCCCACTTGAGCCAAACTCATTTGACACAAGTGCTAGCACCAAGCCCAGCACCACAACAAATCAGAACATGGACAACAGAAGAGCAATGGCACTACGTGTCCATGGTAGGACCCAGTGAGGATTCCTGTGGCTGATCCCAGTTGTACAGAAGCTAATTTGTAGGAACACAAGCTAAACACAGAAGTGATGGGTAGGAGAAACGTAGCAGGTCCCAGCACCCTGCCCAGCCTTTGATTTCAGTTTCAGCAGAGTGGTTTAACATTTGGTTTAACTTTGCTTCATATCCCCTCTGTTTAACAAAGCTGAGTAAGGTAGTTTTTGTTGTTGAATAGCAAATCTAGTGATAATGTTACAGTTTTCACACAGGCAACAAATGTTTTTCTCTTTTCTAATAGATTACATTAAATACTCTCATCTTGTCAGTATCATCTCAATAACAGTTATCTTATATTGCTCCTGTTTTGTGTAATATTATTCTCTTAATTCCAGAGTGCTAGATGTGCAATTGCACACAGGTACCACAGACACACACAGAATTTTCTTCTCCCATCCCTGACAACAGAAAAGTTACTACTGCACTGAAGTGTTTTTTTCCACTTGATTTTACCCAACTTTTCCACTCATGCATTCTTAGTCCATAAGCACATGCTCTGTCACTAAGCCTAAACTACATTGTTTAAGAGACTCTGTTACCAAGCATTCCAGATTGCTCTTTATTAGCAATCTGTCACTATGGTTATTTGCCTTTCCAAAAGCTTTTTTTGCCACCCACAGTGTTTGCCAGAATGAATCTCTATTTTGTTTCAGATCACAAGTTTTAAATTTTAATCATAATTTGCCAGCATCAAGTGGCAGTGAACTCAGATCTCTCTCTAACACTGTTTTAGGAATATTTACATTTCTGCTTACAGGTACATTTTGTAATTTGGTGATCAGATTCCAGTGCAGTTAATACTGTTTTTCTCAGTTTTCCTATACTGCAATTTTCCAAATATCATATAAAACAAAGTCAAATACAGTACAAACATAAATTTCTGTCAGAATAGTCAGCCTGAAAAAAGCAGGGCTACATGCTCATTTTAAAATGATCTATGTGCTTCAAGTATGTTGAATGGAATTATTTATGCAAATATTCTTTAATTCTTCAGTGGCTTCACCTGTGGGCCTCTTAATCAGAATCAGTATCAAGATATACTTATGTGGGTCATAAATTTTCTCTTGTAAAATGGCAAAACAACATCATCTTTTTTTGGCATCCTGGAAAGTCCCCCATTTTGGAAGCCTTGTTTAAAATCAACATGAATGTTTCAGAGAGCTCATCTGCCAATTTCTTCAAAACTTTTGGCTACAAGTTACACAGTCTACTGGATTTCACTCTTAATTTGGTCATTTACTATCTGCTCCAGCCACTAATGAAACAGAATGTATTTCATTAGCATTGCAAGATAGTAATAAATTCTCTTTCAAATACAGAACATAATTTTTTATTGAATACATCTGACTTTGCTATGTGACTGAGCAGCTATTTTTTTGCCTTTTTTTTCTGGCTAAGAAAATTCCTGTCTCATAAAGATCTATATCACAGTTTGGGTTATTTTTATTGATTTAAACAATTCTTCTCTTTTCCTTATACAAATGAGGTATGGGGTGTTTTTTATGTATGTATGACTGTATTTTTAGTTGCAGTCTGTAATGCTTTGCTTTTATATTATATCTGTTGGTCTCTCCTAGTTTTTTTTTTCTTCACTATGCATTTTTAATCTAGCTTTTACTAAAATAAATTATCTTTCATGTTTATAAAATTGGAATTTGAAGTTATGGGATCTAGCATACAAACCATTAATGGGGTGGAAAAGTGTGAAGAGTGTCCCTTCAACAGTAGTTGGTTTCAGCTTTGGGAAATCAGCTTTCAAATGAGCCAGGTGTGTTCATCACTGGCCTGGGCCATTCTTTGGCTACATATAAAAAAAGAAACATTATTATTGCTTGTGTTAAGAAAATATTAATTTCTAGTTCAGTGATTGATTCACCATTTCCCATCCTAAAGAGATTTAACATCAAGGAGCTGCAGTTCTACTCTTTTGTTTCTGTAACTCCCAGGCATTTATAGGATGCTGCACTGGCACCTACATGAGATCTCAAGGCTACCTCTCCAGATGACTTGAGTGCCACATAACATTGTAATTATTCTAATTATATTGACACAATATTGGAAGCTGTTTGAGGAACTGCTAATGTCATTGTCTATGATGATGATATAGAAAATTATCCTATTTCACTACTTACTTTTATGAATTACAGGCGAATACTTTCACTTACAAGGACAATTCTCACTTAATATTGATTCACTCATTTCAGATTTTGCCTGATCTGTTTTGAAAGTCAGGTGATTAGAGTAAAATTATATACTTCAACTCTGACAGTGAGGATGTTGCTTTAAAAAGGTATTATAGGTGTGTGTTGCAGAGCCTATTTTAATTTCAGAATGATCCCTGTAATAAGCTAAAACCAGAACAATGTGTAAACACTCCGCTTTCTTCAGTTACTTAAGTGTTTTCCATTTCAGACTATATTTTCTCAAAACCCCAGATCAAAAGACAGATAAAGTGTTGATTCTGTCAGCAAAAATCAATTGTCTATGCAAAAGTTCTAGTTCAATGTGTAGTGAAAAAGGAAATTGTACTTTTTACCTCCTCTTCTTAATAACAAGGACTGCTTCGAATTGACAGCTCATGCTGGCAAGTGATTAGATCTGGAAAAAAATCCACTAAAGGCAATAGGACAGTGGTGCAGTCACCAACAAGGACTCTACAGTCAGGTTTCACACATAACTAATTTATAGCTTTTAGATTATGCATTAAAAAAAAAATTTCTTGCCTACATCATGTAATATGGTATCTGTTCCTTGAGAAGATGACAGATTTCTAAAACAAAATATCAACAAGTAGTGAATTATTTTGTTTAATTAAAACTATTTCTGTTGCCTGGGTATACATATAAAAGAGGAAACATTTTCAGATACTCCAGCTTACACAATTTTCTCACATGACTATTCATGAATTACTAATGGAAGATAATAAAACCACCTAAATGAAAATAACTGTAAATTTTCAAATTACCGTAATTTAAGTCTTGTCTCTACAACAGTAAAGTTTTATTTTAATAAATAAAATCTTGCTTAGAAAATATAAGTTTTTAAAATCTTATATATTCTATTTCTTCAAAATTCAATGAAATTTCAGATCTTTTTTTTCAGACTCCCTTCAAAATGTGCTTTTATATATATGCACCATAATTAAAATATACAAAAAATCACCAAAAAATGTATAAAACTTGTACAACTAAACTAATAAATGGAGTGAGAGCTAAGTATATTCACGTGGACTGTCATACTTCACAAGCAAAGACTTGCAGAGCCATTTATCATCAAAACGAATCCTGCCAAACATGATAAGATCTGTCATACTCCAGCCAAACTGGTAAAATAAATGTAGAAAGCAGGAATGTAATGTAGAAAGCAGGAATGTAATATGATGTGACTAATCCTGAAACACAATGCAGCAGAAAGGAAGAGTTTTCAATATGGCAAGGGAAAAAAATGCTCGTGATAGACTAAAGGTTGAATTTGGAAATGCTGAAAACCTATTTCTCTTGTCAGGCCTTACAAAGAGCTTTGAAAATGTCATACACAATTGTAATGCTCATCATAGAATTTAAGGTAGTTTTTTCTTTTTCTTTTTCTTTTTTTTTTTTTTTTTTTTTTTGATTATCTGGCACTAGAGTAGGAAAGCAGATTATTCAAAGAGTGCACAATGCCTGTTACTACCCTCCTATGAAAGTCTGACCACTAGTGGCACAAAATCTCCTTCTTGGAAATATATCCTCCCTGGGGAAAGTATGGAAAGGCCAGAGCAATTTTTAAACTGTCCTTTGATATTATGTGTATTTACAGGGTGGAAAATTTTGGAGGTCCTACAGGGCCTGTTTAAACAAAGACCAGAAAATCCGGGGTGCTCTTCTGCCCTGAGGGTCTCCCTGCAGCTGAACGTGTCTGCACTGATTTTTTGGGGGGGGGGAGGGGCACTGGGAGGTATTCCCTCCCCCCCTTCCCCCAGATCACAGTTTCCCCTCAGGGGCTACCAAATCATCCCTTCCTAGCAATAGCTTTGTTTGGCTGGCTGCACTCACTGCATTTTATAAATATGAGAAAATGAACAAATTAAAAAAAAAAAAAAAGAAAAAAGAAAATAATAGACCAAACATTACTTCACCAGCTTTAGCAAAATGTTTTTTTGGGTTTTTTGCTTTTTTTTTTTCTTAAAGAATAATAATAATTTTGTTATACTTTTTTCTACAAGCACAACAAAGTCTGTAGAAGCAGGCACTTTTTTTGACTGTATTGATAGCTATAGTTTGAAAAAAAGACAATTTTCAGCTGGATCTGTTGGCCTAGTTAAAAGTACCAGGCCTTGCTTCATTCATGCAAAGAAAAGCATGCTTCATAAGACACTGTAACTTCGCCATTTTTTCTGCTCATGGGTCCAATTGGCAACATTGGGAATACATATGTAAAAAGTTCCTTGTTTATTACAGCTGTCTGGACTTTTTTTTATTAAAAAATACTAGTTGTAAAATGAACCTCTCCTCCCTATGCTTGCATAAACACATTAATTTATGCTACTGTTATTACATCTTTTGAACTCTTGTTTCTCTGCAAGTTTAATTTTATCCCAGATTCAATTTTATGTAATTCCCTAATACCATTTATAATACTGTGATATTATAAGAGTATTGTTTTTATAGGCACTCCTCTACTGTATGCTGGATTGAGAAAGGTTGAGTTACATTGACATCACAACCTCACAGCTTGCAGTTTCAAATTGGATAGGTTGAAATTCCTAACCAAGAAGATCCAAGATTCAGATGAGAAGTTTAATTTACAGTATGCATAATAAAGTTTAAGAACTGTGTAACCTGACTTTTACCCCAGAATTATTTTTTCTAGCATTAGTCTCTTGAAATAGCAGTAATACTACATGTATTCTATTTTGAATGAAAGAATCAAATGCATTCTCTCTATGTAGCTCTTGAGTTTGCCATCTGCAAAACAGTGAGTAGGATCTGACAGATGCCATCATTCAAAGTGGTTGAACTGCTTTTTTATTGTAGCTGCCCATAAAACTTGGCACAAGCCTATTACTGGTAATACTGCTTTATTGTTGCACTTACTTTTAAGCCGTAGATCTGGTTTGAATCTATGGAAAAAATACAGTCTGGGTGCACATGGACTGAGGACACAGCCAGTTATCTGGGTAATTTATTTTATTAATTTATACTAAATTAAATAAGGAGTACTACCAGCATTTAGCAAGTGTCCTTCCTCCTGAGGCTGCAAATCAGCAACAAAAACTGTCACACTGAAATATCTGGGTTTACAATACGTTGTTTGAGTGTGTTCTGGTTGACATGGGAACTGACAGTCTGATTGATAGCTCCTATTTCTTTCCTTATTGTCACACATTACTTTCAGGATGCTAGTAATAACCCAGTGGTAGACTCCTATAAAAGGTGCAACTCTCCAGCTGGGCTTTCACTATTAAAAGTTTTGTCGTGTTAGTGGAAATTATTTTGCTGAAATTTGAAATCCTGCATCCTGGAGGACTATGTGGTTCAGGAGAGGGGTAGTGAGAACAGAATAAAGACCCTTTCACCTCTCTGTTCCTAGCAAAAGCTCAGGTTCAGTAGATACCAGCTGCTATTTCTATATTGAGACTTTTTAGTTCCCTGTGTAAAATGAGTTTAGGTTAACCATTTGTTAATAATTACCCTGCAATTTCTTTCATTACTAGTGTTATGAGTACCCTGAAGAGCACTTCTCTGGGACATGAGGACTACAAAACTCATGTTAAGAACATACAAAAACAAGGCAAATTTTCAAATAAGATGTATTTTTGTTGTTGATCTCTTTCCCACGTGATTCAAAAAACAAGAAAAAGTGGAGAGGAGAGAAGGAATACATCAAGAGTTATCAAAAACAAATACAACACGTCTCTCCACTTCTGTGTGGTTCTTTATTTCAGGTACTTATTTCATATTATAAAAGACATCTATCTACAGAACCCTAGATTGCTTTAGACAGGGAATATATTGCAAGGTTTATTTACTTGATTGCTTGTCATGTTCTTGCCAGGTGTCTGACATCTCTCAGCTTATAGCAGGAGAAATCCTTAGTTTGACCCAGTGGGGTTAGCCTTGTGTTATGTTTTTGCCTTATGTTAAGATGAAAAAAGCTGCCTTCTTCACAGCAGGCTGTGGGGATTACAAAATTACAGTTTCCATTTCCAAGGTTAGTATTTTTACCCTTCCTTGATTTTTCACTTTTAAAGTAAGTTCCTAGTGCCTTCTTCTGGTTTTAAAAAAGTTGCAGAAAATCCAGTGAGTGTAAGTTCTGCTGGTTTAGTTCAAAGATTGCCATGAGCTATGTCAAGGTTGATTTCTTCAACTAATTGGGATGATTGTCAAGTGCACAACTCCTGATTTCCTTGTCCCTATGTGACCATGAAGAGAAACAGCAACATGCATTTCAGGAAGGAGAACAGAGCAGTATAGGCTGTCAGGGGACCAAGGTTCCTCCAGGGCTCATCTATGCTCAGGCAGATGTGCACTTATGCAGGTGAAAAAGCCCAGGTAACAGGTCTGTCAATTTTCTTCTTAGGGCTCCAAATAAATTCACGTTTGCAGGACTACTCTAACCCTGGCAATTGCTCATGTTGCTCAAGTTTTAAGATATTTCTGTCTTCTGCTAGTAAATAAACTGGGTAATCTACTATCTGTTGTTAAAAGCATGACAGAGATGTAGTTTAAGGACTTGACTCAGCTGCCTAAGCATAGACATAAAACGTGTTTTGAGATACCTTAGAATTTCATGTGCCTTTCAGGTGCTGCACTGGAAGGCCTTGGGTATCCCCCAGGTCCTCTGTCATATCTCCCAGGCACAAGAGCACACCTCAGATATTCTAAGCTATCTCAAATGTCACTAGATATCTGAGCTATCTGAGATCTCTGAACTGAGCCATAAATAGATAAGATCTAACTTATGTAGATGGGTAGGGTTTCATGAATCTTATTTAAAAGAATTTCTGCTTTTGAATTTTGGTTTTGACAGACCTCTCTGTAACCCCGAGGAAATATTTTAATTTGTCCTACCTTTGCTGTCTGAGATATAGGATTATTTCTGCTCTATATTCAGGGAAGTAAAACAGAATGGTTATGGCAACAGATTATTTGGCGTGTAAACTGCTCAATTTTTATTAGGATTTGTGGTGTTTATGTTTATTTGTTTGATAAGTATGAACCATAATGCACAAAAAAGTAATGAATTAAATTTGAATAAGTTTTAACATCTGTACATTGCTATCAGTAGAACAATCTGTTTTTCCATACAACAGAACAGATGTAGGTTTGAAAACCTCTTAAGTGATCTGTCTGTGGTCACAAAGGACAGATGTCATAGTGCTGAGAAAGACCTGAGAAAACTGTCTTCATTTCAGTCCTGTAACACATAATATATTACATGCACACAACACCACAGATTTTTCAAGAGAGCCCCAGGAGAGATGTAAAATTGAGCACCACTGGATCTAACATCTGCAAAATACAGAAAAGAGCAAAACCTGCCAGCAGCATTATTAGCCATGGTCCAGGAATCTTCAAGCAGATGTCATACCTATTAGGGAAATGCAAATCACAATGCAGTACAGCTTGATTTCCAATTATGCTAAAACCTGATTCTACATCTGAGAAAATTATTAAGTTATCAATAGCAGAACTATTTCCAACCATCTCATGATGCCTCAGAAGAGCAACTTTTACAGACATCTGTAAAAAAACATAAATTTGTTGGATACAAAATCCTCACAGTCAAATGTATTAGATCTGCAGTAATAAGAACATTTAGTAGTGGAAATAGTCCAAGTTCAGGGATCAATTTTTGAATTTTGGGGAAAATTGAAATAAGATATTTATTTATTTCTCTCTTTCTCTCTTTTTCTTCATTTTTCTTCTTTTTGTTTTTAATTTTTTCCTTTCTTTTCTCTTCTTTCTTCCTTTCTTTCTTTCTTTCTTTCTTTCTTTCTTTCTTTCTTTCTTTCTTCTTTCTTTCTTTCTTTCTTTCTTTCTTTCTTTCTTTCTTTCTTCTTTCTTCTTTCTTTCTTTCTTTCTTTCTTTCTTTCTTTCTTTCTTTCTTTTCTTTCTCTCTTTCCTTCTTTTTCTCTTTCTTTCTCTCTTTCTCTTTTTCTTTTCTTTCTTTCTCTCTCTCTCTCTCTTCTCTTTCTCTTATTTCTTCTCAAGATGATAATTTTTTCTGTCTCTTTTAAATTCATTTATCTTAACAGAAAAGATGGACAAATGAGAAAGGGAAAACTATAGAATCACCTCGAACCTTTGGAAGAACATTCCCTCCTATATGTAGCAAATATACTCCTACATATAAGTTTTCACCCTAAAATATTTGCAATTTAGAAGCCTTATTCTTTTTGGAATTAAAACAATGTCAAAACAGAATTTTCCTTCAATAGCACACATGAGAGAAGAATACCGTAATATACGTACACAGTATAAAATAAAATATATCCTAATATCCGTACATCGTATACATTGAAATTATATGCTTGTATTGATTTATGTGTTTAAGTTACCAAGGACAACAGTTTCAGGGGAGATACTAAGTTGAAGTTCCTTGGTTTAACGTAGGAAGCAAAAGCTTGCTTTCCTCATCCATTAAAATGCCAGGAATCAATGTATAATTGACAGTTAAGACACTAAGTAGCAATTATTCCAATATCTGCTCATTTCAGGCAACCTCAGCCTTATCTCTCACTTCCTTCAAGATAGGATAAAATACAGAGTTAGGTATTATAAGCTGAATCTATAGATTTTCTTCCAGCATTTTACTGCTACACTTAGCACTAAAACAAGTTACAGACAACCACAGCAAGGGAATTTATGACCTTACAAATGGAGGCAGCATGTGATAAATACCACACTATCAGTTGTTCAGGTAAGTAATATGTGCTCTTGTAAAACCTCTACTGAAAGCTGAGTAATTTATGAAGTAAAAGAAGTCTGGCTTCTTTAACCTCTCATGCTAATTTAGTTTAAGATAACATGAGGATAAACTTGTGTACCACCCTTTCCTGGTATTTTTAATTGCCATGTCCTCTCTCTTTCATTAGTGTATCCTATTTCTTCCATTTATCATGTAAAAAGATTGAATGTTATTTCACCTTTAAAACTGAAATCCTTCTTCCTGATACACACTGATGGTTTCCAAACTCTTTTTTTGAAGGGAGAAAAAAAAAAAAAAAAAGGAAATTGCTTTTCTGGCCAGTGGCCATGCTGCAGCTGAAAACACGCTTTTTAGCAAAGGTAAAGCATCCTAATGAATAACTTGCTTTTGAAAGAACAAGAGACAATCCTTACAGTCATTCAGTACAAGCACTAACAGAAAAAAAAATTGAAACCAACCAAACAACACAAAAACCCAAACAAATGAGAAGGAAAAAACCAAAGCAAAATAAAAAGAAAACAAAAAACAAAACCCAAAAAACCCCCTCCAAAAGAAAACAGAAGGAAAAAAGGCAATTTCCCATGTATACTCCATTCCATATGAGAATGAGAAAGTTTGGTTGCAGCTAACCAGCCTTCTGGATCTGGCCCACTAAAAGGAGAAAAAGCCGTGAACCAAACTGCATTCAGTTGCCTTGAGAATAACAGGAATGGTTCTGGGTGTTGATTAGAAAAGAGGCTTTAGGTGGGCAGGTTATCTCTGAGCCTTTGTTTTTCTTGTGATCCTAAAAGTTTAGGACTTTACAAATGGAAATTTTTATGTTTCTGTAGCAACCTCTAACTTTGGAAAGGTTGTTTATCTATTTAATCAAAGCAAGAATAGCCTAATAAAAGACATTATCATGACATTCAAACTCTCCTTTGCCAATATCCTTAGCTCATCACCTACAACCACACACCACACACATTACATGTGCTTTGGTTGTTTAGAAACAGAATGGTCTTTTCCAGCAGCCAGGATTTTACTATCAAATAAATAGTTGTTTTTATTATCCTATGCACTTGTAAAATCATAGAATTTTCATTGTTGGAAGTGACCTTTAAGGTCATCTACTTCCACCCCCCATAGGGCAGGGGAGGTTATTGTAAAGAACAAGTGTCTAACATTAAGATCTGGTTTATGTGTTAGAAAGCTATTAATGTCATAGTCTTTTGAGAAAACCAGGACCCTGCTCCTAAAGAGGTCCTATGATAGCAGCCCCTTCCCAGAAGCAACTGTACCATGAATGCACAGGCTCAGCACTGCAGGTGGCTGTGTCATGCAAAGTGCTCTGCAGCTGTCATCCCAGGCTCTTCTGCTGGCTGTGCTGCCTGTCTCCCAGCCAGTGTTCTCCCTCAGATGGCTATGATAAAAAGATGCATTAATGGAAATGTCAATCTGTAATACAAACCATGACATTGGCTTTCCATGTCAAACACCAAGTTCGATGAAGCTTAGATATGCTCATGTATAAAGTGTCTCATCTGTTAGATTCACAAGGGCATCTCTGATATTCTATGACCTCTCAAACATAGCTTTATCTGTTAGACAACAATTTCATCCCCACAGGTGGTACCTCCCAAGAGGTCTGCACAGGATTCAGTTCAAGTGCAAAGAAACACAGATACTGTTCAGCTGCATAGCACTTGGGACTCTGTTGATCAATTTTCTAGATCTCTATGGCCTGCAGCTGAAGTTGAACATCTCATTCAACAACACGTAGGCACAATTAGCTGACTGAAACCTGCAGCTGAATCCCAGCTCTAGCATATTTCTGTTATCTACTGTGTTGTCTCAGAGCTAAGTATTTGCTGTCAGATGTGAAAGACAGCGGAATACCAGCTATCAGATACTTTTCTGTTCTCTAGGTATTCCCCATATGCAAGTCAGCTTCATCCTTTTTAGTATTAAAAAAAAAAATTCTTCTTAGGACCCACAGCATAACAATAAAGAATAAAGTAATTTTGCAGCCACTGGTGCAGTATTTGTGGCTGCAGAATTTATGCTGCAGGATGTCAGCTCTTGAATAGATAATTATTGTATCCACAGAAGCAGAGAGTAGAAGCATATATTGCAAGATGATGCCTGGCACCTTTTCCCACCACCTGCTCCTTGAAGAAATGCCATGACAGAGCCTTGACACTTGACTTCCTGTCAGGGACCTCCATTCTTATAGCAAACATTATTCATATTTACCAGATACATAACAGACTCAAGCAAATACTGATAGTTTAGGCTGTAAATCTGGCAGTGGACAGTGAGATGAATCTCTTGATAATTCTCTACCAAGACCTAGAAAATATGACTCTTTCCTTTCCACTTGTCTTGTGTGGAGTTGGGAAAAGCTGACATGGCATTAGTTAGTTTGGGATTTATCGGTAGCCATTTGAAAGAGAAGAGGTGCCTAAAATGATGTATATGTAACTATGCCTACTCTAAACCCAGGAACCTAAACCCAGGAACTCTAAACCCTACTCTAAACCAGTCAGGAAGAAAACCAGCCACCCTATGTAGAAACAGATCAGGCAGCTTTGACGGGTGCACCCTTAAGCACGTGTAAATACAAGAGACTCTGACTACAGAGATAACAACAGTGAAAGTACCAAAAGTGGGTGCCATCCAATTCTTCAGTCATCTAGTAAAAGAGAGAATAAACTAACAGAAACTCAACAAAAAAGGAAATAAGAACAGTGAATCCCTCTCAACTGCTACTTAAATCCGTCTTGCAAGAAGATCATTGTTATCCTTGGAGCACATACTGCACATGGTTAGAGACAAGGAATTCAAGGAATTCTCTTTTCTCTTTTTATTTTTATTTCTCTTTTTCTTCTTCCTCTTTCTCTTTTCCTCTTCCACTTCCTATTTTTTTTCCTAATATTAACTCTTTGAAACAAGAGATGATCAAATAGTGAACCCAGAGGGTGCATGATTCATTTTATCACTTTTCTACATAATATTAAGAAATACTATGTTAGATGATTCAGCACATTTTAAAGAGAGAATATAATATGTAGATCATTTAATCTGACCCTTAAATTGTGCCATAAAAACTAGGGTTAACTATTCCCACATTTTTAAGTGTGTAGCAACACAGTTAAGTTTCAGTGTTTGACTCAAGAGTTAAAACAGTGTAACACCAGCTCTTGACAAATTTACATATCAGTTAGGGTTGACATGTCTTGGCTACAACTCAAAACATGGTAAACTCTTGGCACAGTCACAGATGTAAGTTCATTATTACTTTGGAGACAATCACGCAACTAACTTTTCTCAACTGAGCCTTTTGACAGATACAGTCCTGCTTCACATCCTCTGCAGTAAGCAAGACAGTTTTCCTTGGAAATATTTTTTTCAAGTGTTTGGATAGTAAAAGAACATGCAATACCTATTTGCCAGTATTGGGGACTGATTCCCTAAGTTTAAGCAGACAAAACAGTACCCAACATAAAATCAAGATATCTTGGTTTCTTCCTCATCATTCTTTACTCATTTTAAGGATACAATCCCTTATTGGCATTGGATTGTATTTTTTTAAAACGTGAAGTAGAAAGCAGTTAGTGCACAAAGCTCTAGCCTATTCTGTATTCTCCAGAACGTAGTACCCTATATCTGTTTGTACCAGACATGTTTTCTTTCTCCAAGCAAAAATGTAGAATTGAGTAATTTTTCCAGATTTCCAGACTGCTGTCAATCCAAAAGGAGTTGTGTGGGACAAGATGCTTAAACATCTGGAAGAGCTCAGCAATTTTTGTGCAAGGCTGACCTGCACAGCCTCAAGAAGTGCAGCACATATTGGGCACGTGCATCCTGAGGAGCTTTAACATCTCAAAGATAAATTTATTATTCTTAGGCTTCAAACACAGAGATAAGGATATGTCACAAGAACTGCTGTTCCAGACAGTGACATTTCTCTTCCAAAGGTGGTGACAGGAAAGAGAAAGGTCAGAAAAAGGGACCTAAAGGATATTGTATTTAGAAGGAGAAAATATTGAAGCAAAAGACAGAATGAGTTTCAGATGGTCACATCACTCAAGACTAAGTTAGGCACAGCATTCTACAAAAATGACAATAGAAATCTTTCTCCACCAAGTATTTTGTTTATACAATGTGTTTAAGGCATTTCAAAATGCCTTCAGGGCATTTAGAATCATAGAATCATAGAATCATAGAATTGTCTGGGTTGGAAGGGACCTCAGAGATCATCGAGTCCAACCCTTGAACCACCGTTGCGGTTGCTAGACCATGGCACTGAGTGCCACATCCAGTCTCTTTTTAAATATCTCCAGGGACGGAGAATCCACCGCTTCAGTGGGCAGCCCATTCCAATGACGGATCACTCTTTCCGTAAAGAAATTCTTTCTAATATCTAACCTAAACTTCCCCTGGCACAACTTAAGTCCATGCCCTCTTGTCTTGTTGAAAGTCGTTTGGTAAAAGAGCCCAACCCCCACCTGGCTACACCCTCCTTTCAGGTAGTTGTAGAGAGCGATGAGGTCTCCCCTGAGCCGCCTCTTCTTTAGGCTGAACAACCCCAGTTCTCTCAGCCTCTCCTCGTAGGGTCTATGCTCGAGTCCCTTCACCAGCCTGGTTGCCCTCCTTTGGACCTGCTCCAGGACCTCGATATCCTTCCTGAACTGGGGGGCCCAGAACTGGACACAGTACTCAAGGTGTGGCCTCAAACATTTTAAAATGTTTGTAGAAACATATGGTCACTGTTCTCATGTCCTTCCTATAAAACCAAGTTATCTTTGTACCATGACTGCTACTTGTAACAGCGTAGACTAACAGTAAGTTGAAGATTACTATTTTCTTAAAAACTCTTTAAGGAATTTCTTATATTATTATTTTTTAAATCTATATTTTATGTTATATTCTATTATCATGCAATTAACCTTATGGAAAAAAAAATCTCCATTAAACTGAAAAAGGTCTTTTTGGACTTATGGTTTTGGGTTTTTTTCAGGATACGGAACTTTAAATTCACAATATTATTATTAAAATAATTTTATCTTTACTAATGGCCCATATCAGAATCTATCCCCTTAGCAAACCACTGAAGTTCATGTCTAGAACATGAATTTTAATAAAATATTTTAAATATTCAGTAAAATATTTCTGAGTGTTCTACAGTTGTACTTGTGTCATTTGGAAACCTAACTTGAAATCTTGAAAACTAAAATAAAGAGTAGTGATCATTTACTTTCATTTCTTTGAGATTTCTGAGATTGCTTCTCTATCAAAAATGTAGCACACTGAAAACTCTATGACAGTGTGTCACAAAGACTTTAGTGCAACCTGCTTGGAGTGAGTGGGAAAAGTTGCTGCTCAAAAGCTAGTGAGTTTATATGATTTTCATGGATGACAGAGATCTTGTACTAAACAACACTGTTCTGTTTTTTTAAAAAAAATATTAATATAATAAATGACATTCAGAAATGCTATTTAAAGCCCGTAGATAAATTTTCTCCTGTTTTGCATGTTTCTTCCTTTCTCAGACATATCTCACATTTTGATGCGTCCAGAGACACATTTTATGCAAAAGTCATGCATCACTTTGACAGATACTTAGTAAAGAAAGTATACATATCATTTATACAGTAAACCATGAGAGGCAAATCTGTAAGAGCTACAGGTTCATAAGTTCATGAGAAATGTTTTATTACACTAACACACTTGCTTTAAGTCTGTCTAAAATTTCAGTAAACCAGACTTCTGCCCTAAGCTAAAGCTTCTTTGTGATTTAAAAATAATGGCAAATCCATGTCTGATATGATTGCTGTAATGGAGACAAACAGGAAGGAGGAATATCCTGGTACTTGAAGAGCTGAAGTAAAACCCACTTACCAGGCAGAAATACAATCCCTAGCAGGGCTAGACTATGTTGTCTATACTCAGCTGAAATGAGATCAATCAATTTAGTGTGGGATTTGTGTTGTTTGTAACTCTTTTCAAACCAAGCTGGTGCATTAACAGGACTTCCTTCTTCCAGGCTATTTCTGTATATCATAAAACTTTAATGTGTACTGTAAAATGGAG
The DNA here is from genome assembly GCF_003957555.1 of Calypte anna. NCBI lineage: Eukaryota > Metazoa > Chordata > Aves > Apodiformes > Trochilidae > Calypte > Calypte anna. Next base: position 154,581,262 of record NC_044244.1, read on the forward strand.
CCATCCATTAAGACCAGAATAAAATACCATTGCAGATTCTGATATCTGAGTCCCAGATGAAACTACATCAGCACTCTTCCAGTTAGCACAACTTACCAGTACAATATTCAGAATTCATTATTTCCTCCCAACAACCAAAAGATACTGGCTCAGGCTCTTTTAGAAGCTGCCTCTCTCCCTTCTCCTTTCCTTCCCTTCTCTCTTTCTGTCATACTCATTGGCATACACATGGACAGAGAAACACAGTTGTTCACGTTCCTACTGATTTACATACAATAGTTCTTCTTCACCCTTTTGAAGATGTCACACATGTTCCTTTGATAATCATTACTGAATCAGCACATATTGTTTGGGTTTTTTCCTTACCGGATTAGAGATGACATTCTGGAACAAGCCTTGGGTAAGGGAAATATTCCTAACAAGCTGAAGATGTATTAGACAATTTCACAACATGCTGCAAACTGACAGAAGTTTAAAATGTCTGTACAGACATTTGGGCTCAGTCATGTCCAATTTGTTTGAGGGCATCACTTTTTTAATTTACTGTGATCTATTTTTATTTTAGGAATTCTGAGTGAAAGCAATGTCCCCCTGCAAACAATACCCCTCTGAATTACCAAGGATTTTTAGAGAAAATATGTAAATAAAATAGGCACTGATTTTTATTTCAGACATTTATGTCTTAATCCAATTAAAGTTTAGCAGTATATCATTATTCTATTGAAGAAGTCTCATCCATGGCTATTGAGATTTAGAAATACTCACAAAAAAAAAAAAAAAAAGTGTCCAAAGCCTGCATATCTTTTACTATATCCCTCTCATCAGGAACATCTGCACCTCCAGTATATTAACTTTTGAAAGATATTATATGATGTAGTGCTTATAATAGCAAGGCACTGGTTTCAGACCTAGAACCTTCCATTTGCTCAGATGTTGCTGTCACTTTTATGGCACTTTTCAGATAAATTTTACTCATTTTGAGGTAGTTATGGACAAGATTACATGACACCCAGCTTATCAGTAACACTGCTAGAGCTGCATATTCTTCTGACACTGCTTTTCTACATTGGTCTAGACTCACGTCACTCATACTGTGGAGCCAGCACTATTGAAACAGAAGGGAAAGCTAACAAACAAACAAACAAATAAATAAATAATAAAGTGTATTTCCAAGATTTTACCTTAGTTCTTTAGTTATTGTAAATGCAGTTGAAGTCAAACACAGAGAAAGCCCTCCAAAAATACAAGGAAACATCATAGCTCTTTTCCAGAAGCCATGAAAAACTATACAACAATGAACTTAGAAAAGATAATGTTGAAGTTCAGAATCTGAACAGTAGAGTCCAGTTTGGGATATCTAGCAGAAAAAAATTAGCAAGGAAAAATTTTAGCTTGGATTAGTTTAGAGACTAACTAAAACTATACAGGATGTGTAGTGGGGTTTTTTGCAACTCTGTATAGGCCAAAAGCACAAAATTGGATCCAAAGACAAAACTTTCAAATTGGAAAATGACACAAATGGACAAGTTATGCATTGAACAATGAATGAGGGTAGGATTGGTTTGTTTTGTTTCTCTGCTGCAGAAGAATTGATTTTTAGATACTTCCACAGTCTCTCTTCTCACCTATAAAGCCATTCTGTGAAAATCATAAAAAATACTTGTGTTTCCATAAGAAACAGTGATCACAAGCCAGATTTCTTAAGATGCTGAGTAACAGCAGATGTCATAGTGGCAACTTTTTTGTCACTTGCAGGAAGAAGAAATGCAAGGTGAACTCTTGGAGTATTACAGTTTTCTTTAGGTTACAAGCTATTTCTGACATAAAATGAGTTACTAGAAAGAAAAAAGAAGTTCCCTTTAAAGTAGCCCATTACACAAACTACACTCAATATTGAAATTTGTACAGACTTGCATGACTTCTGATATTAAATAATCCTTTTACTCTTATTTAGATGTAAACAGTTGTTGATCTCCTTCTCTTCTTCAAGGTTAACTTTCTGAATAAACTGAGTAAACACTGAAAAAAAAGTCTGAGAATATGCAACAAAGTCTGAGGTAGACAGGATAACTCAAGCCAGTCTTTGTCTAATCTCCTTTTCTTCTAAATGTTCTTAGTCAAGGTGCTTCATCCTCTGCATATCCTTCAAGCAATATTTTGTTTCCCAGTTACCAAAGTCCTGTTTCCACCCTTTGCCTTTTGAGCAATGAATTCTCAGTATGAAAATAAGTGCCACCTCCCTGCTGTGAGTTATGTCATCAGGCCATATTGTGCACACGTGTTGTATTAGAAGGAGACAATGTGTTTTATTTTTATTTGAACTGCATGCATGTATCTTCCCTTTCATCTCTGAAGCACAGTGGCATTGTGTATTCTACCGGAGAGAGAGACTAACGTGGCTGGTTGCCATCTTTGGGATGAGGTCCACATCATTTGCTGTCAGTGAAGGACTGACATGTGGCATCAATCCAAATTTAGTTAAGGATTTGAGATGTCACCGGCTTTCAAATTCTTCTACCGCAGACTCTCTGCCAAAATCCTACTTAATGCCCTGTATTGAATTAGTCACTTTAAAGTTTCATCAATATGATTGTAAGCAACTTCTGCTTGAAGTAGCAAATGTACCAATGCAGATCTTTTGCTTCCCTCTAGTCCATGCCCATATTCAAATCCCTTATATAAATATGCCCACACCTAAATCTGTCCCATCTTGTTGATCTGCATATAAAATTCACATGCTAGCTTGTGTAAATGTAACCCAACCATGAAAGTAATTTGTTCATGAGTCACAGCCCTGCAAACATTGAGGTAACTGCAAAAGCATCCCTTGTTACATTGCAATTAGGGAGTTAAATCCTGATATTGTCCTGAACTGAGCTTGAGAACAAAATTCGTGAGGGTTTTGTTATTTTCTGGAGGTTTTTAAGCACAGGCTTAATGGCTTAATCCTGTTAGCATTAAAAAAGAAGTAAATATAGTTCTTATTTCACATGCTATTAAAAATAATTACTTCCCTTGCAGTACAATGGCAAATGTGTTCACTGAGAGTAGCAATATGAGCAATATGATCAGCTGGGAAGGAAATGCAGCTTCTGAAAAGATCCCAGCAAACCCATCAGAACCAAACCTGTAACTTGCTTTTCCTTTATGAGTTCCACTTCTACTCGACATAAATGTTTATGACTGTCATTTGTCACTACATTTGACCTAATATATTCAGGAAGAAGTAAAAACTATGGACCTCAGTCTTCAGTATACAGATTAGGCTTTAGTTTGCCTAAAAAAAACAGTAGTATTTGTTTTGTATTTCCATAACACAGCCCTCCCTTTGTACTCAAGTAGCCAAAATCATCCATAAACCTCTTTGTTTCTTTTATCTAATTTTATGTTTAAAAAAAAATGAAAAAACCTAACCATAGAATCACAGAATAATTTGGGTTGGAATGGCCCTCTAAAGGTCATCTAGCCCAATCCTCCTGCATTAAGCAGGGACACCCTCAACTAGATCAGGGTGCTCAGAGCCTCGTCAAGCTTCACCTTGAATATTTCCAGGGATTTGGCCTTAACTACTTCCCTGGGCAACCTGTTTCTCTTTTCAACCTCATGGTAAAGATTTTTTTCCTAATATTCGATCTAAATCTACTCTTCTTTAGTTTAAAACAATAGTCCCTCATCCTATTACTACAAACCCTTATAAACAGTCCATCTCAAGCTTTCCTGAAGGCCCCTTTCAGATAGGAATGTCTCTATTAGGTCTCCCCAGAATCTTCTCTTCTCCAGGCTGCACACCCCCAGCTCCCTCAGTCTGTCTTCACACAAGAGGTGTTCCAGCCCCCTGATCACTTTTGTAGCCCTCCTCTGGACCTGCCCCATCAGATCCATGTCCTTCCTGTGTTGATGGCTCCAGAGATGGGTACAATGCCCCACATGAGGTCTTACCAGGGCAGAGTAAAGTACCAGAACCACCTCTCTTGATCTGCTGGCCACGCTTCCTTTGATGCAGCCCAGGATGCAATTTGCCTTCTGGACTACAAGTGGGAACTGTTGGCTCATGTCCAACTCTTCATCCACCAGCATCCCAAAGTCCTTTTCTGTAAGGTTGCCTTCTAAACATCATCCCCAAGCCTGTACAGATAATATGGTTGTTCCAACCCTGGTGCAGGACCCCTCACTTGGTCTTGCTGAACCTCATGAGGTTCATCTGAGCCCACCTCAGTTTTTTCAGGTTCTTCTGGATGGCATCCCTCTGGCTTATCAACAGCACCACTCAGCTTGGTGTCATCTGCAAAGCTGCTGATGGTGCACTTGATATCACTGTCTGTATAGTTGATAAAAATATTAAACAGTACAGGTCCCAGCAGAATAAGAAAGTTTAAATAAGGATTTGAAGGAAGATGACACTATTTTGAAAGTGACTGAGAAGACAGCTTTCCAACTATGAGGGATAGCAAAGAAAAAAATTATAGAAATGCTTCCTTGCAAAGGTACTAATACAGGGAGAACTGTAGCATTGCAGACAATGAGAGAAAAAAAAAAATCTGTCTCCAGATATTAAGAGAGATAAGAAAGATGAGGAATACAAGTCTGTGAGACATTCTTGCTAAAGAATAAGAGTTTGTCTTTAACACAATAGAGGAGTTTGAGATGGTGCTGGTATGGCTAAACCAGCCACAGTCTAGAAACTATCTTTGATGGATCCTTAAAATAAAACGCCTTAAATATGGCTGCATGTATTTTGCAACAGTTTTCTCACTGGTTCAATGACACGCTGGCATATTAGAGAGCACACTGAAGGGAGGAAAACTTCTGACTAATGTACAGAGAAAAAATATGGCAGTTTTAGTGGAACTGCATAGGACTAACACAATGTTACATGTGGTTGCACATCTGTTTCTGAGTATTTGTGGGACAGAGGGCAGTATGGTTCTGCTCAGAGGTTGTCTATAAGTATTCTGGCTACGGGAAAAGTTATTCTTATGCAAGTTTAGGCAACGTATGAAGCAATGTTCATAGGTCCTTATAATCAGTGTCAGTTGTTGCTTTCCTTTTTTTGCCGAACACATTACACTGACACCATTGTATGATAAAAATATTTCCTAATAGCAGTGTGGACTTTCTTAAATGACTCTCCTTCCTTCTAAACTCAGCCCATGTAAAATAGCTGCATAGGATGTAGAAAGATCATCCCTGGCAAACACACATGGTATTGCAAGAATCTGGCACATTATGTTACATTGCATTTAAGCCAGATAGCCAGAAGTAGCCAGATTTTTCATTTGGATACTATCCAACCATTGTTAACCATGAAAGACATGGTATAACAAGTTGGTATTTGTATATGGGAATAATGGAATATTTCTTTAATTATGTACAAAAATCCTAAATGAACCAGTTTTCTCTCCTTATAAAGTGCCCCTTCTGCATCTGTTCCAACTCCCATTGCAGTCAAAGGAAAGCCTCCCATTGATTTCAGTGGAAGTCAGTTGAGTCTTACGAAATTCTGCTGCATGATGGCTTCTGACTTCCTTAAGGTCTGTTGTGAATTTGTTCTTGACATGCAAAATACTTGCTTCACAGCCTGCTCTGAAGCCTGTTACGTATCTAGCACCAAGAAAATATATATTCAAATAGGACAGACTGGCTTCAAAAAATGCTTTGTATCTGGTCCAGAAATAAAATTAAGAGCCCAGGAAGATGCATAAAAACCCTACTGTCTTACATGAGACTGGGAAAAAATATTTCGTGCTTTTGCAGGATGTCTGAAGAATGTTTCTCTGTAAACCTTTTCTCTTCCAATTGAACAGTATCTTGCCATTGTTAAGGCCTAAACTAAAAATTTTGAGAAATGTTGGTGAAATATGTTGTAGAACGATTCCTTTCTGCCTTGTTGTACTTTATGTTGTTTACCCTGGCCCACTTTTCAAGCCTGTCAAGGACCCACTGGTTGATATCCCTTCCCTCCAGCACATCACCCACACCACACAGTTTGGTGTTGTCAGGAAATTTGCTGAGGGTGCACTCAATCCCACTGTCCATGTCACCAACAAAGATGTATTCTGTTCATAAGAACCTTTCCCACTGTATTAGCTTTCAAGGTTTTAAATTTAGTTCCTGTTGTCTCTTACTTTCATACATTTATTTCATTCCCTGGCTGAGGAGGAGACGAGGAAGAGATAAAAGAGAAATCCATCAGAAATATATTATGTCCTGATGTCTTCCTGGAAATTGTCATTAAAGGAGGGGACAGTGCCTTGCCATGCACAGTATTGTACACTCAGCACCTTGGCATTTTAGAAGCTTCCATATTTCACCAAACATTAGCATGGCAAACTTGTATTAGAAATAGCTAATATTACAAAACAACTTACAAATATCTTTTTAATATTGTAGCTATTGCTTGATTCAGTCCGGAACTTTGTGACATGACTATATTCTGGAAAGAAAGTTGATTGTAGCATTTCTTCCGGATCTTTTCTTTCAGGACTGAACTTTCTTAGCTATCTTCTTTATGATGTCTGTTAAATTTTTCCAGCTGCATCATCCATCCTAAATATACTGAGTGCAGTTTTGCAAATCACAGAAGCCCACAATCAAACTTCCTGAAAATTTTTAAATGAAATTCTTTTGCATTTACAAAAGATGAGAAAATAGAGCTCCTGTTTATTTTGATTCTTAAGATTTGTTTCTTAAGATTTGCTTTTTCCAATGCAATGAAGCGGGTAACTTTAAAAAAAATTAATGAATGTTTGTTAATGTTCGGCTCCTAAGCTACATTATAGGGCACTCAAAAGATATAAATAATTTTATATTTGGTCTGATAGTATGATGTTGTACGTAATCTTAATCAAAGTCAAACTGCATAATTGTTAAATTTTGCTACATGATCTTAAAATTCCTTAGTTTGAAAATACTGGGGGTTTATTAAGACCTAATGACAACATACCATCCCATGGTACAGGAAATTTGACCTGAACACACTGCACTTGAAGACCAGAGAGATCTTCAGAGAACCTTGAAGTTGTATTTATTCTACTCCACAACATTCTGAATTTTCCAGAATAAGATTAACTTCTTTTTGAAAACAGTGTTAGATAGAAGAGTAACCACACACATGGAAGGAAAGTTTCTGCCTAATCTTTCTTGTCCCACTAATTTGATTTGGAAAATAAAGACGCTAGCTAAACTTTTCATTCCCTCCACTACCAGTACTCCCACCCTCCCAGCCAGTAAAGGAATATTAACAATTCAGAATCATCTGTTCATTAAAATTCTTCTCTAAAAAAGGTCTCTATCAAAAAGGAAAGATTTTAACCTGGGAAGGGTAACTGCAGTGAAAAACTGACCGCTGACTCCAGAACTTCTGGCTCCAAATGTGACAGCAGATAGTTTACTTGACCATGCTTCTACTTCATAGTTCTGAAAAAGGGCAGAATACTGCTTCCTGTTTCCCACAAATTCTCTGCATATTTTTAATGGCAACCGTGGGTTCAGAGCAAAGAACATGGGGTCTTCCTGCTTAATGCAACACCGACATAATCTCAAAGAAATGATGAAGTAATTTGAATGATGACAATAGTGAACATATGGAAAAAAATTCTAGCTTGACTTCTGCTTGACCTCAGACCTGTCTTATCACCATGCTACCTCATGATCTGTACTCCGAGTTGGACCTGGCTGTTGTATCCAGGTCAGTCCTGCTTGCCTTGTTGTAACATGGATCTGAGCACTATTTGAGTGTATTATCCCTCTCAGCTTCTGTCCTTTAAAGAACAGCTGCCCCTCAGTGAGTTTGCTTGCCAGATTCCCAGATAAGTTAAACCTTTACTTTTAACCTAATCAAGAGGAATACTTTTAAAGTTGTATTTGTAAAGTTATAGAAGAACAACAACAAAAATAGCGCATAGTGCAGGGTGCTTCTTAGGCATTTGAATTGGCAAGTGATGCTGGAGCTTCACTTCAGGTTTTTGATATGGGCAGAAAAAATGTGTTTAGTAAATCTAATAGAATAAAAATAGATGTGGTGTGTGATTATATCATTATTATCCTGGTGCCTGTTTATTAAACCATACCTATTCATATAAAAAATCCATCATTTTAAATTCAGATGTTGTATGTTCTTGTGTTTCATGCACACAATTCCTTTGTTCCTTTTAAATTTTTTATTTAACCTTTGGCTACAAATAAGCATGAACATTTGAGCATAGAAAGAAATAACATTTATTACTTGCAAGTAAATTCTTTTACATCTTGATCTCTCTCAGGCAACGATATCAAGATCACCTTAAATTCTCTAGAAAGCTTCCAGCAACAAACAAAATTAAGTTCTCTTTCTACAAACAGAGCATGTAAATAGTGTGGAAGGATCTGAAGATATTTTCCAGCTGCTGAGCTATACAAGTATTTCACAACCTTGGAAGAAGTTCTTGTTATCTAAACAGAAGTGTTATTACAGTTGATTAATCTTATCTTTGATATTCAACCAAACTCTAGAGTGATTCTTTCCTCCTACTATCAGGCAATGGTGTTCCACAGTATAGAACACACATGAACACAGACTACAAATGACTTCTTAGTACATGGGAATGTACTGTATATGGGAATAATGGAATAATGGTCATTACTACTCTTTCAGAGCTGGTGTTAGTTGCACATTGTTACCAAAAGCTGTGCCTTGAAACTCTATTATAATTTTATATCCTTATTATTGGAATATAAATCCAGTTGGATGAAGCCAGAGTTCTGGGGAGTGCTGAGGGTGGGACAATTCATTGGCCAAATCTCATCATATACTAAAAGCAGACAAGGGAATTAGGGGTCCTTGACTCATTCAAGCTCTCCATTCACTGGAATCCCATGATCCCCTTCAGGAGGTGCTTCCTCCAGAATCAGAGATATTGAGATGCCTAAAACTAGGTGAGGTTAGTCCTGCCTGCAGTGTCATCCAACAGGCATATACATAATTATGTTATAATATATTATACTATGCTATACTATACTATATTTATTATTATATATAAATTATATATAAAAATATAATTCTTTGAGCAGTAGCATGGAGTCTAAATTGCTTATAGGTTTATTTTCACAGAAGAAACTGAACAGTACTGGGTCACGCTCTTGGTGCATGCAGCTAATGAATGTCAGTTTCTTGAAAGATGCTTTCTAATTTAAAGAAGTCTAATTTGAATTTGTACAAAAAATTGGCAGGGTGAACACAGACTAGATTATTAGTCATCCTTAAACTATTGTTCTTAGTTTTGGAGAATAAAAAGAATACTACTGAGACACAGATTCCACAAGTAATTTTTAAAATGCATTGACACAGCCTTCTTCTCCTCTTTCCTCACATGAGCTTTGGTAACTGTTCATTGCCTACCAATGGAAATACCAATCTCATACTTGCTTCCAGGTATCTATAATAGGCAAAATTAACTAAAATACATGAGCCTGTAACATGTCTAAAAAGTAAATATTAGGTAACTTATAGTTTTAGGGACACCCTATTTTGACTTTCTGTAAATTTTACACAATCTTAGCTTCTCTGAAAAATAGCTATAAGGAAAAGATCTGATTGTTCCACATAAAAGGAGTAGGAGTTAGTATACCAGCAGCTGACATTGTTGTTGAATATTTAGACACAAAGATGATGGCAGAACATAGAAGTTAATCCCTTTGAAAGGAGTTTCTGGCCTGCACTTAGGCTTTTAGCAACAATTATAAAGCATTCAAAACTTCCTTCCTCACTATTTAATAATCAATTTAACAAAACCAAAACCAACCCTTTACTGCAAACAAGGGAGCAGAGTATGCATGGAGGAAGGGCTATAATTACATAAAATTATTAGCAAGTGGGATAAGTTAAAAAGAGAAGGAGATATAACTGCGTAGGACAATTAAAAAATGCAAAAAGTTATGAAGCTAGAAATAAGAAAACTTTAATATATATATTTTTAAATACTGTCTACAGTCAATATTAGTTTCTGCTATTGCAAGTAAAGCAGGTAATTTATGATTTTTACTACAGTGCAAATGTAACACATACTTAAGGTCCAAATTTGCTGAGTAATTCTTCTAGAGTTCCTCCAGGAAGGGGAAAAAACAAAAAGAAAAAACAAAAAGAAAAAGAAAGAAAAGAAAAAAAAAAAAACCAAAACAAACAAACACACGCCCTTAAATAAAATAAAATAAAAATACACAAAAAACAAACCCCACCTTGTTCTTTGTTTTTGTGGGCAGACTTATTCAAGTTAGCCTGAATGAAAATGAAAAAGATTTTTCTTATTTGCATCTGTATTCCCTTTAAATATTTCAGAACAATAGTGGAACATAAAACCTGTCAGAATTATCTCATCCAGCTTTTTGAGACCTCCCATTACACAGAGCAATCCTTTCAGATTGGGTGACCTCTCATCAACATTTTATATTAAAATCCCTAGCCCAGTGTGTTTTTATTCCAATAAACACACTGCTTCCTAAAACCTAAAACCATAGGTCTGATACAAATCTAGAGTAGTGTCCTGACAGATTAGAACATGACTATTTGGGCAGCTCCCACATCTGTGCCAATAACTAAATCTGTGCCAAAATGTTCTCTAGCTCTGAGATCCACTGGTATGAAACTGCCCAGGTCTCTTAACTTATCCTGCTCTCTGAAACAGCATGGCCACAACTAGGCTGCCCATTGGAAATGGTCTAATCTGTGTGAATATCCATCCCTAGGCCTGGGAAATGACTGGCAAATTGAGATGTGCTCTAGCCAAAACTATGAGAGCAAGGATTTTATAACAATGTAAAAAAATAAAGTTGAGTTCCAATGCCTTGGAAAATTCCCTGCTAGCTGTTCAGTTTCCTCAAACTTTGTAACTGTAAAATGCAATGATTAGGAAGTCCTTGAGACATACTAATGACAGGCAAAAGAAAGGTAATTAGATTTATGTTTGTACACATTGATAAGGGATGTTCACAGTAAGAAATAAAAACTTCCCAATGGAAAGCATCAAAAGCAACTATCTCAGGGCAGTTATAGTACCATATTTAACTAAAATTTAAACTAAACATTTAACCAAAATAATATATTATTTATTAAATATTTATATATTTAACCAAAATAATGCTCTTCTGTGTTAAATGTTCTTGACTGGGCCATCTCTTTCTCGGATGAGGAAATTTTAATAATATGGGAGCTATAACAAAAGTATATGTTCATTTTTACCTAACATCGGTAAACCAGGATAGATCATTACATTTGTACTTTTAAGCCTGTAAGTAGAAACCAGGACTGCTTTCATCGATGTGAGAATTTCATCAGGACTGACAGCCACACCCAAGAACACATCTGAAGATGTGCTGATGCATGAGATGCTTAAGCCCATCTGAGATTATGTGGCCCCCAAAATAGGGAGCAGTTCAGGAACTTCATTTTCATCAGCACTAGACTCTGCTTACTCGAACAGCAGCAGTAGCATGAGCTGTGGTTAAAAATAATACTAATATAAAATAAGTATAAAAATATACTGATATAATACCAAAATGAAAATAATATTAACTATCAGTAGATAATTAATCTGATAGAGTTTATTGCATATTGAGAAGTAAAGTAATTCTGGTATATGAAGGATGTCAAGATCACCCTTTATATGTCTTAAAGATGCTTATGAAATCACTTCTGATCTTATCTTCACTTTAATCTATTCTAAATGCTATATTTGTAAATGTAGTTCTTTCTACATGGATTAAAGGAAGCAAATCTCCATTTAGGAAAAAAATCACAAGCAATTATTTTAAAAGAAGATACAATTTTCTTCACATTTTACCATTAAAATACATTTGTAAACAGTGTTAGAGCTTTAAGTAATATGACATCTCTCCCACTAATACATTTTTAATTTTTTGTCTTAAAATGTTGATTACACGACTGACAGGCAAGACCAATAGAAAACTGCACTTTATACACTCAAGTTTAATACATAAAACATGAATTCATAAATCCAGCATAAATGGAAATGCTTAACTGAAGATTGCTGCACCTCTGCTCTACTCTGTGGAGATAACAAGGGAAGAATGTGACTTTAATTGGTCTAATAAAGTCAACTTTTATTATCATAAAGGAACATAAAAGCTAGATCAAAGCCAGGCTGCCTAAAAGGCTATTCAGCATGAACATTGAGACAGCAGCAGCAGCCCCTATAGCAGAGAAGTCTGCACTTGGAGTGCAGGTTGCCATATGCAAAGGAATCCTTTATGCACTTCTATTTATTCATTTGTAGAGACCTTCATCAGCAGAAGTTTCATCAAAGTTAAGTATTCTTGAGAGATATAGGAAAAAACATAATGCATGAGAAGAGTAGAGAGAGGAAAAAAAAATAAAAAAGGTCATTCTTTTCCCTGTGTGTAAGCCCTGGAGTTTCCAACAATCTTTCTTATAAATTCTTCCATTCATTTTGTAATCAGGTTTTGAATTATTTTATTACACTTTGTGCTATATACTCGTCCTGTCTTGTTTTACAACGATTTATAAGTGGAAGTTAAAAACTAAGTAAGATGGCAATATACACCTAGTAGATGAGTAAGAAAAGGAGTGTACTGGAACACCACAAAAGTTTCCTTCATTCTGAAACAAAGAGAAAGAAGGTTCATATATGATGTGCCCCTTCTTTTCATTTTTTCAATTATGTCATCTCTTTATTGCCCAAGTCTTGCTTCTAAGAATCACGTTGGCTCTGAACTCTGAAGCAGCCCTGCCTTTTAGACTGCAAAGTTTCTCATAAGTAGCTCTGGAAATCTCCTTACCACCGGAGCCTCTGACACTGGTATGTCCCATGTACCCAAGGAATTTGTCAGATGCATGGCAGCAGCTCATACCACCATCTGGTATAGGAGTACTGAAATAGTCATTTTACTAATGGGCAAAACCTTTCCACAGAAGCTGCTTTCACCCAGGTATTCTGAAACAGGGCAGTGAAGCAAAACAAATTCTGGCACCTCAGGGTGGAGCTCCAATGCTCAGCTCCTGAGGTTTTGCTAACAAATTTGGAAAAATCACTGAACATTCTGCCTCCTGTGCACTCTGCTACTGATCAGCTGCCTGGAACCTGTCTTCTGTAAAGCAGAATTCAGTTCAGATGTAAGGGATGCAGCCAGGTTTCTGAAGCCATGTCTAGCATTGCTAAATAAAGCCAGGCCAGGGATCAGCTTCAAATACTGGACCCATGGCTGTCCACATCACATCATTATTGCCTTGATCCTGTATCTGGTTTGGACCATTCAAAGTAATTTCCTAGCTTCTCCAGTGGGAGCTAGTCCTGAGCCATCCACACCAGGTAGGGACCAATCCTCATCTCTCTGACTTCATATTTAGACAAAGTCTGAATGGCCAGTTACAGCTTAGTAAACAGCTTTACCTTAAATGTCAGGAAAGCCTAAGACAGACCATGCTCCACTCAATAAGATAACAGGGACAAAATTCTGTGGAATCTCTCCTCTCTGTTCCAAGGTCCTCTAAAAAACACAAAATGCTTGGTAGTATTATATACCCCTACAGGGCTAATTTAGCCTTCTTCAATTCTTTTCACCTCACAGGAAGTATTTATACATTTCTCTGCTGCAAAATATGTAGGGTTTTTTTCTCCTTATGAAAAAGGTAACAATGAACTTCCAAAGCTCATCAGGTGTAGTTTTGGCAGTCAAGTCTCATGCTGTACAGAGTGTCTGTTATAAGCAAGTATTAGCAAAGAGCACTTTCCAGTCCCCAGGTCAGGTGGCATGATGCAGCTGCAGCAAGGATGCAGACTGCATAAATACAACCTCCACATCCCAGTTTCCTAGAAATGCAAAGCTGTGCTTACAGCTCCTAGGCAGGAGCAAGAGCAACTCCTAAATAAATGATGATCTGGACAATAAACCAGAGCATGCAACAGAAATGATGCGTAAATGTAGCCTTATAGAGCTCAAAATCCTGAAAACTCTGGTAAAGTAACCACAAGGACAAGTGATGAACTACTGCTGTTTGTGAGAAACTCAGAATTAATTGTGGAGCTTGTATCTATACCTATTTTACAGGCAGTTTGTGCAGTGCTCTCAACTCCAGATTAAGGCTCCTAGAAACACAGATTGTGCTTGCTATCTCTTTCTTCTAGAATATGACATCACTGTGGAATTATTTTTTTAAATTGTTTTAATACTTACATTGGAGCCAAGCCTCCATCATAACACAACAATGACACCAAATCAAAGCAGTAACAAAAATCCAGAAGAATAAGTGAAAAGTACAAATATCATCTTTCTCTTTCATTTTGAAGCAACATCATTATTTGGTCTTTGAGAATCTACAGGAGGGAGGCTACCAAATGGATAAAACAACAGAACAGGCACAGTGCTTGCAATTACCAAATGCAAGACAAAAGTGGAGCATAGAGAACTAAAACTGCAAATGGATGTAAAGCAAAACCAAACCTTATGCATAAGTTGTTCCAGTGTGCAGTAGTCCTAAGTGCTAGGGCCAGCTTTGGCTAAAATATACAAACAGAGTAGTCACTGGAGCTCTTCAACCATCAAGTCACTTGGAAAAACATGAGCAGCTATAAATCAAACAAGCCACATGTTCGTGGGCATATATCACATAGAGAGTGCATTGAGATAGACTTGCAAGGACACGATTACAATAGCCAAGAAACTGAGCTCTTTTTTTTCATTTTTAATGTTTGGAAAGCACCTAGAACTTTGTGACTGCTACCTGAAAGCACATAGTTACAATATCAACAGCAAATGTGTAAAGACTAAAAGGATATCCAAGACAAAGAAGATGAGGGGAGAAGAGGGGAGGGAAGGACCAGACTTGAGACACTGTTATTGTACCTAAGTATGTGATTTAATCAAAGTAAGCTAACTGAAACTCTATAAACAGTTAAATGGTTCTGGAACTCACTCAAAATCAAATCAAATTTGGATTTCTACCAGGCTGTTAACATTGGTACATAAAATATGGAACAAACAGTGACAGGCTCATTTCCACTTTGGGGCTGTGAGTGTTGATAGCTGTATGGCTCTGATGGATAACTGCAGGTATAGGATAAGACAGACAGAGACAAATAGTTATTACAAGAAATCACATGGTAGCCCCCAGAACAGTCTATTAACCTGAAAGGAAAACTTGGCAGGACACATTCCCAAAACTGTGAAAACAAGGCAGGTATTGGCAGACTCTGCTGTTGCCTTTGATACAAAGGCTACACTGCTATGATTAAATTCAAAACTGGAGGCACAAAGATGAATGTCAGTAAAAGCATGTGAAAAAAATAGTCAAAGTCAAGTAGCCACAAAAAAATTAGAATTCACCCAATTTTTCAATGGGTGGGACAGTACATGCACAGTGACATAGGTCACTTAACTTATTATAAGTAAAACAAAAGAGCTACGAGTATTAAAAAGAGAATATAATGCTTCAAATTGTGTTAAACTACTTTCTTCAGTGTCCACAAAGTGATTAAAACTCCCTGGGTTCAGCAGTGTGTAATGACAATTCTCCAGGAGCCTAGAACTGTAGGAAAGCTGCTGCTCTGGGTTACAACACTCTTTCCTGGCACCTCAGCTCTGCTGCTGAGCACAGGCTGAACTGTGACACAACCAAACTCAAGCGCTGCAAGAACACACGTATGGGCAGCATTGAGTCTAGCAGGAAGGAAGAGTCACAGCCACTTTGTTGCAAAACTTTACAATCCTATCATCTACATTTTTTGCACAACACTATAGTGTTTACAGCACTCACGATGTAGATGGGAAATCTGGGTTCAGTTCCCTGTTTCAGCCTAAGAGGATTTAAATCTACATCTTTTAACCTGCAAGGCAACTTCACCAATTTTTAGACTAGACATGTTCTATCTTGTCCTTAGTCATCTACCAAAATCAAGAGTTGAAATTCTGTCATATTTAATTTAGTAGAAGCACTGCAAATGAATTTTAGCAGCCAAGGCATCACCCAAGTGGTCTATGCATCATGAATCAGAAAGAAATTATGGAAGTTTCAGCCAAAGTAAATAAAGAGTTGGTGTAATTTTTCCGTTAAAACCAAAAAGCTCTGTTCTGTATCACGCAGTGAGATGACACCAAATTGGAGTACAAAATCTTCACTTTTTTCAGACCATTTTCTTCATGGGACTAAACTGGGGAGGTTGCTCATCAAGACTTTAAAAGAACTCATGCTAAAGTTATCATTAAAGTTCAGTGCTCACTAACCTTTGCCTGTGCCCTTTCCTCCAGAGCACAATGATTTATCAAATTACAAACTTCGACTGCTGAATGTAATCCTTCAGTTTTATTAAAGCATAACATATATAGCATGAGAGATGAAAAACTGTCTGTATTTTGCTCATTCATCATTAGTTTTTTAACCTTTTCACAGACCAATAACTGTAGTCTGTAAGTCACAATAGCAACAATGCCTGTCATCCTAACATTTCTAGATATGTAATTTCAGATTTTGAAACTACTATCTTTAAAAATCTAAACAGACAGTACTTGGTAAACACTTGGAGAGCTAAGAGGAAAACCGGTGTTCTTGGAAGTGGTGTTTGTAATTCAAAGAGAAAAAGTTAGATATTTGTGTCAGAAAGAAAGGCAGCATTCTTTGTAATGTGATGTTTCCACAAGAACGGTGAAATGTTTAATATAGGTCAAGAGCCCATTTTCTCTCCTCTTCCTGGAGAGTTCCAAGAAAATTAAAGATTTCAATCTAACTCCACCAGAAAACGTTAGCGTCTGAATCGCAGCCAGAAAGTTCATGTTACTTTGCCAAAAAATAGAAAATTATCTTTATAGTCCAAATATAACAGAAACTATGAAGTAAGCCCTGATAAATTCTATTACATGATCTCAAGTGATCTCTGGGTAATATTTAGAGGTTGTGCTTCTGTTTGCTGTTTTTTTTTCAGAAATAATTTGTATTAAACGTTGTTTATGTGTGCCAAAGAGTTTCTTTGCTATGACCAAAGCACACAATAGTAGTGATGTTACTGCTTTCTTCCTCTCACTCTTACCCTCCCATGTCTTTCCTTTATCCATGAAAACTTCATACTCTAAATTTTTGTTTTCCTTTAACAAAACCCAGGCTTAACCCCAATTGTTGTCATGTGCCTTCATTTCAGTTGGTACTGGCTTTGTTTTTCTTGGACCCAGCAAAAGCTAAGCATACTGAAACATAGCTTATTTCATATCAAAATATATTGTACTACACATACTAGCTGATCAGGAGTTGTTTTCTCTAAACACTGAAAAGATTTCCTCTTGTTGTTTCAGGATATTTCTAAAACGTGTCCCTGAGCTTAGGGCTAGGGTTTGATTAATGCATGATTTCCTCTTTAAAATTAGAAACAGGAATCATGAGTGATGGTTAATAATTTTCATTTGCTCTTCTGCTCTGTTTTCCAAGCAGTCTAATTAAGGCCTGGTTCCCAAGCTTGATTAGGCTTCTTTTACATCTGACTGCAGTTTGCAGATAGTGCTTCCAGGCAGGAACTCATGCTTATTTGCAGTAAATGGGAACAATCTGGGAAGGAACAAGAAGATTGTTTTTCGGTTGTTAGGGGTTTTTTTGGGGGGAGTGGGTTGGTTTTTTTTTTCCCCCTCCTTTAATTAGCGAAATTGTAGCTTCTCCTGCAGAAATCAACAACATCGTTTAACTATAAATGTCAGAAGTGGAGACACAGTAATTAGGCCCAAGTTGCATTTGCTGAAATGTGTTTTGTAGTCATGCCATTGGGGACAGCTGTTTTACACTTCCACCAAGTCCCCCGGATCGCTGGGCCCTCAGTCTGCACTGCCTGAATTTCACGTGTACCATGAGAGCTGTAAAAGCCCTGCACAAACATCCTAGTTAGTCGCTAGGTCTCTGACCTGCTGGCTTCTCAGGATATTGAGCAGTGCTGCCTATGCATCCCAGCAGTGGGGAAGATGCCTCTTCTGCTGCCTAACAACTATCCCAAGAGCAATTCCTACAAGAAATTCCCATGCTACTACCATATGATAGCGTCCATATGGCTATATGTGATCCACAATGTGTGTTTCAAAGACTGGCTCAATTCTCAGAAAAGGAGAAGGTTCCTCCCCTCAGCTCTTGCAGTACGTAGAATCATAGAATCATAGAATTGTCTGGGTTGGAAGGAACCTCAGAGATCATCAAGTCCAACCCTTGATCCACTACCGCCGTGGTTATCAGACCATGGCACTGAGTGCCACATCCAGTCTCTTTTTAAACATCTCCAGGGATGGAGAATCCACTACTTCTCTGGGCAGCCCATTCCAGTGTTTGATCACCCTCTTTGTGAAGAAATTCTTTCTAATATCCAACCTACAGTGTCAGGACACATCTATTTGTTAACTGCAAGGACTTCTCCTCCATCTCTGTAACAGCATGGCTCTAGGGCAGGTCAGAAAATGGCATGTCTTCACTCACTGTGCTCTTCTGACTCCATCTGGGATCACAGGGTAATGCTTCTGATACTTTTTAAAGGCTGTCTCCCACTGATGCTCTATCATAAATATCAGAAGCACTTGCATGCTTTTTATTACACATACCTTTCTTTAATAAGGTCCTTGTTCTGACACAGACATAATCTCTGTATTATTGTTAATCCCATATGGAGTTGTTTGGGGCTTTTTCTATGTAGTACCTTTATATAGTTGCTGTATACTGACAAGAAGAAGAAGAAGAGTTAATATAAGTACTTTTTTTTTTTACCTGTAGGGTGGTTTAAAGCATAAAAGCACTTCAAAATAGTTCCATCGATCACCACATAACAAAGTTGTTGTTAGGAGAGGAAAATCCCACAATTCACAGATGCCAGCTATCTGATTCAGCACTAATTATATACTACTAATTATAGTTTCATGCTATTAGTCTAATAAGCCTTTGGTGTAAACAAAAATAAACATTGTCAGTATTAAGTCAATAGAAATGATACAAAGGTGTGAATACACTTTACCTAATGAGGTTGTTCATACACCGAGATTCAAATAATACTCTTTCTAATGATAGGAACAGACTGGGACAGATTGAGAGCCATCACATCACATCACACCACAGAGCCAGCTCATTTCATGGCAACTATTACAGCCTTCTATGATATGAAGTGGGCGTTGAACTTAAATGAGCTTCTGGGACCACTATTTTAGAAATAGAACTTTGGCTTCGAGATAATTTGCGTCACTGCTTTCCCTCTAGCACCACATCACATTACTACAACACACATTACAGGTGGTCCCTCTAGGACCACATTATGTTACTACTTTCATTGGAACTACAATTCATTGGAACCACAACTACAGTTCCAATGAAAGACAGAGGCATCCTCAGCCTTCTCCTTTTCTCCCTGAGGCTAGCACTAAGAGTACTCCCAGAGAAAGAGAGCGATGAGGACCCTGTTTCCCATGAAGTTTGATCCAACAGGATAAGTCATAAGCTAAGACTCAGGGAAGTTCCAGACCAAGGAGCAAATTCTCCTTTCTTCTTCACAGGATATGGATCAAGCTATTTCATGGTTCTCATCTCTCTCAACATCATCATCTATTATCCGAATTGAATTCTTGGCTGTCTGGATAAGAAAGGTTTAAGTGTAGCTAACCAATGAAACCTACTCTGTGACTTAAATGAAGCACAAAATAGGCAGTAATTAATAACCTGGACACCCACTGGTCTCTCCCAGATGAAGACCATCCTCAGGGATGGTGTTTCTTTCTCCAAAACAAAGGTGCTATTACATTTTTATGATTCTCTAACACTCACACACTGCTTGTGAGCAGGCAATAGGAGATACTCTGTGATATTTAGGTGTATGAAATCCAGCAAAGCTATATGTTAAGACAGAATTTAGACTCTGACTAGACTCCAAATAAATCTCAAAATGTAAGCTCTATGAAAGGTCAGTGTTATATTAACCTCACTTTCCTTTTTTTTTTCTGAATATTTATTGCTTTACTTCTCTTTCTCCAGGCATTATTTAAATGTATTTTTATTTAAAAAACACTATTTTAAAAAAATATGAAAACTACAGTGCTATCCCACTGTATTTGTTCACAGAAGAACAAATTTTATCACGTCTCCATATTTATTGATTTATTTTTGTTAAGGAACAGCATGACTACCATGGCAGGGTTATATTTTAGAGAAAGGAGAACAAATAGAATAGGAAATGAAGTTCTTCTTGTACTGGAAGGGGAAATTGAATGAAAAAGCAGTTTGTTAAACATTCTGGGTGAGTTGCTGAAAGATTTATAAATTATGTTATTGTGTTCAGTACTTACATTTGCCATCTAAATGTCTCAGTGGTTTTCCGGCTAACAGTTTGGGGTGTGTTTGGAGAAAATAAACCATCTGACTTTTGGATGACTCAAACACATAAGATCTAAGCAACAAAGGTATTATATACTTTGCCAGTACACTTCACATACTTCACTTTTCTTCTCTCTAACAGACACAAACTGAAGATTACATCTTATGCTTTGTAATTAATCTACTTTGTCCTCTTTACATCACTAAACAGTAAGTCGGAAATGCTTGTTATATCTGGAGGAAGACTATGTTCCAAGTTATTTTTGGTCCTTTGATGTATAAGGACTTCATTCATTTAAACTAAGTATTTTATCAGAGAGCTTGGCACATCAGTTACGATTGGTGCTGGGGTGAGGCTGGTAATTTTGCTTGTTATTAAAGTTGCCCAATACTTCCCATTATAAAGCCTGTTTTCAGCTGCATATCACTTTGCCAAACCTTAAATGTTTGGGCTAAATTTTTCCATGCCAGGTGTCTGCCTCAGGCGGAAATTTTTTCAGGAAGTTTCATCCAAAATGGTACAGCTGTTTCTGAGAATGAGGTTAAAGAAAATCTGTTGTTTAGCAATGCTGAAAAAATACTGGCAACCTTTTCCTGGAGGAGTTCAAGTGTTTTTAAGCATAAAGTAAAAGTTTGAAGTTTGAGGTGACAGGAAATTGGAGATGGGGAAGCTGCCTTTCTGTCAGTGATGTCTGTCTGCATAGAAACATCCAAACTATAAAACTTTCCAAAACCTCCCTTTTTAATATATTCAGTGTTGACTTGTAGGCTCAGAGTCTTGGGCTCTTATCTATGTTGAAGGCCTTTTGCTTGTTTTTTTTCTACTCTTCAGGTGACTCTCTGTCATGGTTTGGGCCAGGCTAAAGGTAATTTTCTGTCTTGTACTTTTGCTTTCAGCTAAATCTCTTGTAAGTAGCTGCATTTGCTGAAATTAACAGCAAGTTTCTCAGACAGTGTCTGCTTCTGGGACTGATAACACTCGATGTTTGTAGTTACAGCTAAAGACTGGTGTGCAGAGCCAAGGACACTGCTCAGTTCTGAGCAACATTTTGCCCTCCAGAAGGAGAGAAGGAGTAAAAAGGTTACACCTGAAACCCTCCTTTGGGGAGGAACAGACAAGATAGATGGCCAAAATTGACCAAACAGAGTATTCCATCCCATACACGTCATACTCAGTATAAATTTAAGGGATGACGAGGGTCAAACCCCTTCCTGCTTCCCCTTTTTTGCCTGTCCCTGTTTGCTTCAGCATCCTGGGAGGATTCCATCCCTTCATCTGCCTGTGGTCCTGAACCATGCCAGCCTGAATCTGTGTGTTCCTGCCTCCAGCTCCCAACTGCTGCTGACTCCAGGAGTCCAGCCTGGACTTTTCCAGGGCTGCCCTGCAGCCTTGGTGTTGACGTGAGTTACTGGGGGGAGAGGGGGAGGAACATGGTATCAATATTTCTGTATATTTGTTTATATTTAGTATTTTTTTCCTTTTTATCATTACTGTTTCATTAAAGCTGTGTAGTTAAGTTTCCAACTCATAAGTCTCTCTCCCTTATTCTCTCTCCTTTCTTTATCAGAGAGAGGAGGGGATTAATAGAGAGCATCTGTTATTCGGTTTAATTGCCGTACCAGCTTTAAACTGTGACACTGTCCAAGGTTAAAACCAGCCAAACACCAGGGAGAGAGACTTATTCAGAATTTAGACTGCACCAAGCAGAGCCTAAACTCAGACATTTCAGTTCTGTGAAAACTGAGTCCTCACTGGATATGACCCACTTCATCACTACACTTTCTGCTCATCCATTGTGCATGTGCTTTCCTGAGGGAAGAAAACTAGAAGCACGGTGGGAGAGATGAGCCTCTCTGGTGACTTTTTGTTTCTTCCATCCATCCTAGCTGTGGACACAGGAAGTGCCGCTGGAAAAACTCAGGCACTGGTAACTTGGACAGATGGAACACAAGCAGTCTGGGGCTGCCAATGGACACCCAGCTTCACACTGGCCAGGCCACAGGATGGGAAGAACAGACATGCCAAGAGCCTGGAGGGGGATATGGAGGTGTGGAAAATATGGGATTATGCAGACTGGAAGCCAGGCAAAAAAATAAGCAAAGGAAGGAGGACTAAAGGGAATGGAAACATGGAAAAAGTGGAGAGAAAAAAGGTGAGGTGAGGTGAAAAAAAAAAAAAAAAAGGAAGATGAATGCAATAAGAGAAGAAAAAAGAGTTTGTTGGAGAGAAGGAGTTAGAGGGAGAGGTGGAAAACTCATCTTGAACATGGAGAACAGTAAGAGAGAGGTGACAGAAATGAGGTATAAAGACAGGCCTGGAGAAAAAAGGGATCTTGGACCAGCTGTCAAAAGCAAGAAAGAGAGTGGTATATAGGCATGTCTAAGGGAACCAAATTCAGGATAGGATAGAAAGGACTGTAAGTGATCAGCAGTGTATTCTCCAGGACCTGCAGTCAGGCTGCTGAGTGTGACAATAAAATTCAAAGGCCCAGGACATGGGCTCAAGCACTGTGTCACAACCAAACTACCTAATTGCTACTAATCACATTCCCTGACACAGTTCTGGTTTGCATACCAGTCTCCCAGGCCAATCCAAGGCATAGTTTAAAGACAGCACAAGCTACATGTTGCTCACAGTTGTCACTATAGATGGAGACACTCTTTACAGAAGTAGAAGACTACTTAGATACATGGGCACAAATTCTGCCATGCCACACACCCTGGTCTGGATAATGGGCCTTGGTTTACATTATTTACTAGTATAGACATTGCCTAAGGCTATACCTGTACTATTAAATGAAAATGGGCTGGGGAATGACTCAAGTACTGAACTACAGATTATTCGTACAGATTAAGAGTTAGCTCACTCACAGCCTCGGTTTTGGGCCACTAAACCTAGGAAAAATCCACTTCAGAGGGGGTCTTGATTGTGTGAATGTGATATTTCTGGTGTTACTTGGCCACGGGGAAAAGTCATCAGGCTCTTTTACTTCCTGTTATAAAGACAGGCTGAAAGAGAAATGAATCAAACACTTCTGGAAATGAATCCACTGTAGAGAAGAAAAAAGATCAATAAAATCGAAGTTAGCAAGTTTCTCAAAATGTACTTAAAAAAATATATAAGTTTATGGTGTTTAAAGCTTCTGTTTTGGCTAACAAGTTGCATAAGTAAGAAAAAAGCTTATGAAATAAAGGAGTAAAAGCAAAGGCAATCAATGCGTTCAAACAATGTAAGTGTACATTTTAACTGACAAAATCCAGGCAGGTTGTGTTTGCTAGAAATAACGGGAATTAAGACAGGTATCAACAGGCATTGTGCAGTGACAAAGTATCCCTTCAGCTTCCCTTGACACCAAACCACAAGTGACATATTTCTATCTCTGGTTTTATAAATTGCAACTTTAAAATATAGCTAAGGATATCAACACCTGCTTAGCTGATCTTGTATTAAATCCAGGTTGAAGCTGTCAGATCTTAATTTCTGTGTAGGCAGGTCTATGCAGGAACTGAGGAGTGGCCTGTGCAAGCTTTTATGGCATACTAACTCAGTGTGGAAAACTTTCAGCCCACACTCCTCCTTTTGCCCACTGATACGAAGTGTGTTTGGCAGATGAAAGTTAATATTAGAGGATTAATACTGATGGGTTTTTTAGTAGATGAGATAGCACAGACCTGGCTAAAATATATTTAGTGTGTTCCTGAAAGCACAGGTACAGTCTAAAATGCCGGGGGGGCTGGAGGAAATAATACATGTCAATACAAATATCTATCACTCTGGGTGAAATTCCAGTCCATGAACTTCATTAATTTGGTGGTAGCTTGCCAGATTGCAAACCCCACCAACAGAAAATGTAAAAAACCAATAAAACAGATGATTCAGTCACTATCCACTGTACTTCTCAGTTTCCACTATTCCTTTAAACCACAGTTAACCTACATATCTTCACCCTCATCCTGAGAAGGTATGGAGAGGTCTCATATAATACTATAAGGAAATAGACCACAATCTTCTGCAGATTTCAGAAATTTTCCACAAAAACGAATGCTAAATTTAAGACAGCCACTAACCAGGAACACTCAGTCTCAAACACTACAGAAAAATATCTTTCAGATACCACTTACAGAGCAACACTAGACTTCATTCATGTAAATAAAAAGCTATACACACTGTTAGTCATGAAAGCCACACCAAAGCTAGAATTACCTCTAAAATTTATGTGCATATATTTTAGATTTGGTGAGAGTTAAGGCTGCCCACTGACCACCTCAGAGGGAGGGTACATACTTGCTCTCGGAAGGTGGGAGGGTGAAAGGAAAGTCATGGAGGTTGAGAAGAGGGAAACATGAGTGCTGTTTAGATGTTGTAAAGTAAGTCAACTGTTTGCTCCCTTGCTTTCCATGGTTTTCACTGCCTAGATAAGCAGGCTAGCAACCATAAGACTAAATTAGCCATACATCTCATAGTGATAATATAACTGTTTGCAAGTTTACTTTCCCAGTCCCAAGACAGACCCATGTAGTAAATCTACAGCTTACTAAACACATCCAGCCATGTCTTGATTTCTGAGAGTGTCACAAGGAAATAGGGAACACCAAGAGAGACAATAAAACAGGAGCTGGAAAAAATCAGAAGTTTTGAAAATCAGGACATTTACTGAAGACAACAAGGGCTTTGTGGTTCATCATGTTTGTTTTCCTACCGCTGCAGACAGCCATATCATAGGATCTCCCTCATAAACTTGTGAAGCTGCCTTTAAAGAAGTGTTGGCTTTTTTGTCTGCATAACCACTCCAGTCTGGTTTGGTGCCTCAGTATTCCAGCAGTTAAAAATCTCATTTGCACATATACCTGGCTAGTTCACATGTGTCTAGGTTTTATGCCAACATTGTCCCTTATGCTATTTTTTTTCCTTTCTGTAATTAAATTCTTAACATATTTAGAGACACTAATCAAATTATCATCTCAGTCTTCATTTCAGTAAGCTGAATATCATTCCTATTCACTTTCTTCTCAGAAGTCAGTTTCTTAATTTCACTGGCTGCTTTTTTTTCTAGTTCCAGCTTAACACATTTTTAAAATATATGGATGGTCGAAACTGTAAATAATGTGAAAGGAGGCTTTATCAGAGCCTTATCTGAGTCTCTGTAACTGATATATTCTGTGTCATGTGCCTTTTTTTTAAGTATTGGATCATACTATTGTGATTAATCAACAAATCCTGCCTTCTCTCTCATGAAGACATCTTGCAGTTGATAAGAATTCTTCAAATCCTCTTCCTCCACATTTCTCAGTCTGTCAGATCTGCCTGTATCATTTAACCATGTTCCAGATGTCCTCAAACACGTCAAACACATTTTACCAACTGAGACCACAAATTAAGATACTAATCAAGGTGAATCTCAAGCATGATTTTTGTTACACTTCTTGAGGAACCATTCTGAAATACATTTTTTCCCTTTTCAGCCCTATGTGTTTAACTTCCTCGTAAACTGATCCTCTCCCAGATTCTTAATCTTCATTTTCTAGATAGTGTAACCATATTCTCACTAACTCTGTTCTTACCTCTGCTGTCAGAGTGGATCCAAAGAAATGTTTATCAATATGGTGATAGGCACTTTATATATATATATAAATATAAATAAGTAGTGAACACTTACTTCACTACCATTCTCACTGAGTTGATTTTCTACAATTACATCTCAGCTTTTTTTGCATATTTTCTCAATATTTAGTTATAGATTCATACATATCATTCCAAGATATTAATACTCAATATTGCCAAAAAATATATTTAATATGCTCATTACTGAACAGTGCACAAGACGTTGTGGATCTCATCCACAGCTTGCTGATCTTAGTGGAAAAAGATTCTTTCCCGATTTCCATGGTCATTGAGATCAGCTACAGAAAACAAAAAGCAAATTATTTCAGAAACTATACATGGCAGTTCTAAGTAGCTCTGCCAAACCACAGAATAATCTATGAACTTCTGCTCTTTGTCAGGGGTGGAGATGCACCATGTATTTGTATTAGCTGTATCAACACATACAAACAGAAAGAAAAACAACATCAAAACATCTGATGTATGAATACCACACTCGGATATTGCAGCACAAAATAAAATGGACTACACACCAGTCTGACAATGAATCACAAGTATCACAAGATGGTTAAAGTTGAAAAGGACCTCTGGAGATCATCTGGTCTAAACTCCCTGCTCAAAAAGGGCCACCCACAACCAGTTGCCCAAATCCATGCCCAGACAGCTTCTTAAAGTCTCCAGGATGGAGACTCCACAACCTCCCTTGGAGCCTATGCTAGTGCTCAGTTACCCTCACAGTAAGGAGTCCTCCAGCATCTCAGTGTATTCTTACAACATCCTTACAACAGAAAACATCCTGTTCTTTTCTCCTCTCAGGTTCTTTTGCAAAATGGGAATCACATCTTTCCAGATGTTCTGTATTTACACAGTATCCCAATTCAGAGTGCTAGAAAAGACTGCTGAGGGTTTTGGTTTTGAAGGTTTGTGTGTCTTTTCTTTCCCTTTAGACAAATGATTAGGCTTTGTTGAACTGAAAATGAAGATTGAACTTCATCATTAAAGAACTTCTAACTCCTTAATTGTCTTGTATATTGGCAACTCCAAACAAGAAGCAAGTAATATCTGTCATGAATTACCAGGATCAGACCTACCAGTACATTCTGCTTTCTTCTCAGATAAAATAAGAAGTGATGAACAAGGACAGTTCTTCTAGCTCTATAATGGCAGTAGCTTCTCAGGATTGTTTTTATGGGGTTTAGGTCTGTGAGATAATCTTACTGGGATCACGTAATTCCTCTAAGCAAAACTGAGAGTTCCAAGGAGATTCTTTTATTTTCCTATGAGAGGCAAAATTTGTATTGAAATCTTAATATAACTGGTACAAATCTGGGAAGAAATTCTCACTAAAAAATGCTGGCTGGTGAAAGTGTTTGCAAACTGCAATTTTAGTGTTTGGGGTTTTTTTACTGAAGTTATGCTTTTCTTTGAATAAAAAAGCTAAAATAAGTAGATCTTGGTAATTAATTTAGTACGAAGCTTCTAAAGACAACCAGGAAATCAGTGAATTTACAATGACAGTTGGGTTCTTTTGACCAATCCGGGGGTGATGTTCCAGTGGGAGAGCAACAGGAATCTGACAGTTAAAGTTGCCATTTTCTGAACTAGAAACAGAACTGAAGATCTTGGAAAAAATGAAAAATCTACATTATCACTCCATCCCACACTGCTTTGCAGAAACTAGGATGCCTCAGCTATGATGTGCCTAAGCTACTTCCTATCATCTACAGCTCTGTGAGATTTGGGGTTTTTTTTTCTTTTGGAATTTTTGATATATTTTTTTTCCCTTTTGGTTGGCTGGTTGGCTTTTGCCCATCTGTAGTTGCATTCTATGTCCTTGTGTCTCTCCTTTGTACCAAACTAGTGAGCTATGCTACTCAACAGAAGTAAATGCCATGTTCCTTTGGGCCTACAGAAATGCTGAGTCATACTACATTTCAGTGGTAAACACAGCAGTAATCCCTCTACTCTTCATCCAGTGACAGCAGTGTGGGATGAAAAAGGTAATTGAAATATATCCTTATTAACAGAGAATTAATTGTAGAAAGGGGTATGATACAATACAGCATAATAATAAAGCAAATTAATCTCTAAAGTATATGTTTAATCATCTCTGTATCCTGCAGTTTACAGCTAATCAAACTTACTTTCAAACTGGGTAAAAACATCATTCTTCAGCCCAATCCCATATGCCAAATTTCAGTCCAGAATTATTTTTTTACAACTAAGTTATAAATCCCTGAAAACAGGGGGATATGATGGAAACACTGACTAAAATATCATAAATAAAAGGATTCCTCTGAAGGATTTCCAAGATTTCCAGTTCATAAAAAGTTTAATGTTTCAATTGAGACTTACACCAAGCTTCAAATAACTACACAGTCTAAATGAGAGTAAGCAGTACAAATAAAGTAAATTTACTCATAATGCATTGCTGGTAACTGTTCACGTCCCAGAAGTGAAAAACACCAAGCTAAAAGATAGCATGACAGACCATATCCTGTAAAACCACACATTTATTTCCAAGAATGCTTCACTATATCCAGAACTCAACCAGTGCCATGCTCTTTCCAGTAAGAATGTTACTATAGTAAAATAAATAGCATATTTTTCACATCACCATTCTTTAAGTACAGCAATCATTTTACATTTAAGTTTTGTTTCTCCCATAAGATAATGATCTAAACATTTATCCTTCAATGTATAGCTTTTTTTTTTTTTTTTTCATTAGCCTTAACCCACTGAATCTGTGGACTTACTTGCAGTTTCCTATGCTTCAAAGGCTGTACTGTCTTAACAAATATGGACATTCTATGGGAGACTTTGTATACTTGTTCCTGTTTGGGAACTGCTGATTTTGCTGAGGTTAAGTAGAGCATATGACTGAATCAATAGTTTTCTGAAATTTTTACTTTTCATTCATAAGCACAAGGCAGGCTTTAATCAGTAACACGCAGATCTCACTAGTTCTTATTGATTTTCAGTCGTGTGTGGGTTGAATTTTGCTTCTTTCTGGTGAGGTCTAAACCAAATGCTTCATATTCTTTTGATTCTATGCTGTTAATCTTTTATGATTTTATATAATTCATATTGTAATCTGCTACACTTACCGGTATCCTATATATTTGGGTAAAAAAATGAAACGAAAGAAAAATCTATTTAAGAATTTGCATTAAAATTTCCATCTTTGGACTTGGAAATAAAAAAAAAAGAACTATTCTGCATTGGCAAGACAGTGTTCAAAGTTGTTTATCCTAACAGTAAGGCTCCTCTAAGATGTCAATGGAGCAAAGGCAGATCACAGCCCACTTCCCTGTGCATCTTCCCACTTCTTCAGACAG
Source organism: Calypte anna (assembly GCF_003957555.1). Lineage (NCBI taxonomy): Eukaryota > Metazoa > Chordata > Aves > Apodiformes > Trochilidae > Calypte > Calypte anna. Next base: position 154,610,522 of record NC_044244.1, read on the forward strand.
TCACCAGGGAGAAATAACCAGATATTTCTGAAGACCTGTCTGTGACCACTGACAAGAGAGAAAACCCAGGGCAACAAAAATAATAATGAGCACTTCAGCTGAATATCTAAGAAAGGTGGGGTGACCTTGGGGATTGAACAAGAGCTCACTGAACTCAAGTAGACAATTAGAGACACCAGATTCTGAGGAGTGTCCCAACATTAAGAAGATATTTCAACTCAGTGGTCAGTACAAAGCATACTAGAATGTCACTTTGCCTATTGGATTCTCATCCTGTGTCTTTCTCTGTTTCAAGTCCTCAAAAATATTCATCCTTTTCTGGCTGATTGCCATTGTGAGAAAAACTCCAATCATTATGCTGAAAGGTATTTCGAAACAGCATACTTGGAAACTAAATGAGGTGGTATGAATAGAAGTGAAATGTGCTTGCAGTCAGCTGGAAATTTATTTTTTCTTATTTTTTTTCTTTTCATATTTGTTAAAAAATGTGACCATTCTTCCCTTGAGATGTGCAATGATACTTTTTATTATTTATTGCCCTTTACCAAGATCTTTAAGCAGTTTACAGGAATCAGTGCTTTCTAACATTTTTGAGGTACATAGGTACGATTTGCATAGCTTTGGCAGAACATCTTTCACGTTTACATTTAAAGGAGTTACTGCCCTATGTCTTCAACTTGGACATCTGTCCTAGGTCATTGACAATATTAGAGAACGACAGAACAGGGGATGTAACAACTGCCACGTTTTACAGCCTAGATTATGAATGAGCACCTATTATGAATGAGCAACAACACTATTTTCATTGTACTTTAATATTCTGTACTGCAAACCTTGGTGACTGGCATGTGGCTCATATCCTATCCTTCCTTGCCTGCTTTTGGGGCATTAAACCTTTGAAAAGAGATAGCAAAGGCATCTGGGTGTTGTAACACTTTAAGCTAAATCTGCCAGGGCTTCTCCCTCAGAGCCTACATTGAGTTTAACGAGTTTTGGATTAGCCCTTAAATAAAGAAACTACAGTACAGGGAATTTAATTGATCTGTCTGAGGTCACATGGTGACTAAGAGACAGAACGTAAAACAAAGGAGAAAGAATTGCCAGAATAAGAAAATGCAAGGTTTGTAGACAAGCAAAAATTTAGTTTAGTTTAGTTTCCAGCTATATGAAAAGAATATTTGCTAAAGTGCTTCATTTTTCTTGACTGGGTTAAACTTTTTTTTTTTTTTAATACACACAGAGCTAAAGTTTGCCCCTTAGTAGGATCACTAGCAATGTCATTGAGTTATCTGTACATATAGATCCTATTTTTCCAAACATAGACTAGTTCTGTGAGGCAGTAAGTAAAGAGTAAAAATAATAGCTGATTTTGGAAAAAGCTGAAACTTCTCATTGCAAGCTGAAGAACAGAAGCCTGTCCCTTCACAAAGATTTATTTTCTGCAACAACAGTAAAATTCTTATTTTTAGCCCTACATCCCTCTCAAGTAATTTATAAAGCATACCTCGCTCCATTTCTGTTAAATTATTTGCATCTAAAATATTCTTATTTTATTCTAAATTAAGCTATATGCTGCTGCTAATTGAAAAAAAAGTCTTCCTCCATCATTTAAGCAGATTGTAACAGATGTTCACATTTATATATTTAAATTACTGTAGAGTTGCTTTTTCTCTAGCTGATCCTTTCTTCCTATGTGGATCTGATGTTTTGCCTCTGAGAACTAAACTTACTAGCAACCCTAAAGTAAAAAAAGACAGGATATTTTTCAGTAAGAGCCTCCTCTTTGCCAAACATGCCAGAGTGTGTCTCCAAGGACTTTAAAAGAAAGGAAAGAATGAAGAACGGAAACCATAAAGCATGCATTACTGCTATCATCTAATTGCTGAATGAATAGCATGGTTGTTTAGTCTGATTGCACTAAGCTAGTTATCCACTGCAAGCTTCATTGACAAAAAGGGAATCTACACAAATTATAGGGAAATTCATGCACTGAAAGAATGTTTTGGTTCAGAGGTTTGCAACAACTATTGGCTTTAGTTCCTGGCACAGTTCGCCTTTGCCATATGAACTTCTCTGGGCTGGGTCAGCCCAAAGCTTTCCAAAAAGCCTGAGAAGAGGACAGACTTCCTTGTCATCTGTATCCCATAAATAAATTAAAGTGATGTTCTCCAGTTAGAGTTTGTTTCTTGGCAGACTAATCTGCAATCAGAGAAAGAAAAGCCTTTCATTTGTGGACTCCAACTAGAGGAAGGAAGCTTTTGTATGCGGATTCACCAGAGACCAAAATATTAAAAAGTGGAAGAGGAAAAACATATGTTGCAGTACCCTGAAAAATAAGTGGGTCAAAAAAGTACTTTAGGGACATGCCCTCAATTGATGATGTTAAAAAATAAAGCATTCTTTTATGAGGAGCAGGCAAAAGAGTTTCACCACCACCACCACTTTATAACAACATAAAAACTGGTTTTTGGGGAACTTTTTTTCTTCATACATACACTTTATACAGAAAGGACAAAGAACTTAAACAAGCCTGATACACTTGGTCCCAGTGGGCTTGCATTCACGCCCTTATCAAGGTGCAGAACATGTGCATAAGTATGTAGAATGACAGGGATACGGATCTCAATTCCTTGCTGTTTGTATGACATCACAACTGCAGCAAGGATAAACAGTGACAGAATCATCACGCAATCAGAGAATTACTTTGGTTGGAAAAGATCTTCAAGATCATCAAGTCCAACCATTAACCTAACACTGACAAGTCCTTAACTGAACCATATCCCTAAGTACTATGTCAAAATGACTCTTAAATATTGATTTCCAGGGACAGTGAATCCATCACTGCACTGTTCCCATGCCTGATGATAACCCTCTCAGTAAAGAAATTCTTCTAACATCCAATCTAAACCTCCTCTGTTGCAGCTTGAGGCCATTGCCTCTTCACAGAATCACATGTTAAGGGTGGGAAGGGACCTCAAAAGATTGAGTCCAGCCCCCCTGCCACAAAGGGACAATATAGTGTAGGTCACACACTCACACACTAACACATCCAGGCGGGTTTTGAATGTCTCCAGAGGAGACCCCACAACTTCACTGGACAGCCTGTTCCAGTGTTCTGTCACTCACACAGTGAAAAAGCTTTTTCTGATGTTTACATGGAATCTATTAAGTTCCAATGTGCACCCATTACCCCTTATCCTATCACTGAGCATCACTGAGAAGAGCCTGGCTCCATCCTCCTGACACTCACCCTTCGCATACTTGTAAACCAATGCTAACCTGCCTCTTTATTCACACCCACAAACTCTCAACTCGCTCCTCATGCACTCTTAGGCAGAACTCCATACATTCTTGTTGCTTTCTTGAATAAAGAGCAACTCCACCACCTCATCTTATTGACCTGTCTTTTCTAAAAAGGACATAGCTGTCCATGACCACATCCCAGTTTTGGGAGCTGTCCCACCATGTCTCTGTAATTGCCACCAGATCATAACCCCTTGACCACCCAGATCTCTAACTCCTCCTCTTTATTCCCCATGCTGCATGCATAGGTGTACAGGCATTTCAGGCAGCGAGCTGAGCACACAGATTCAGCCCTAGGAAGGTGGGAGGCCTTCTGGTCTTCATTAACACTAGAATGTCATCCCACTGTTGCAAACCCAGCTACAGCCACATCCCCCTTCAAATCTAGTTTAAATGACTATGAATGAGCCAAGCTAATGCTTGTATTTCCCCCTGGAAGATAAGCCTCTACCACATATTACCATGAGTCCTGCTGTATTAAAAAAACAGCCATGATCAAAGAACCCAAAGCCCTGCCTGTAGTACCAATCTGAACCAGGTATTTAGAGATTGGAGCCTTCTATGTCATTGCCCACAACTGGGAGGAGGGAAGAGAAAATAATTTGTTCCCCAGAGCCTTTCACCAACCATCCCAAGGATTTGAAGTCTCTATTCATCTCAGTCTATGGGATGCAGCTTCCTCCCTGCCTCTCTGGAATATCAGTAGAGGGCAGTAGTCTGATGACGAAGCCAGGCTGGGGAGTTTCCAAGTGATATCCCTGATTAGAGGTCCAGGAAGACTACACACTTCTCTATGATGAGGGCCAGCCCTGCATATGGGGCCCTCTGTTCCCATTAGGAGAGAGTCTCCAACAACTAAAACTCCTGTCTTCTTCCTTGTGGAAGAGGTGATTATATGGATAGAGGACCTCTTTGAAAGCGGTGAGACCTCTGGTACAGGTTGCCTGTCATCCACTTCCCCATTAGAGTGGCTATCCTCCAGCAGGGTTTCATATCTATTTGAGATAGGACCTTCATCTCCACCCTCATTTGTCTGGACCTCAATTTCCAGCCCCATGTACCTGTTGTGTATGGGCAACTGGGAAGATGAGGGAGGTCGGGAGAGGATTCACCTGTCTCTTAGGTCACCTTCTTTTTCCAGATAGCAAGAGTAGGGGATCCCCTGCTTCTTGTGGATCCTGCTGTCTTTCTCTCAGGGATGGTAGGGTCTGACTCCACCAGACTATTTCCCTTTCACACTCTCTTATACTTCTTAGTCTTTCAACTTCCTCCTTGAGCTAAGCCACCGTGCTGAGCAGATCATCAGCCTCTTCACATTCCACACAGCTATTGCTTCCGACATCCTCAGTTACAAGTGCCAGGCTCAGGCAGTCCCTGCAGCCAGGGGCTCGGATGTACTGTAACAAGGCAACCAGGTGCCCCTAATTGCCAGAGAGTGGGCATGAGCTTGTGTTAAGCCCACCTGTGCCTAATTAGGGCGGGCCCCAACTGCACATGAGCAGGACCAGGGGGCCAATAAAAGGTGAGGCCTGAGACACAAGCTCAGCTCAGTACCAAGCTAGCCAGCAGAGAGGCCAGTTGCTCTTGGAGTAGCAGCACTGATCTGGGCTAGTCAACTCGGAGAGCTGTAGGCTTGGAGCATTGCTCGTGAGTCTCTGCTGGAACACCTGGTTGGACCTTGAAGCACCGTTCCCTAAAAGAGGTTCGTCTTGCTACCCTCGGACACCTACACGTTTGTATGGGACCTCTGCCGGGTCCCCATGTTTCTTTTCACAGCAGCCTATATGGCCGGGTTGCCACCATAGCTGGCCCTGTGAGTGACAAACTGCACACACTGTCCAGGCACGCCAGATGCCTCACCAGGCACCCTGTGGAGCAGGCAGAGCTGCTGTTCCTCCCCTCCCGCTCACACCTCTGCAGAAGCCGCCTTTAAATTTCCTGCGGTTTCCCCCACACCTCCCCGATCACCTCAGCCTCTTGGCTTTCTGGCAATAGCTGCCAATTCCCAACCCCTTTCGGGTCCGGCGGCTCTCCCTTGGGATTCCCTAGCTCTGGGAGCCCTTCTCCCTCCTTTTTAACCTGTTGTCGATTTTTAAAGGCACAGCACTGACCGCTGCCGCTGTCTCTCTCCTCGTGGTCTGAGTTTCCTGAGCATGTCCAGTGCAGCCTCCTGAAGAGCTTATTTCAGTCACAGAAAATACCGCAGCACATCTGGGGCTGCATCAAAAGAAGCACGGAGGAGGAGATTCTCCCCCTCTACTCTTGTGAGATGCCACCAGGAGTACTGCATCCAGTTCTGGAGTCTCCAACTCATGAAGGATATGAAGCTGTTAGAACAAATTCAAACGAGGGCCATGCAGATGATCAGAGAACTGGAGCATCTCTTCTGTGAAGACAGGCTGAGAAAGTTCATGTTGTTCAGCCTGGAGAAGAGAAGGCTCAGAGGAGACCTTGTAGCAGCCTTCCAGTATCTGAAGGAAGCCTACAGGAAATCTGATGCGGGACTTTTTATAAAGGCATATAGTGATAGGACAAGGAGTAATGGCTTTAAAGTGGAAGAGGATAAATTTAGGTTAGACTTAAGGAAAAAATTCTGCAGTGTAAGAGTGGTGAGACACTGGAACAGGTTGCCAAAGGAGATTGTGGATGCCCTGTTCCTGAAAGTGTTCAAAGCCAGGTTGGATGGGGCTTTGAGTAACCTGGTCTAGTGGAAGGTGTCCCTGCCCATGTCAGGGGGTTTGAATTTAGGTGATCTTTAAGGTCACTTCCAACCCAAACCATTCTGTGAAATAACAAAAACGCATTTAATGGTTATTGCATTATAATGTCAAGACAGTCTTTTGCTAGTATGACTTCCTCTGTTTGGGAAATGAGTTTAAGCTTCCCCAATGAAAGAGCTGTTTAGTTTCAGCTCCAGCAGCCCTTTGCTAGTATAGCCCCGTCAGCCACACCAATAAGCTATTACAAATATCGTCTAATTTTTAGCTGTGTTGCTCTGACATCTATATCAACTGCTATAATACAACTCTAGGGATAAGTATTATTTGAGTATTGGCTGCATCTTATTTGGAAATGTTTTCTCATCTCAAATTTGGAGTGTCTTTACACTATATTAAAAAATGTGTTGCAGAAAACAAAGTTAAATTAAGGTCCTATTAAATTTTAAGTTAATGGAAAATGCACTACTGACTTCATTCAAATTTCAGTAAGACCGCAGATGTCTTATTTTCTTCCTAAACTCTATTGTTAAAAATAGCTAGCTGCTATTTTTCTTTCTTCCCGCAAACCAGAAATAATAAAATATCATTATTATAATCAGGAACTGACTCTGTAAACACAATGAACATACAGCTACAGAATTTTACTTTCCTGTGTTCTTGTTTAGTGGCCTTTGGAGATAAATCCATGTCAGTTCCCCTCTCTATCACTTGTTGAGGCAATTACAATTTCAACCTTTATACTTGCCAGAATCTTTCTATGTAAACTGTTTGTCTTTGAAACAGCTCTTACTCATTCAAATAATGTTTCAATGGGATAGGAAAGCATGGCTGTGAAAGATCAGGTATTGAAACGGAAAGCAATTAGCTGTAGGTGCTCTCCTTCCGCAGAGCACCAAGCCCATATTCTGCACTTAACAAGGAAGAAATAATAATTAATCTTAAGTTTTTGGCAAGATACAATCTAGGCAAGAGCTTAATGCATTTGAACCACTGCTCCTCATTCTTGGAACAGGAAATTGAATTTCTCTTTCTCTTGTGGAGAGGATCTTAAATAAACTCCGGCCGAGGCTGTGGAGTCAATAATGCTTCTCAATTAACTGAAAGTAGTGCTGATGATGCTTACATTTTCAAGAGAAGGATCTGATAAAGACATTCATGGTTAGGGAGCATGTCCCATGTTGCAAGACGCCATTTGCTCATTTGGCTACACTGACTGCAGTTGCCTGACTTCATCCCTCAGCAATGTGGGGTTAGTAGCTTCTTTATGATGTCCTGGATCATGATCACAGACATTTGGGGCTGCAAGAACATTTTCAGGGTTTTCCGTGGCACTTTTGATTGTCATACTTTTGAGTATGACATGTCTCAGTCTCAAAATTATTTGTGCTTTCAACTCTCCCTTGGATCCTGCTAAAACCCTTTTGCTCCAAATCCTGTACTTGAGGCTAACTTCATCTTCCTGTGGGAGAAAGTGAGAAAAACACCACTTCGCATCCACAGTGGCAGCAGAATTACTACTGGCTTACCCTTGATCACCTACTTGCCAAAAGAAAAGAGAGGCAGAAAAACCTGTGTGTCTGGAGGAAGTGGGAGGTGGCATTGTCAGGAATTCTGTCCCCTTCTTTCTCTGGCTGATAGCTCCTCCAGGAGGACTTCATCTCCTCAGCCTCTTTCCTCCTTGGCCTCCTGATTATATGAACGCTTCATGCAGAGGGAAAAAAAAAAAAAAAGGAGAAAAAAATCTAGCAATTAAAGGTTGTTAGGTCTCCATACAGAGATGGAGAACATCATTGCCTCAGATTCAAGTTTTGCCTCCATAAGCTTGAGTTCTCATTTTTGTGGTGACTAAAATGCTTTTCAGCGTAATCAAAGTAGATTAGTAGCACAAACACAACAGTAGGAAAAACACCATTTTGGTCTCTATCTTTCATTTAATGAAAAAAACTTCTTTATATTGACCGAGTGTCCCATGAAAACTCACTTTTAAACCGTACTAAGAATATTACCCCTTGTGTATGATTTTACACACTAATACCTTTTTCAGCAAATATATTTGCTGCTCAAATTCATGTGAAGATCCTCAATTGGTATTCTGTAGTATACCATTTTTCTCATCTTTCCTGGTAAAAAATTAACAATTACAGAGTATCTACACCTCGGAATTATATTCAGTTTTCTCAGAACAAGGTTTCTAATTGCTGTCCAGGCTATAGAAATAATATATCACTGAAAATATTTCTATTTAGGTAAATTGTAGACAAACTTTCTGCATATATACAATTTTAAATCAATAAATTTAACATGATCCTTTCAAGGACTTCAGAGAGCTTTTGTTTCTGCTACAGCTTGAAAATAAAAGAAAAAAGCTTATAAGGTTAAACATATATTTTACCTTATTTCATTTATTCACTTCTGTTATTAAGATACCTAATATTTTTTTGAGGCTTATGACAAAAGAACAGAATCAACATAATTTGAAAGCATCCTAAGACCTGGAACTTTCTTGTCCCAGAGTCTAGAGCCCTAACTTCCATTCTCTTCTGAGGAGTAATGTGACTTGAACACATCACCTAATCTTTGGTGTTTCCATTTTCTTCATGTTTAGTGTTACCCACTTCTAGTCTCCTTTGAGACTCACAAAAAGAGATGTGGTACGTACGGTAAATATTATGACACTCGTTTAAATGTAATCACTAAATTAAAAAAATCAAGGCTGCTGTTTTTTCTCTTTAATACTTGTATTCTTCCATGAAAAAAAATTATCCAGGGCACATTGATCCAAGATGCTACCTCACTTTTTGCAAATGAAAACTATTCCATTTGAGAGGAGATAGGACAGGAGAGCAGATATTTTTCATGTCTCAAATGCAAAGAACTGCATTTATCTAACCAACTCGGCCCTCAGTCTTGAGCCTGGGCATAACAAAGACAATATAAATTTAGCACATAGTTCAGTAATTAATTGTTTGGAAACAATTCACTGTAAATACTGTTGTATTTATAGCTACCGTGAAACAATGGAGATAAGATCAGAGAAGGCTCCAAGTGAAGCAGGAAGACACTGCAAAGGATGTCCCATTGTCATTATTAATAAAGCTTCTGTCTGACTGCAGCACAAGGTACAGAGATTGGTATCAGCTCTGTCCCTGGAGGGAAGAGACAATACGGAGCTGTAGTGAGAAGAGAGTAACACACCCATCTGCCATAGTGTACGTGAAAGATGAAGCGTCCTTCATGGTTCCATTTGCACAAATGTCACAGGAAAAAATACCATTGCTATCCATTTACAAAAATCTTGCACAATATGTCTGTAATTCTGTATGTATTACTGGCACAGACCTTTTGCCCAAACTGTATTTACCCCAGGTCAGAAGAGCTCCATTTGTTCCTTGGGACCTAACGCTTGGGTTTGCAACATGACTTTGCTAATGAAGGTAGAAATGCTCTTTCACAGAGACACACAGGTCAATAAATGCTTAATAACTTGCAATCACTTCAGAAAGCATCTAGAAATGTATTAATGACTGCTGTTATAGAATAAAAGAACAGCAAATAAACCAAACATAGCAAGCCTGATGAGAATCTTTTCCTGAATTTCCAAAAAGGGAAGATTGAGTGAAACTAAATCAGATGACTAAACCAGCACTGTTTCTGAGAACAAACTTTAATCTAGTCCCAATATGTACAAGCGGAAATGGCTGTTGGTGTAAGCATACATTTTTTTACACTCTATATAAACAGTGCTGAGAAAGGGACAGGATGTGAGAACACCCATCCTCTGGTGAGTATGCTGACTCATCGTGCCGGGTTTTTTTGCTCTAGATCAATAAGGTGGTTAGGGTGATTAGGCTATGGAATGGACTGCCCGGTGAGGTGGTAGATTCTCCGTCCCTGGAGATATTTAAAAAAAGACTGGATGTGGCACTCAGTGCCATGGTCTAGCAACTGCTCCGGTGGGTCAAGGGTTGGACTAGATGATCTCTGAGGTCCCTTCCAACCCGGCTAATTCTATGATTCTATGATTCTATGATAATAAATCTCAATCTCTCTGGACGAATAAGGAGTCTAGGAAGGAACTTTTAGAGGTGACAGTTTCTTAATCCAATACAGTGCAGATAAAACAAAAAAACTCATTGTTTCTTCAGTGATTTCACCAAGGTTATCTATGCTTTATCTATAGTATTAGAGAGAGAAGAGATACCTGGTTTAATGGCACTGACTGGCTCACACCCACCTTGCTTGAGTGTCATCATTTCAATGCCACATATGTCTTGGAGAGACATTGTGGGCGTAGTCCATAACAAAGCTAGAGAGTGAGTGAAGGCAATCAACAGTTAATTTAGGATATGTCTGTGAAGGGCTGCCTACTCTGAATACGGTATAATAATGATTAAAAATTAGTAGGAACTAATCATTTGCAGTATGTTTTGTTCACAAATATCGGTCAAAAAAATTCATGTTTCAAATGGTCTGATTTATCATTGTCTTCTACACTACCCTATCACAGGGATCTCTGATTCCCTGAAATATAAATAATTATACATAAATACATGCATATACTGAGTTGCAACAAAAAGTTCAGTGTTTTAAGCTTGTCTTCAGACATAACATCTGTTCTTGTGACAGTGCATGCAAAAGATAAGGTATGATGAAAAAAATCAAGAATACCTAAATGGCAGAAACTTTGAAAGGACAATTTAAAAAAATGAGTATATATAAATACACTGTAGGTACCTCACTCTGCACATTATGATGTGTATTATAGTGTACAGTTTATTTCAGTTTTTCCCTTGCAAGGTTCCTCTCTGCCAATTTGACACCCCCAAATTTTAATAATTAATAGAAATCATACATGTCAACAGCTTACGTGAGCTCCAAGAAAGAATTACTGTGCTGAAACACTTGAGGAGGATGACAGGGACCATGTCTCACTGGACAGGATCTAGGAAAACTCTAGTATCTTGTCTTATTTTACTTCCCTATCCTTGTGTCTCCTTCCCCTTAAATTATTCTTATCAATAATTATCTTGCTTTCACTATGCTTCCAAAACCCTCATTCTTGCAGTTCCTTTTCCCTACTGTGCTCCCTGATCCTCCTACAGCCAAATCCATCTCCAAGTCTACCTCAGCTCCCTGTTCCCTGCAGACTATCCCCCCAAACAGTACTTTAATCCTCGTATTCTCCACCCTCAGCCTTGAAGTGACCTTCCTAAAGCAACCACCACCAGCCACCACTTCCCCTTCCCTCTCCTCCTCCGCTTCATTTGCCAGCCAGGCTGAGTGGGTGAGGAGGAGGAGGAGATGAAGGTGGCAGACATCCTGTCTGGCTGCCTGGAGCCACAGGGATGTGCAACACTGGTGGCAGGGGCTGAAAATCTGCTGAAGACGTGGGAAGCTGGTAACACCCGAGGAAGAAGCCCATCCAAAAGGGAGAGCAGACGTGGACGTCATCAGCGTAAATCATTTGGCAGACATGGTATATGCTAAAAATTGAAAAGCAGGGGGAGAAGGCCTGGTCAGCATTCCTGCTAAATTGTCTTGCACAAAATGCTTGTTAATGTCTACCTAACTCACACTTTATCTAAATCACTACCTGATCTGAACAGTAGCACTTTGTAGCTGCTTTGAATTCAGTTTTCTTGACTCCAAGAGAACACAAGCTTATGAAATAAGCATATGTACAGGGTAATACATTGTGGTTAACTTTTTTTTAATCATTAAAATAATTTTTACCTACTTGTCACAGAAAATGTCAATATGTCATTACATCATTTTTATTTAACTGGAATAATGTGCTTAAGAGGACTGAGAGTCTTGTGACATTTATTTATTATTCTTTTTGATGGGAGGTGGTTTGAAATTAAATAACTTCCGACAACCTCTCTTTCCTTTTGATTTATTTTATTTGGCAAAGGGTGGGGGGGTGTAAAAGTGCATGAGTAGATTTTGTTTTGACAGTAAAAACTCTTTCCCCAGATGAGAAAGAAGGATGTTGGGAATTAAGATTAGCCCCACATGTGTGGACAGACCATACAGACATCAAGAATTACTCCATACAGAAAAGTAACATATCAATGACCTAAATTGTTAGCTGGCACCCAGTCAAACCTCAGAGCCACCCAAGGCAGAAAAAAATCCAACCAGTTCACTGATTCTTAGCCAATCTTGCTTTGTTCTTCTATCATTCAGAGGAAAGACCTTTCAAAAACACATCATTTCCCTGCTACATGTATTCATATTCTTTTTTATATTCATTTGGTTGGATAACAAAGAATGCTATGCTTAGCCATAGCAAAACATTTGTATAGACAAGCTCAGCAGGAGTTTTCATGTTGTACTGTCAACACTGCACAATGATAGCCCTTTAAAAAATATGAACTTAATGCAGAAAAACGTTCAGACTCTCAGAGCAATTAATATCTAGTGATATCAACTGTACTGGGGGTTTAGCATTACATTTCAACATTAATGTCTTGTAAAGCAACCTGATTCTGGGATTGGAAGAGCCTGCTGTGAACAGATACCCATGCACACAAATATATGCATTCAGATAAGAATTTCTACCATTTATAACCTCAGTGTTATGTTTTTGAGATCTTCAGAATCACGGAATTTTAGGAGTTGGAAGGGACCTCGAAAGATCATTGAGTCCAACCCCCCTTCCAGAGCAGGGTCACCTACAAGGAGGTCCCACAGGGACGTGTCCAGGTGGGCTTTGAATGTCTCCAGGGAAGGAGACTCCATAAGCTCTCTGGAAAGCCTGTTCCAGTGTTCTGTCACATACTTACATACATTAAAGAAATATTCTTGGGCATGTCACATCCCTCCATGTACTTCTCCCTGGGCTACTAATTGTATGACACAAGATTAATCCAGTATAATATAGATATAACAAAATTTCTGAAGTGTGAAATCATGAAGAATATGACTTGCTTGTAACACCTTTTCTAAGCAATGAGTTTATTTGTCAATATGCCCTAAGGCTTTTCTGAAATCAAGAAATTCAAAATTCAAATGGGGGATAATATAAACAAAAAGACTGTTTAATTAAATTGCAACTATGTCCCATGCAAGAATAAATCAGTTCTTCCACTTGTACAGAAAGTCAGAGATTTGCCATTGACTTCAAAGGACCTTCAAGACATGTGCCTAAATACAGCTACATGCTTATTACTGAAGAGAGTTTGAAGAAACAAAAAATTTTTCATAATATTTACTGTTCACCATAGAATGATGTGCTAGTATGAAACTTTTTCCTGCTGTCACAGATACAAATTAATTTCTGATTAACGACTATATAAAAAAGTGTAAATTAACCATGCATGTTAGATAACATCTGAAAAGCTCATTAGAAAAATAAAAGGAATAGTGGTCAAAAAAGGAGCTGAACCTCAGACTCCCCCTGGTTTAAAGCCCTCCTAACTAAACTGGGCAGCCTCTGGCCAAAGGCTCTTTCCCCTTTCTCTGTCAGGTGGATCCTATCAGCCCCCAGCAGACCAGGTTTATCTAAATGAGCCTTTTGGTCTAGGTAACCAAAGCTTTGACTATGGCACCACTCCTTCAACCATTTGTTGACTTTTCCAATTCTGTCAGCCCTTTCCTAATCTTTTCCTTTGATTGGGACATCTGATGAGAACAACGCTACCTGTGCTCCCGAGTCCTTCACTGCTGCTCCCAGCACTCTATAATTATTCCTGACAGTTTTCATGTTATTCTTATCCATACCGTTAGTGTCCACGTGAAATAGTAGGAGGGAGTAATAGTGGAATGTAGGAGTTCAGGCATTCTTTCAGTGGTGTCTTTAATTTGAGCCCATAGTAAATTGCAACCCTCTCTTGTAAGTGGGTCAGGTCTGCAAATGAGTCCCTCAGTGCTTCTGAGAAGAAAGTTTCCCAATACTATTGCCCATTGTTCTGATGTTGGGTTCAGATCTGATTTTTTAAAGGGAAAAAGAATCAATACCTAGGTAGAAATTAAAAACAAAACAAAACAAAATGAAGAAAAATCAACAAACCCAATTAACAAAAAAAGACAACCAACAAACCAAACACAAACATGTTCATTTGAATAAAACAGTAGGTTATGGATGTTTGGAACCTGTGCTGGCTGGTTGAAATAAACTGTGAGGCAGATGGGGATTTGGACAGGCTAAGTTTTGATGCTGACATTTGAAGAGGTTAAGTTACTGAGAAATAGAATTACCATGATAGATTTTGTAGCTTTTACTAGAAAAGCTTCATAAGACTTCAGGCCAATACAAACCCAACATCTATACTGGTAAATAAAAGAGGGCCAGAGTCCGAAACAAAATGTGACACTGTTTTTGGAGGTGGTCCCTGGAACAAATTATCCCCAGCACTGTGCCATGTATTGACTCAGAAACAGTTGTTTGGAGAGATCCTCACAGAGCCTGGGACCAAGCCAGCAAATAAACGGTGCCTACAATGAAGGATCCAAAACTAGACTTCTCTCCCTTGCCCCCTTTTATTTAGCACACAATGACAATTTGGGCCTTTGACCTAAACTTTGCCAACACTGGGAGGCTATTTTAATACCATATCATCAACAGCATAGATACAGTGTAGTCAGATGAAGGATTTCTTTAAGGTTCCAGAGCCTAGAAGTCAAGGCTATGTTATAGACAGCTTTGATTGTCTATTTTGGCCTGTGTGACACAGCAAATGATGTGGTATGGCTCCACACTTTAAGCCAGGCTTTCCTAAAGCTTCCTAGCCAAGCCTGATGAGTATAAATTGCCCACTTTAACTGGACAAGCAAGCTCCACATTTGCCTATTTTAGTTTTGAAAAAGTTCCCCCGACCACATTAGCAAAGTATTTGAGGACATTTATAGACGCATAATTAGGCAGACACTCATTTCCTTCCTCTTTTCCTGCTTCTCCTATTGCTCACTCCAGCAAAACAAAGAAACTATTTTTACAATGATTTTGTATTTGTAACAGGCAGAACCAAGGAAATTTTCCTAATGTTCTCCATATATAGGCCTTAAACCAAAACATGCTTATTCCTGTTGATTTCAGGATCTTTTCATACCTAGGTCTTTAATCTTGCATCCCTGGCATGATGCCCTGGGGTATGGATCCACAACCCTGTGTAGGATGTAGGGCTTCTGTTAGATAGAACAATTTTCCTGAGGTGAAGATTTAAAGTGGAGGCTTTGTCACAACTCCTTGTTGCTGAGAGCTCCATCTTGTGCAACACAAAGCCACTGGTTTTGAAACAACGCCATAGGAACAGCTTCTTGTGCCAGATACTACATTTATTCAGGGTTACTTGAGCAGAAGTAATGAGAAGCATTAAAGCAATGTTTACATAATGAAATGTAATATCAATCATACTGTATACATTAGTGATAAGAGTGGGGATGGAGTTGTTTTTGACAAAACAGCTTTCTTCTTGAAAATGGAAAATTACTAGCAGACTGCAAATTACTCCTCTGTTTCTGATATTATTTTTCTCCAAGTGTTAATAGGTTTGACTGTAGTTCATTTTGACAAAATGGCAATTTTTTCTTCTAAAATGTTTGCAGTACTGTTTTCTGTAACTATTACTCAGTCGCCTTGCATTAGTCACTGGTAAAATGTACATGGATATTTAAAAGATAAGGAAAAAACTTGAGAAAATATAAAGTCAAGTCATCCACAGAGCAGAGTATCAACAGCAGTGAACTATCCAAGGATAACAAAATTAAACAGTACCTTTAGAAAACTATACTCTGATTAAGTCTCTATACAGAGAACCAGGCTGAACACCTTTGCCTCTTTCAGGAACCTGCTCTGCCAGAAAATGGGCTCAGACCTCGTTGAAACAAAATGCTCTTAATCCACATCAGGATTTCTGGTGAGGAATTCTTGTCTGAATGGAGCCACTCTTGGCAGACTCTCATTAAAGGAGGTGGAGGGCAAAAAGCAGAGTTCAGAGCCCATCTGACCTACATGCTCTTTCTACAGATGGCCCCATATCCCACATATGTAAAGTGCTACATCATGGATCCCAAACCTGCTTCCTAAAAAATGTACACTGAGGCTTGACCTAGTGAGATGTTCCTCTATATTATATTTGATGGTACCTCAGCCATACAGAGAATAAAAGACAGGCAATTTATACATGGGCATAAGAAGGGAGGCAGAGAGGACTGGACCTTTCTTAGTGGGAGTCAGGAAGAGGCTTCTCCTTTCCCTTTACCCAGGGGGCATAAAGCAGCTCATGTAGCTCTCAGGACATTGATAAGGAGGAGACACCAGATGGCTCTGGAATAATAATAACTGGTGGGTTGTGGGTTTTTCCTGATTAAGCATCTTACTTTTCCTTTTACTGACCACAGAAAACCTGTTGGTTCCTCACAGATGCAGAGAAGGCCATCCAGTGATCTGTTCTCAAACTGGATGGCCTTACCTCTCCCACAAGACTGTATTCCCTGTTCAGTACAAGTATTTCAAAACAAAGTAGAATGATGCCTGTTATATGGATTACAGACACTTAACTGAGCATGTTTATCTTTTCCTTTATCTTGGTTACCCATGGCTATAATGAATCTACTGGCATTTGGCAGCAAAATCTGCCCAGTCTCTGACCAACCTTCCTACATGCTGAAGTGGGAAGATGTGTCCCACAGCATGCTGTTTTGTTAGCAGAATATCTGGGTACTTTTCCCCCAGCTTTCCTATTCTCATACCTTAGCTAGAATCACCTCACTCTTGTGGTAGCATATGGCAAATCAGAGTAGAAAACCTGGTGGTGATGGGAATCATTAGCTACAGGAGAGACACAAACAAAGTAGCAGCCCTTAAAGAAGGAATGCAAAGGGCTGTGACACTGCAAAACAGCCTGAAGAACAGGAAGAAACAGCTGCTCAAAAATATGTCTTTGACCCTTCCATGACAAACCCTGTAGGGAATAAATGTGCTCTATGAATGATGAGGAAAGAGCCAAATGAAGTGCAAACTGGAGAGGCATCCTGAAGCAGGGACTGGACAAAGAGAAACTAACTGGACAAAGAGGAGAAACTACCAAAAAAAGCATGAGGCAACTGAGACTCCCCATACTAAAGAGGGGAAAAGTAAAGCTCAGTGTCAAGGAAGAGTCCTAAAAGAGGCCACAGGAAAAACGGGAAATATGTATGGAAACAGGGCTAACAGCTGCAATGGGTGTGTTATTCTTTTGATATGAATAAAATGGTTCCAAACACCTATGACCACTGCACAAGCTCTGAAAGAGACCTGTCAGAAAGCCAGAAAGGATGAGCCGTCCAAGCCAACTACTTTGCATACAAGGAAAGTAGTTAAAAGATTATATAAGGAAAAGTTGATAGAGAGCCAGAACGAAAACTGCTGTCATAACAAAGGTGTTGCTAGATTTACTGAGTACTGCTCCGGAATTTCTAATCATCATATTCCCTTTAGGAACAAATTGCACCAATGAAGTACATTTATATAATATATAGGTGACTGCTTCTTCAGACAGTAAGGAGAAAAAAACAAACAAAACAAAACAAAGCAAAAAAAAAAAAAAGAAAAAAAAAAAAAAAAAAAAAAAGAAGAAAAAAAGAAAAAAAAGAGAGCGAGAATTGTAATTGTGCAGATAAGTAGCTTGCAGAAAAATTTGGCATGCCAAGCATGGGTGAAGAAAATAAAATGCTAATACTGGAAGGCAACCAAGAGAAGATCAGATAGGGTAGTTTGGAGGGTTTTGAATGCACAGATCACTGGAATGCCTCCTGCAGCCGGAGCCAACTGTTTGGATTACACCGTCTCCACTTCTATGCAGACAGGTTGCCAGCCTCCTGGGGTCAGAACTGGCAGGGCCTGTTAGGCAGGCTGTGAACCTTCAGGAGAAGGAGGGAAAGGGAAAGCTTTTACTTAATTTGAATAATCCGGCTTGTACTTCCAACACACAAATTAAGGGAAAAACTCAAATTGTTCTGAAGCGAAAGATGAAGGATAACAAGAATATAATGCCTGACGCAAATGTGTGGGGAAACAAGCAACAACTGGAAGGTGCTGTACTAAATAAAGGAGATTACGATCTGGAAAGACTAACTGAAAGTTAGTAGGATAATTCCTGTGTGTTGAAAAGACAGGATGCAGTATGCATGGGAAAGGCAGAGTGGAGAAAATCGATAGGTGAAGAGAATGTTGCATATAATGCTTTCAAAGCACGTTTGTTGTAATTTTGACAGTGACAATATTGAAATGGAAAAATAAAAACAGTCTTGGATAAGCATAAAAGAATTTAAAACAAAGAGAAAAAAAAAAAAAAAAAGAAAGAAAGAAAGAAAAAACTCTACTATAGTAATAATAGCATGCCTTTCCTTTAGGCCACCACCACCCTGAAACAGAGCCGGGAAAGGCACAAGCCACTTCTCCAAGTGGCTTTTAGTTGATCAGGTCTTGAGACAGAGTGTAGAGATGCAAAGATATCAGTTTCATACAGTGAATTTCAAAGAATAAAGATGATGATTTGAAACTAAGCTTCAGCTTTTGGAAGGGGGCATGGAAATCATGGAACCAGAGTAGATGAGTCCACTGGAGCAAGCAATAGGCAAAGCAATGATCAGGGTGTCTTCACAACAGCTACTCAGATTTCAAAGTACATATACAGGAAGGAGTGGCAGGAAAAGAATCCAAAGATTCAGTCTGAAATCTGAATAGGTTCAAAAGGGAAAAGGAGAATAACAGAACTTTTATAGCTACAGAAGAGAGAAAAGAGGTAGAGAGATAAAAAGAGACAGTATTAATGAAAGAAAAAGGGAAGAGATTGAACTTTAAGATAGAATAATAAAACAAGACAACAACCTGAACTGTGTATCTAATTTATTGTCTTTTTTTTCATTAAATTATAAACAATTAGAGCCAGTGACTCCAGAATTTCCCTCAACTGTTAGGAACAGGTCCAGAAAAGGACCCTTTTGAGGCACATTAATGTACTTTTGAGATATTCAGGAATCAAGAGTAATCAAAAGATCTGTCCTTGGCATAGTGTGTTGGAAATTTGGGGTGTGGTTCATGTGATCTATCTTAGGTAACGAAGGCTCCAATATCTTTGAGCTAGTCCCTCTAGGTTTTTCATGATTAACAAAAAATAACAGGAAATTAACCTCTGCATAATAATGTTGGCTTCTGGAATAAGGTCAGACACATCATCTCCATATATACTTGCTTTTCTCCTGTGAGTATAAAAAGCAACCCAGTTTAGATTTAGATAGTTCACTTATACATGCTTCAAGTTAGATGAGACAAATCCTACCCTTGCTTTTCTCATATTAGGAAATCTAAGAGGCTGAATGAATGTGTGCAGATTATTTACAAAATTTATTTCAAAATAAAAGAAAATTCAGAAGTTCAAATGACCATTTTTTAACTCTGCTTTTTGTGCATGGTAGAAATAGGGTATCATCTTTATTCTACAAATATTTGTATTAGGTCTTGACAGTGTAGCCTCTTCGTTTGCTATTCAAACTTGTGCTGAGTTCTGGTCTAATCCTACTCTGCTGAAACCCCATGGTGAACACTGAATATAAGATTTCCTTACCCAGAAAAGTAAAAATACACCTTGATAAACATAAGTGTGAAAAACCTTCCCTCTTTGAAGTTCATGCCAAAATTCCCATGCACTTCAGGGTGACTAAGATTTCACCAGGAAGGTGCACAGAATTATGGGGGGCTGTTTAAGAATCCACACGGAAGAAAAAGGACAATATTAACAAAGATCAGTGTTAGGCTCACCACTAGGAAAACACTCAGTACTGAGTTTTAATAACCTCTGAAATAATGTCTTCCTTGAAATGTGAAATATTGACTGGTTAAGCTAAGAGTAAAAAAAAAAAAAAAAAAAAAAAGGCTGGGGAAAGGGAACAAGAGGCATCATCAATGTCTCATCTTTCCAAAGAAAAAGGATAAAATGGAAAAAAGTGTATTCCTAATTGCTTTCTGAAGTTTTAGATTGTACATGTTGGAAGAGATGTGAGCTAGCAAAGGCATTTTACAGTAGGAGCAAAGGCAATGACTAGGAGAGCTTTAACACCTTGAATGGCATCTCTCTGGGAACATGAGGGAGCCACCACCTGCATGAATGAACATGCAGTGCACATTCACTGGAAGGCATAACCACAGCTGACACACCTGCACCCTGGTGGGCCTTGTCATCTCCAAAATGGAGCACAAAAAGTGCTTCTTGGCCAGAAGATGAAGAAATGTGCAGTAGAGCTGTGTCTTGGGTCTCCTGAGACTGTATTGCATGTGTTGTCATATTTTCTTCTGGTGCCAAACAAATCTAGTTTATCTTCTTGATAATTGTTCTAATGAAAAGGACAGCTTCATCCATCTGTCAGCAGATCTGATAGGAACAGTGGCTTCACTGAATTGTTTGGAAACCCAGACTAAAGTTACCAGTTTTAATTTAATGCACCTTGCTCCATTTGAAAATGTGCTTTTGAAAAAAAAAAAAAAAGTGCTATTTGAAAAAAAAAAAAAAACCCAAACCAAACAGGTTTTGAGGTTTGTAAAATTCTATTTTTTAAGTGAAAGACTTTTGCTAGATAAATACAGTACAAAAAACACAGTGTTCACCTTGCAACTAAGGAAGTACATGTATGTTGAATACTGTTCACTAGTAACCAGTAATTGAAAATTAACCATTCCTCTATGGATGAAGAAAGATGATGAAAGTTCACCTCTATTTTGTTTATTAAAATTCCCCTGTGACAATTGTATATATCATTAGTGGTGCAAACCTATGGGAAACAGAAAAAATATAAAATTAAACTTTTTTGATAATGCATATACTTTTTTATCTGTGCTTACAATTATGAGTAGAACATCCTCTTCCTTCCTAATACACTGAAAATGCCCTTTCTATTCCTTTGCCTCTTTATTTTTGCAGTGACAGTAACCATTAAAGTCTATTTATGGCACCAATTTTCTCAGTGCTATAGTTGCATCAGTAAGAGGAAAGCCCACTTAAAACACTGCAAAGAGAAAAGAACTAGAGGGTCTTCCCACTCATACATAGGTACTGGACTTCTTTACAGTCATGCAAGACCTTAACCTCTACAGCTATGACACCCACAGCTATGTACACCTACATATCACCTGATATCAGCAAGAGGAAGAAAGAACATCAGGACAAGGATGTCTAAACTACAATACATTTGTAAACAAGTCATAATCAGTAGTATGAAGTAACACCCAGGAAAAGTCAAATAAGCTGAAAATCAATGAATGGAACCTGTGCTGTGCTCTAAATGGTGCAGAAACCCAACAGAAAAAATAGTATTTAAATATATGGTTAAAAGTTGTAGCATAAAGGGAGTGTTAAGGTTGTGAAAAAATTAAAGCTTCTTAACTCTGGCAAGCACAGTTTTTAGTCCTTGCAGATTTTAACACCAGGGTCCCTTTGTTGGGTTTGGTTTCTTAGTTGGCTTATTTTTGTGTGTGTATGTGTGGGGTTTTTTTGTTGTTTGTTTGTTGCTTGGTTTTTTGGTTGTTGATTTTTTTTGTTTGTTGTTTGTTTTTCTGTTTGGTTTGGTTTCTTGTTGTAGTTCTAGGGATTTGGGTTTCTTCAGATTTTTTTTTTTTTTCTAAACATGAACTTTTGGAGCAGTGTAGCTGTTCTAATTCTTGGAGGTCTGCAGCATTATGACTTCACTAGCAGTGACCCTGCAGAACAATGTACTCTGCAGTGAAGTTATTCTTGGAGACAAGGCAACAGGATGTTCTCATGAAGGCAGTATGCAATTATACATTGTTATCTAGTGGCAGCTGATCCAGCAGCCAGCACACTGCAACACAAGACAATATTGTTTCTAACACAGTGAAGAGAAACCTCTCCACAGAACAGAGGTTAAATCTAGCAAAAGTATCCAAGGGAATAATCAGTTTCTCCATTTGCAGGTGTAAAGAAGAGGTTTATGACCACAGCTGTATTATTATTCCCTCTAATATTATCCTAGATTATATCAATTGCTCCAGTATGTACAGAACTAACTCTTGTCTTTTCTGTCCTGTGCTCACAGCAGTCCACTGATTTTAAATGAAGGACCAGTTTTCCACCACTGTTCTTCCAGTCCAAAACTATGAAGGAACCTAGGGATAAGTGTTGATTTACAGAGGTTTTCACCTGACCAAGTAAAGGTCATGGTGAAGTTAGCATAGTGCTTGAAGACATCTACCTCCAAATTAGTCATTCTGGTTTTTTTTATAGCTACTGGAGAGCAACAGACACTTGCATGATGCATCTCAACCTGTAGCTAGTATCTGAAATAGGGCTGGTGAATTGTACTCTGAAAGTTCATGTTTCTTTCTGTAACCATACTCCATTAACATTAACTGTATGTTGCTGAAGATAAATTCTACCTTTCCTGTGTAGATACAGATAAGCTTAAGTACGGATAAGGGAGACAATTTATACTATTGAAAGAGAAAAATAGAAGGGGAGAGGAAAAAAAAAGAACAAGGCAGAAACATTATTTGCAGTATGCAGAATTTTAATCTTTCATTTGACTCTTCCTTCATCATCGCTTACCTTGGTGTTTGCCCCTCATTCTTGAAAATGAGGATGGGCTTGGTCAGCTGTAAGAGTTCATCTGCCTTAGCACAGCCATTATTTCTTTCTTAAGTAAGTATAAGCACTTAAGTTTCATATTGGGGCATAACACTCTGAGCCCAGCACCTGGGTAAATGTTTGTATAACTTCTCTCACAGCCGTAGGTAGGGGGAAGCTTTCAGTAGGATTTGCTTCATCCTTCATCCATTTTCCCCATGCTAACCCTGTTATTTTTCCCACTAAGCATATGTTATGCATACCCTGTCAGCTGTTCAGCCTCCCAGTGCAGATCTAACTTTGGGCTACACAACTGCTTCAACACAGCAGGCTGTGTTATATTACAGATGTTTTCTGTGGGCAAATAATTCTTATCTGATGTTGTAGTTGTCCTGAGGACTAGAACTGTCCTATGGGCCACAGTATCCCGTAGGCTACCATTTAGATGGCTTTGTTCTAAATTAACCACAGAGTGGGTGGTACTAATGAGCAAAAAAGAATAATGCTAAATTAAGTATCATAACAAAATAATGTATTGTCCATAAAATCCATTTTTCATGACCCTCTGGGCTATATGAATGCAAAGCATTTTATGTGAGGTTATGCTTGAGCAGCTACTGCAAAATGCAGCATCATTTCAAAATTCAGCTTCTAGTAGAGGCATATTTGCTTCTGAGTGTGCACACATAAAGAGAATGACCTTTTTTTTTTTTGTTGTTTACTTTTGTGAGATGTAACACTATCTGCCTTTCCAACCTGTGCAGGAGGATCATGTTGCCTTCCAAAAGCTAGCACAAACCTATAAGCCAGACTAATATTTGATTTAACACAATGGTACCTGGGGCAGTTGTACAACTATTCAGGCTGCTAAATAAAAATATTAGGAATAATCATTTTGGAAATTACATTTGTGATTTGGTTAATAAAATGAAGTTACTATACCACCACCATTAATTATGAAAATTTTATTAATTACTTTAGGAGAGTTGTAGTAAAACCAATTAAAAAAAAAGCAAACTTACCAGAGAATGCAACCCTGTGCCCACTGGAAAACCATGGAGCAAGCAATGTGTGTTAATGATTCTGTCTCCAACGAACTGCTGTAAGGTTTATTTAAAAGAAAGAAGCCTAAGGGAAAAAAAGAATATGAATTGGAAAGTGCTTCTTGGTTGATAATGAAAATCATATTGTTAGAGCTAGGCAAGAATGGGGAGGGGAGCCTTTTCCTATCAGAAGATCTTTTGTGGGATTGTAACATTTCTGATCAAATTATTGTTAAGGAATTCTCTCAGGTCTAAACAAAAACTCGTTCCATTTAAATAAGAGAAATAAATATCTGCATCACTCTTGGAGGGGCAAACAGCCTCCCAGTTTTAAAAGTACATGGGAACGTAAAGTACAAATACCCGTTCACCTCACTTAACTCGAGCAGTTATCATGAACAGTTATCTATCACATCCCAACTCATTATGTACAAGAAGCCATAATACAATATGCTCCGAGACTGCATTACAGGGTTCATCAACAGAGCACTCTCACATAGTTTTTCCTTTTGCTTTTTTTTGCATTCAGTACACAGCCTTCTAACCAGAATCCTTTAAAGCTCCTTATTAAAGGAAATCATCCATTTTGGTCCTTTATCTGGGTTAATTTCAGGGAACTGTTATTCCACCCCCACTTCAGGGTTCCTCATCAGCCTGCCTACTCCAAACTAAATAGAATTTCAGACGATGAGGTTTTGCTTTAGGTTATACAATCTACCAGCCCCAAGCTGAGTTGAGACTGCACTTTTCTTCATTTTACTATTCTTTGTCTAACTTCTTGACTTCAAAACAAGCCTTCCACCCACGTCCTCTTCCCTTGGCTTTCTCTTCTGAACTGACAAGCACTTCTTCCCTTCAATCTTTCTACGTCCTAACTTCTCTCCTCAGCAGATAGCAATGGAGAAGCTGACAGGGCAATGCGAAGGATAAAGATAGATATGTTTGAATATGACTGCCTCTTGAAAATATTTTACTTGGTATAAACGATTACATGTTCTTTTAACTGTGAAATCACATTTGTATTAGAAGACTAAACATCTGGGTTTATTTACTCAGCAATAATCTTTAAGGAGGGGGTTATTTTTGTATGTATTTCGTATTTAAGTTTAAAAGTCTGGAACAGGAAAAACATTCCGTGGAACAGGAAAAACATTTTCCATCCTGCTGTAGTTACTTGTCAAAAGCTGTCTAAGGGAACACGTGAAGAGAGAGGGAGAGAAAAGTGCAGAGAGAGTGCTGAAGTTTGCTAGGCCCTCCCAGATCTAGGGAGAGATAAGCCTCGGGGAAAAGCTAGATATGCATACATTTCTTTAATTGGTTTCAAATCTGTTTTCTTTGAAGTGTCTTTGTACTAAATAAAAATTCTGTTTTAAAAAGCTTGTTTGGTCATGGCATCAACCACTGTCATTGATTTTGGAGAGAAGAGAATGCATGGCCTAGGAAGAACTCAAACCTTCAAACATAATCATAGTATTCTGGGACTGTAGCCAAGGATGGTGTCTCAAGGTGAGAGTGTCACCTGATTTGTCCAAGAGTTATGTCATTTTTACTAAATGTGTACACTGATATTTTGACCTTGGCCAATTTTGAAGTTGACTTTAGCTACCCCTGTCTGCATAAGATGTGGTTTCCTCATCTGCATTACACTAAAGCCCCTATATTATACCGAAGTAGTCTCTATTGCGGTATTTCTTCATGAGGCAGAGCTGTTAAAGATATGACCTCTGACAACCTGTGTCTCCTTGCTGGTATGTCCTTCTTTGCAGGAAACAAAGGGAGGAAGTTTGTTAAAAAAGGGGACAGATGACAGAAACAATGAACAGCAGCTGATGGGTAGCAAGCTAAAGAGGAACACATGGCAGTGACTATTTGCCCTCTCTTGATCTCTTCCCTCCAACAGAGACAGTGAGGAAGAGTCACTATGGAGCCAATGCCCACACACAGCACATGACCTTCTCTGCCACTTTTACTGTATTCCTCAAAGCAAGCTTTTCAGTTCTTCCTGAAGAAGAATCTTCACCGATTTGATGCACTGATTTGATGATGGTGCAGTCATTCAGCCAAAGGCTTTGCATTGTTTCTTCACTAAAGCTAGAAAAAAAACATAGTTGAAGGAAAAAGCCCCACCTCATTCTACAAATCTTTCGTGTTCCTTTCACCAGCTCTTGCACTTGAAACAAAAGCAATCCGGGTAAGAGAGGGACTAAATAAGATAATAGCATGTTGCCATTATTTTTTTCTTCAGCATCATAAAAAAGTATTGCATAGCAAAATTATTCGGAAAAGAATTATTTTCTTTGATGTGATAGTTTGCCAGGATTTGTTAAAGGAGAAGCAAAGAAAAAACTTTATTTAATACTCATTAAATCTTATAATAGACAGGCTATCTATATTAATAAGAGCCTCAAAAACACCTAGAGTGAAGAGCATTAATCAGAGAATAGCAATACTCAGCCTAGATGTGGTTCTTATGAAAAAAAAAAAAAAAATTTACATGCTATTGTTCCTTCCACTATGAATGACACCCCAAATATATCTTTTCCCCTTTTGGCCATAGATTATTTATGAGAGACACTACATAAGCAAAAATGCAAAATGGGACAGCCCAGCTATATTTTCTGTTTCTTCCTCTAAACCCCCTTGTTTCTAGAAAACAGAATGAGGCAAAATGTGGCTTACTATTTAGCTTATTTATCTGATAACCTACCTAAAAAACCCCATCCAACCAAAACAAAAAAACCCAAAACAAGCAATCAACAAAAAAACCCCAAACAGCACCCCAGAGAAACAGGTCCATTAAATGCATGAGTCTTTTATTTTAATGTTGAAATAGTGTAAGTGCCTTGGTGTGCTAGTCCATCTCTGAGAGGATGCCAGCAGAGGGAGCAAAGAGCATTGGTTTTTGGAGGCTTCAAAACTGTAAGTGGAGGTTTGTCCTTTCCTGTCACAATTTTCCCCCCAATAAAAGGTTTTTAAAACTTTATAATCAAGCCTTCAGTGCTAATAGCACTTTTTTATACCTAATGAATACAGCCATAAGATAACAGAGGTGTCATATTTCTGTACCTGGAACACCAAGGCAGACAAAGGTAGGAAACTTCACGAAGATGAGATGTAAGATATCCCAGGGCAGGGTGTCTATATTGAGACCCCAAAACGTACCTTCAAATCATCCTCACTTAGTGGCACAAAATGTGCTTCTGCACAGCAGCTGCTGAACAAAAAGGAGATGCTGTTTTCCAAAGGGCATGTTTGTACACATACACCTATCCAACACACCTGTGCCCAACAGACTGCAAAAGGGGTGTGACCTGGGTGTTCTGAGAATTAATTAGCTAATGAGCCTTATCTTCCTGTCATTACTAGGGTAAAACTTCCATGTATCTGAAGCCAAATAACTGCAAAACTTTTCAGGATGAAACATATGATGTTTCTGCTACTTGCACAGCTGACAAAGAGGGACTGTTTGCCCCCAGACTCCAGATAGATGAAAAATGTATGTTAAACTCTTCCACTCACTAGAAAATCCATACAAAGGACTGCAAAAAAACTTGAAGAAAGGGTAAATTAAGGCCTTTTCTTTTCCTCATGATTCTCACTATAGGATTCTCACAGAACTGGATCCTACTTTACCATGCCTTCAAAGGGATTCTTGGTAAAGGAAACAGCAGAATTGAGTATCTCACAGGTTTTATTACCAAGTAAAAAACTCATTGCAAAATGTAGAAGAAAGACACATCCCTTGGCTCCCTGACTCTCCCTAAAAGAGTCTGGAATCATAAAGCTTCCAGGATCAGATTTTCATAAGCGGATTCCTAAGGTTCTAGAGGATCTTTTCTTGCACAGTTACTGCAATTGCATATGTATGGGTGGCTTTTGTACAAACAAATTGAGCCTGTATACTAGTGCACAGCTCAAAGAAATCTAAACAGCTTTACAAAAATACACATGGGCCTCTGTTTTTATTTTATGATGTGAATAAAGTGAAGGAGGAAGAAGGAGGCGATGGGAAAAAGATGAAATTCAGACCTCATCAAAGTCAAGGGTAGTTTTCCTGCAGACTTCAAAAGGGTCAAAACTTCATCTGTTACATTTATGTGCCACAGAACCTGAAGATATGTTCTGAAACAGGTTTCATCCTCAATTCATTTGGCAGCCCAGCTTCTTCCTGGTTGAATGGTGGAAGCACTGACAAGAATCTCTAAAGAAAAATCTACCATGATCTAAATCAGTAGTCCCCATTTTTTTTTTCTGGATGTCTGGGAAACATAGCTCCTTCTGACAGCCAGCAAGAGCTTTGTAGCCCAGACCTTACAACTCACATAGCCTGAGGTGAAGTGTACATGAAGATCCATTGGGCTGGCATGCAAAATAACACAATGTTTCCCAGAAACTTTGAATATGCTCTTCAGTTCATTCCCAAGTTGTCCCTTCATAGGAGAACTGCTGAGAGCAGAATGCAGGCTGGATAAATCGAGCTTGCAAGCTGTGTTTGACCTATACCTTGCAGAATGAGTGTTTTTCCTCCAAGTTCTCACTGCTTACACAGATCTGACTAATGACCATTAACTGTCCTTCAGCAGTCTCTTACATCTCTTTCAGGAAGGGGGGAGGGAGAAGGGGAAATGTTCCCTTCCTGTGTCCAAATTTAGCCTTGGTCTATGCAAGTACAACATTGCTGACACTGCTGGAGTTATGTATTGAGTAAAATCCTGGCTAAACTTGATGGCAAACTTCCCGTTGTCTTTAATGGAATCTAGATTTCACAATAAATGTTAAGGGAGTGTGACTGCAAGACTGAGGCAAAGGCAAAGCAAAAGCAAGAACACTTTCCTCACTGCCATTCAGGGACAAGACATAGTTCTTCAGGGCTTTTGGCCAAGAAAGAAAAATATACATAAATAAATAAACAAGAAAACAAGTAAATTAAGAAAATGGATCCTCCTGTTCAGACAGTTATAGCTCTTGACCCTTTTTCTCTCCCATTTTCTTATCTACAGACACTCATCCAGATGTCTCTTCTTCACACTTGACTGTCTAGTTAAGCTTCTCTGTCAGCCTTGCTGTCACCCCTCTGTCAGCACGTGATGTCAGCCCTCCTGCCATCTTGCTGTCACTCTTTTCAGATGGCAGGATTCACAGTCTTAGCTCACAGAACTGTTTGTGTATCGGAAGACAAATATTTGTTATACTTGCTTCTTGTCTACCAGAAAAAACAAGCTTAGGTAAGAGGGAAAAACCTGTCAGGAAAGTACTGACACTGGTAATGGTGTTCAAAAAGAATTTTTTTTTTTTTTTTGCCTGTCCAAAAGCTGAGAAGAATTGAGAAGTGAAGGATTCAGCTCTGCTGGGCATACTTATTCTATAATGGTTTTTCAAGTGCTTTCCTACATGTAAGTCAGTGAACAGCAGAGGTTTTTGTCATTTCTATTGTTTTTTATTTTTTTCCCACTGACCTAGTGTTGTTCAAGAAGACAATTTGCAATAGCAAACTTGTTAACCATGCATTTTTATGCCATTCTCCAGCACAAAAGGCACACCCAAAAGCATCCATGTTGTCAGGTTCTAAAATGCTACTCAGTTTAACAGAAAAATAAAGCTATAAACAATGTGTGAGCAGACCTTAAAATAGCATGAGTAGGTATTATGTGACAAATGACTGTGCATAATTCTTCACCACACTGAAGAAGAGCAAGTGAAACAGGTCCTTACAGTGAATTCATGCCATCATGGATTCCCAATAAGTGAAACCTTTGCAGGATGTGGATAACCCCTGGCTTCCATCTGGAGCTGGATTCTCAGAGGATGAAAGTTAGCCACGGTAAATCACCCCAGATGAGTATCTCCTCTTCAGTATAGTAAGCTGTTTATTTTTCCTGCTGCAAAAGAGTTCTAGGAAGTTGCCAAACAGGAAGGAGATCCTTGCCTGAAGTAATTTGCAATCTAAAGACTGGATCCTACCAAAGCATCTGGTCAGAGGTTTTAACAGCTTTTTCTCCCACGAGATTTCAAAAGGTATTCAGGAAGTCCATGTCTTACAGAATGTTGTAAAGTTTGGCTAAAATTGCCTGTAAACTAGTCTCAGGCACTTACCAAGTCTGTGTTACCCAAGTCTTTAAAATATGGAAGAAATGCGTTGTGGATAGGTGAACTGAAACTAGATGCACAAGAGGATGGAATTTTATTAACAGATGTATAAATGTATCATATTTTAAATGAAAGATAGACAATAGCAATATTCCAAAAAGTAAAATAAAATTAAAAAGTGACAGCCTGTGACTTGACCTGTGAGTGCAGATCTTCCAGAATGGGTGCATGAACTCAGAGAAGTAAACTGTGTTGCATCTATAGATCCCAGACAAACCTGCTGCTGCACACCTCTTTTCTCATGGCACTCTATTTTGCTTAAATACCCTCTGGCACCTCTAAAGAGAACAGTAATGTTCTTTAAAAGGTGGCATGATAAAGAAATAAGAACGCATACCCTCTTTTATGTGAGTAAGAAGAATTTAATGCTGCTGTAGATTAGCTACCTCTAACTCAATTTTCACACAGCCCAAACCCCCAGGAAAGATTGGTTTTCTCCTTAATTCAGTCTCTGATTTTACTGTCAGTTTTTTTAAGTTTAATTTCTGACAGGAATACAGCGTTTTAGTCACAGTTCAGTGACATTGTAGAATATTGCAAAGAATATTTGACCTCTGCCTTTTATTTCCTAATCAATGCCACGCACTGAATATAAGAGCTGAAGTGGGCACTGCTAAGTGACAACACTAAGCCTAACAGATCTGGATTTTAGTTAGCATACACTAAGTACCTCATGTGATGGCAGGAAATGACAGCTTCAAGGCTGAAATCAGATCCAAGCAGGTGGGCTCCTAAAAGGGTTGGGTGCAAACACAAATGTTGGCTGGTGTGGATCCAGCTGCAGCAACAGAGTTGCAGAGGCCTTTGGAGAAAAACCAGTAATTGTATTTAAATGTAATGCATGCATCCTACACACTATTAAGAGCACATATCATACATGATGTGTTATGTGTGATGCCACATCGGCACTGCCTGCACCAGATAGATGACGGCAGTAAGTGTTATGCATATAAAACCCTGAGCATGTTATAGACATCCAGACTTGCCTATGGCAAGGCATTTCAGTAGTGCTCAGGTGCAGGGTTTTTGTTCCTAAATAAGCAGACTGACAAAGCCCAAGACATCTTTTTAAACTCCAGGATAGGGAGTCGCTGTGAGAGAGAAGAATCAGGGTGAGCAGCTTCTTGCAAAGTACACCCAACCCTTCCCTTGCTGCGTGGAAGACAAGGGACAGGTTACCCTGGCCTTCGGAATAGATGCAGAAACCACTGAAAACAAGGAGATAAAAAAGTCAAAGCCCAAAGACTGGCTAAGAGAGAAAGAAGTGTTGTAACTGCTAAATCACTCAAACTGCTTTGCCAACCTTTGACATGCTTGATTTCCTGTGCTTAAATAATTTTTAGGTTTGAAAAAAAAAAAAAAAAAAAAAAAAAAGAAAGAAAAAAAAGGAGGGGGTGGGAGGGAAGTGAGGAAAAATAACCAGCTGTTCCTTGTATAGTGCAGGAAACATGTTTGATTTATTGCTTTAAGGTTATTTTTGAAGGGGCTGCCTGTGGCAGCCAGA
Source organism: Calypte anna (assembly GCF_003957555.1). NCBI lineage: Eukaryota > Metazoa > Chordata > Aves > Apodiformes > Trochilidae > Calypte > Calypte anna. Next base: position 154,641,798 of record NC_044244.1, read on the forward strand.
GTGCAGGAGAAGTCACTGAGGCCTGTCCACTTGAAGGGCTCAAACTGTTTCCTGAACAGCCCTTCTTCACTCGTCACCTCCGACAGCTCTTATTGACAACGTGTGACTGGGGCCCCGGAGTGTTTTAAAGCGGCGGGGGGCCGGGGCGGACAATAGGGCTGTCAATTACCTTTTCCCCCGTGGTGAAAAGGGGGCCGACGACAATGCGCCCCGGCCGCGGGGGGTTGTGCCGCTCGGGGCCCGCGACCCCCGCGGCATTCAGCGCCGGGACGCGACGGTGCCGGCACAGGCTCCGGCTCCGGCTTCGGCCCCGGCTCCGACTCCGTCGGGCAAAGGTGTAGGAGGTGTCGCCATGGCCATCCCCGAAGGAGCGAAGGGGGCTCCGCGCAGGGAGCTGCACACCCCCCACCCTCCCCAAAAAAATCTCCGGCAGTCCCCTTCATTATCCCCCCCACACACACCCTTCGAGCCTTCTTCCCCATCCCCGCTGCCCAGCCCGCACCCGGGGGGGGGGGGGGAACGCCCAGGCCGCTCTACCTATATTGTGCCTTTAAAAACTTCCTGTATGCTTTGATCACTTGCTGAGAGGACTGTCCATCATACAGGCGCTTTGTCTGGCAGTCACTTCCATTTGAATTTGAGTGACTGAGGAAGCCCGAGTTATTTGTAAAGAACAACAAGGCTTTTCATTCATAATTTCAGTAGGGGGACAGGGTGCTAATGACTGAGCTTGAATAACCAGGGAATGTGGTATTCAAGGCAGGAAGAAGCCCAACTGGCTGCCAAATGAGAGGAAGGGAGGGAAACGAGGGAGGGGGTGTGGGGGGGAGAGAGATGTAGGTGAAAGTGCCTGTGTGAAAAGGCAAACAATGAAATCGGGATCACACACATGTATACAAATACAAATCAGGTTCTCAAAAGGTGAGACAGACACAGATAGAAGCAGGAAGGAGAGCTGAGGAAATTCCTGCTTGTATTTCATTAAGTTGCCCTCGGAGTAGGCTTCTGCAATGCTAAAACCGAGGTCTCTGCAAAAGGGAGCTTTCTTCCCTCCTGCCGCCCCCTCACCACAGAGAAAACGCTCTCCTATTCCTTCTCACCACGGAAAAAAACTTGGATTCGAAGCTGGATTGAATGAAGATTTTGCCTTTGCTGTTTAAGCTCTAGCTTTGACAAAACGTGAAAGCACCAAAGCTATCCCAGGCTGCGGCCCAGCACCTACCATCACTACAAAGAATTTTACACGTTGTCTGGATAAATGTACATATTCCCCAACTGTGTGTCTTCTCAAAATTCAAACTTTACCTGATGCAAAACCTCTTAAACTTAATAAAGGTCGTTTATGTCTATTGTCTGGGGTGGGATTTTGAATAAGGCATTAAAAGAAATGTGCTTAGCTATGACAAGCTTTGTAACTTGTGTCGCTGTGGAGAAAGCAAACCTAGAAGAGCTAAGAGAGAAAATAAAAATTAAACAGCACATAGCTGAGAAAACGTAATTGCTTTGATCACATGTAAAACATCAGAGGCTGATAAAATTTATGTCTATTTGAATCATGTTGCAAGCGACAAACAATAAAAAACTGAAAATACTTTAAATTACTTAAATATTTAAGCTCAAGAATGAAAAAGTCTTCCAGTTGGCTTATTGTGCAAGCTCATTCTGTCAGGTGTGGTGGATTTATTGTGTATGTTTGTAACACAATTTCCAGCACTTCTGTTAGCTTTCATTAATTGGGACACCATCCTAGGAGCCACTCTGGGCCACTGGATTCCCTCCGAAACCTGGAGCACTGTAGATTTTCACTTGAGCTCCAGAAGGTGTCAGGGGCCTGCTTAGCAGGAACATCTCAGAAATTTCCCTTCTCACTTAATTTCTGCCTTTGTCTTTTGGGACATTTTGAAAGAGATAGACCTGCTTAAAAGAAAAGATGATTACAAAACCACAAATAAGATAGGAGTAACTACACCTGATTCAGATATGGAAGTTTAGAGGAACTCTTTAATCAAGTAGTGGGAGTGGATGCTCCTTCAGAGATAACCCTGTTTAGATAATCAAGCATTTTGTCCTCTTCTCTGTCTAAGTGAGATAAGTGTAATTATCGAGCAGTTCCTACTCTCTTTAAGGTGTTCTGATTCTATTAGACACAGATCCTGAAATTTTAGTCATGAAGAAAGACCTTGGAGCCCCCAAGTAAAGACAACACCTTGGGTCTCTATGGGAAGTAGCATGTACACAGTGGAGAGATTAAACCAAGACCTGAGACTCCTAGTTCTTGCTTTTCAGACAAATTACTTATTTTTTCCATGCCTGGGTTTTCTCACCTATAAAATGGACATAGCAACATCTTTTGTAAACTGTTTCAAGATCTGCATACAGATCTTGATACAGAAGTTATAATTTTAATTTTTGGTGTTGAGATTACCATTATTAGCAGGAGAATGAAGAGAGTGCAATGCAGAACAAATATCAAGTAATTGTTGTGTTCTGATTTTCAGATAAATTATGGGGAAACACTGGTTTTTATTTCCCTTTTTGTGCAAAATACATTCATCTCTAGGAAACAATTATGTGGGGCACACATCACCTCTGCTTTCAGGACACTCTTGTGTAGCACTCGGGTGAAGACAAGCATTTCACAACTGAGAAAAAAAATAATCTCAGCACGTGGGAGAAAGATGATAAATTTTTAACAATTGCTCAACCTCCTTGATTTAGTTTGCAAATCTGTAAATCTTACTTGTATATATCCCTTGGCTGGCTTGCAAGTCTTATGCCACCAATTGCTAATCCCTCCTAGAGACTTGTTTGAACCCAAGCTTCTAATGAAGAAAGAAAGATACCTTACGGTTACCTATGGGAGCACAGTAGCCGTCAGAGCATGGAGACCCATGCAAGCTTCCCCACACGTCCAAGAAGTGCAGGCATTTGTGCCCTTCCAGCTACGCTGCTTACAGTACTCAAGATATTAATTTACCTTTCCACTACATTTCAGTTTAGAGCTAGTTTGGGTATCTCTACATCAGTGGTTTTCTAATTGTGATCTGTGGATTCCTATGGACTGCTTCTAAATGGGAGGTCTTATAATTTATAATTTTTTTAAAAGTCTGAAATTCCCTTGTGACTTTTTTTTTCCTCCTCCAAAGCATAGAAAAAGAGCAAAAACTAAAGGAGTTTGAAAACTGCTTCTGCAAACCACAATAGAGGTGTGATAAGTGTCTTCATAAAACCTTCTTGTTCCCAAATTTGGTGTAACTGCTAACATTGACTTCTTCCATTTTTTCTGTTAATCCCAGGTCAATGTCTGTATCTTGCTACAAAATATTTTGGGAATTTCCAAAGTAGCACCTACTTACTAACATTTTAATAGGCAAACAGTTAATTTTGCATAAAATTCTAGTATAGTCAAGCCCATTGTTATCTAGTGTCTAATTGAAATGAGGGTAGAGAGTGTAGTATTTAAAATACTGACAGAGGTGGCTTTCCTATGCTGTCATTCTTGTGATTACTTCTACCAAAGCTGTTCAAAATGTTAGGAGGAAAATCCTAGGACAAACAAACACACCACAAAAGGTCTGATATAATACCAGTTTAGCAAATAAACTGCACTTAGTCCTCTCTGTGCCAAACTGTCTCACTTTAGAACATTTGGTCTCAAAGCTGAGGAGAGAGAACTAATTACAAAATGCATTGTATAAGTTGGAAAGGTTTATAAAGCTGAATTCCAAAAAACCAATGCTGATTTTATCAAGGACACAAATATAACCAAATAACATTGAACGGCACATCAAAGAGCATAGTAGCTATATTAGAACAATTTATATGCAAAAGTTCTACATTATATTATAAATACTAAATGTACATATTCTTTGGTATAATTTCAGAAGGACCAGGAAAGGAATTTGTTTATTTTTTAAGTTTACATAAGTATATTTGGTATTTAACAAGAAAATATTCTTCTGGCAACTGCCCTTCCACATACTGGGCCAGTCATCAGGTGGCATAAAGTTACACAGGATCTGGCCTATATCACCTTTAATGAAGGTGGCAATCATTAGCTAGATCTGATTAACAGTCAGAAGTTTAATCCCAGAAGATTTGAGCATTACTAGAAGAAGGAGACCAAATCCCAGCAGCTGCAAACCATGTGTATCCCAACCAGAGGAACAGGTATTTATTCTGCTTTTTCACATTTAACAGTGCTCCTCCTTGTCCCACCACAGTGGGTTCCTAGAGCAGCCTTTGCTCTTAAGGAATTCTGAGATTTTGTTCAGGTAACCTTCAATGAAAATCACTAAATCAGAACTAAATTGTACAGAGGCAGGGGCCTACTTTTCTTCATAAAAAATGTCCAGCTGTTCACAGAACAGTTAGTTTGATTCCTCTGTTTCTATTATATATCTAAGTGTCCTTGTCTGTCCAGTGAATCTCATTGAAATATCAGCAGGCAAAAAGCTTCACAGCTAATCACAGATTAGTTAAAAAAAAAAAAAAAATCCTACAATTCCCTTATGTACATTATCTTTTTCAGAGTTACAAACATGAAAGACAATCAATTAAGGTTTAAGTTTCTAAGGAAATAGTGGGCATTAAAAGCAGTGTGCAGCCAAACTTAGTCCTTTTAAAATCGATACTCCTGTATCACCACATGAACTCATGAGATAATGCACAAAATGTTCTGAAAGTCAGCAAAATGTACTGCACTTTCATTCCCTTCTGAGAAGCTGTATCTTATAAATGAACTTCCTTTTATTATACACAACAGGAAAACTTGTTTTCAAGTCCTGGGTCTGAAAAGTAAACCAAGTAAAATTTGGAAGAACTTGGAGATGTTGCAGGAAAGTTTCAAGTATTTCAGAAGAGTCTCACGTCACAGACCTCACTGTGCCCAATCCTTCACCTGAAGTCATTGGAATTGCTACTATTCTAATATATCATGCACACACACATACATATGTGTATATAAACTTACGTATATAGGTGTGTGTACACATATACATATACATATACATATACACACAACAACTACATTACTCCGCTGAGATTGAAGTGAAGACCTTCATCTCCAAAAAAAAACCCCAAGATCTAGTTCGGTTAAAAACAAAATAATAATAATAAAAAAAGAAATAAAAATATAATGCAGTGGTTGGGACAGACCACTAGGGGAAACATAGTCACAGGCATTAAGCCACGATCCGTGACAAGAAATGTGAGCGAAACATGTAACCCTGTAAAATCTAGTTACAAGGAATCATCAAATAAAAGGCCTGAGAATTCAGCTTTGAGGTTCAAACTGGAAAACAAGCAAACAAAAGCGCACTTAATTTTTAGTGTTTGTGCACTAGTGATTAACTACCTATGTGCAAGTTAGGTTTGTGTAAAACCTCTGCAAGTTTGGTGTATCTCTTTCAAACTCAGCAGTACTAGGATGGTGTACGTGTGGGATTTTTTTGTTGATTTGGGTTTTTTTTGCTATAAGACACCTACACTTCAAAATGGTTTGCACACATGACTGGCTCTGTGAATAAAAATAACTTCATTGTTTTCATATCTATCGTTGGGAGCACTAGTTAAATAAAGTGTATACCCACCTGTACTTGACAATTGGCATATAAATTGCCGTTTGCAGTTACTGAACGACAGATTTGAATATGATCCTATGAACTTCTCAGTTTAGGAACTATTTATACGCTCGGTATAACACTGATAAACAATCTACCAGAGTTTTCCCATGTGTATAGACTTGCACGAAGTGTTCTTCACCTATTTTTGACTTTGCTCCCGTGGGAGGAAGTGATTATTCTCTTTCCAGAGTGACGTAGATGAAGATGGTGTCTTCTTTTTCCCGGGTATTTTAACTTCGTCTCGTCCCTCACACCTGAATCCCAGGGTTTTCCTTGATGACACGGAACCCTCAGCCAGCACATCGGGCACATTCCTGAGGATGCCCGGCTCCGGGTGCCCCCTTCCCATGGGGGAAGCCCATGGGAAGACCCGTGGACTTCCTCCAGCCTTTCCCCTGCCCACGGAGGCCGCTGCCCGACGCTAGGGCTGCTGCCTCGGCAAAGCCTCCGGCGGGTGCCTCCGGGCCTCCTTCCCCCTGCGCCCCCCGCCCCGGCTCCGCGCTCCCCCTGGCGGGGAAAGAGGCCGCGCCGCCGCCTCAGCGCACCGGGAGCCCCGAAAGAAACTCAGCCCCGCGGGGTTTGCGGCTCTGGCAGCGGAGGTGCCCCCGCCCCGGAGGGCATTTCTCTCTGTCTGCGGCTGCTGGGGGGCGAGGAGGGTGGGGACGGGACGGGCGCCAGAGCCCCGAGCACCGTCCCCGCCGAGGAGGCGGCAGTTTTGTGCAGGGCCGGGGCTGGTGTAGCCCACGAAAGGAGGAAAGAAGTTAGAGCCATGTAACTCCGGCTTAACCTTACTATGGAAAATAATTTCCAGGTTCAGAGTATTATTGTTGTGGATGCTGCCCTCTCTGGAAGTGTTCAAGGCCAGGCTGAATGGAGCAACCTGGTCCAGTGTAATGTGTCCCTGCTCATGGTAGTGGGGTTGGAACTAGATGGTCTTTAAGGTCCTTTTCTACCCAAACCAATCTATGATTCTGTGATTGTCAACGGTTGAATACTGGCTTATAAAATTATGGAAACCTGAAGGCTGTCCGCGTAAGACACTGCTCTTTTTATTTCCAGGTTTTTATTGCGAATGACCACCCCCTTGAAAAAGGGACGACTAGCAGGTGTAGAAGAGGAAGTTCCTGCAAAGTTGCCTCAAGCAGTAAAAAGGGCTGGTGGGGTTTTTGCACAGAGGATTTTCCATGTAAATAATGCACTGCATTACTGCCTTACACATCTTGCATATTTTAAGCAGCGGCACACGTGGTACGGGTATATCCGTGCTCGGTGCATGCCTACGTGGAGAAGCTGCCTTGCGCGCTTAAAGATACATGTAAGCGCAAGATACCCGGGCCCAGCGACAGTGACCCCGTTGCTGATTTCAGCTCCTACAAAAAGAACCGAGCAGCGGCCGTGTCAGGAAACGCCCAGAAGACAAACAGTCACGTTTGAAAGCTGCTCGCAGACCGTGTCCCCCACACAACTGGGAATTAATTAAACAAAGTTTTGTGCTGTGTTTGGGTTTTTTTCCTTTGCTTTTGTTGAGTTGTGGTTGGATTTTTTTGGTGATTTTTTTTTTTCATTTTCTCTCTCTTTCTCTCACAAAAAAAAAAAAAAACAAAACCAAAAAGGAAAAAAAAAAAAAAAAAAAAAAAAAAAAAAAGAAAAAGAAAAAAGAAAAAAAGAAACAGCCCTCCCCACAGGCGGGAGTCTCCGCTGCTGCCCGGTACGCCGCAATTCCTGCAGCCGCCCGAGGCGCGGAAAGCACCGCGGCGCGCTGTCAGCCGCCCGTCCCGCCGCCCCCTCCCCCCGCGGCGCCCGGGATGCCGCTCCGCGCCCCGCGGGCCCCGCTCCGCGCTCCCGCCCGGCCACGGGCGCGCTCCCCGCGCCGCCCGATCGCGATAATCCACGGGACAATGCCCCAAGTAATCAACTTTCCTCCTGCCTACTGAAAAGTGGTGGGGAAGGAAAGGGGGTGGGGGGCACGATGACGGGACAGAAAGTGTAAACTTTTATTTCACTCGGTTAAAAAAACACTGGGAGGGAGGTTTGGGGGGGAGGAAGGGGAAGCACCTGGAAATGGGTCTCCCGAAAGCTCGCAGCGGCGGGGAGAGCGTGCCTTCCTTCTCGGGAGAAGCCAGCTCCCCTGGGCTCCCCTGCAATCCTATCGCTGCCTGCCTCTGAGTAAATAAACGAGCACAAAAGCAACCCCGAGCGTCGTGTGACCGCGCACGGAGCAGCCTCCTGTGCAAAAACAGGAGACGGCGGAGAGGCCCCGGGAGCGGGGGACCCCACCGCCCCCGCAACCTCCGCCGCTCCCGCGCAACTTCGCGCTGGGCCGGGCAGCGCCGCGGCCGGGGCCGGGGCCAGGGCCGGGGCGGCGGCAGTGCTGCCCTTTTGAATGCCTCCCGCAGCTCAGAGTGCTGGCAGGGCGCTGGGAGCGCCAGTGAATGTAGCCCCGCAGAGCCAATGAGCTGGGACCGGATGCGATATATCCTCTGGGACAACAACTGCTCTGTTCCTCCTCAGATCCACATGACGCCATTTACTGCTGCTTTTGCAGAGAGATCACCCTACCTCCTCCGGAAAGAAAAAGAGAGAGAGGGAGAGAGCGAGCGAGCAGAAAAACGCCGAGCCCCTACAGCTCAGATCTCAAATCTTCCTCCTCCTCCTCCTCCACCTCCTCCAAACACACAACAACAACCACCACCACAAATCCGCTGCGCTCCCAAAACACCCCCCCACCCCCCCGCGATTGCAAACCACAGAGCTGCCTGCAACACACACACGCTCGCAGAGGGAGCGAGAAAGCTAGAGGGAGAGAGGGGAGAGGAGCTTGCAGCAAGCAGCTTCTCAGCAGAACGGCTACAAGCACAAGCTGTTTTTTTGGAGGAGTTCAGTGGAAGAAGGCTTTGGGATTTTATTTTAGATCCACTTTTATTTTGTTTTCTTTGGCTTTCCCCTTCCTCTTGATCATTTGCAACAACAACAAAAAAAGTGACTTGGTATTGGCGATTCGGCCTCCTGTTCATTGAGGAAAAAAAAGGAAAGTGTATGTGAGAGAGACTGATTTCTTTTTAGGAGCAAAGGAAACCCACCCCGATCCGGAAAGGTGTTTTTATTATTATTATAGTATATACGCGCACAGACGTATTTATAATCGGTCTGGGGAGAGGGACCTAACTTTGCTCTGCACTTTTTTACGTGGTGATCATTCTTACTCTAATTTGCAAGTTGGACCAAAGCAGAGTTTGGAAAAGAATTTTTTTTTGCTTTAGGGCTGGATTTATTTGCAAACCGCAGGAAGAAGAAAATACAAGAGAGAGAGGGGTTTGGTGCAGCGCCGCGATCACGGTGAGAGCCTTTTCCTTCTTTGCAAAACAAGCTTTTCAGTACCCCCCCCCCCCCTCCGCCTTGGTTGCTCCAAGAAAACTCGTGGAAATGTTTAAGGCCGATCCCTTTTCCATTCGTACAGGTTCTCCCTCTCCCCCCTACCCCTCTTCTTCCTTTCACAGAGAGGAGCCGGAGGTGGGATTTTAGAGCGGTTTCTCTCGAGGGAGGGGGCTGGTGGTGGGGGAAAACTCCGCTGGGGTTTGCGGGCTGCGTCGCGTTTGCGCCCCGCCGGGGTGCCGCGGGGGGCGGAAGGCTGCGCGGGGGGCGGAGGGCTTCGCGGGCGCGGAGGCATGCCTGCGGGGGCTGCGAGCGGGCGGGAGGGGGGGACACCGGACACGACACACTGACTTCGGCGTGTTCTCTCTGCTCAGGGCAGCCGGGCACGGGAGGTCCTGCGCGCTCCTGCCTTGCCGGGCACGCGTGGGTTTCCGACAGGCCCTGGGGGGGGTGGTGGGGGAGTGAAGGGAGGGCGCTGCGGGGTTGGCGAGCGCCGGGGCTGTTTGTTCCCCCGTCTTGGGGCAGAACGGGGAAGCTGCCTTTTAGTTCGTGATTTACACCCATCTGTAGTGGCGTCGGGTGATCCGTGCAATTCGGAAGTGGGTGCACGCCTGGTATAAATATATACGTGTGTGTGTGTATACACATATATATTTCTCGTGTGATTAAATTAATTCCGTCCTTAAGACGAGGAAAGTTATCCCCCAGGTTCTTTTATGCAGAGGGCATGTTTGGAGGGGCATGAAAGCTTAAATTTTTGCTTTTGCTTTTTTATTTCTTTTCTTCGGTGGGTTGACTTTGAAACACCACGAGCCCCTCCCTACTTCCCCAAGAAAAGCAGCAACAACAACAACAACAAAAAAACCCCAATCCCCCTAAAACTAAAATAACAACACAAAAAAACCTGCTGTTTTTTTTAGCAAGCTGTTTGTGTGTCAGTTTGCCCCACCCCGATGGTAAAGTCCCTTTTGCCCTAATCCATAGTCTGATCACACACTCGGCCCTTAATGGGGGTTTCAAAGCACTTTGAAAGAAGAGGAGGTGGTTGGTGTGTGTGCGGTGGGGATGGGGGTGGGGGTGCCTTGCACAGGCTCCGGACACAAAACAGAAATTCACGGGCAGAGGACTTCTCCCCCTTAGGCTTTCCTACTCCTTGCCAGCAAGACACGGTTTTTTTCCACAGCACGCAAGAAGCCCCTTGCGTTTTAAACTTCCCCAAATGTGCCGAGAGAACGCGAAACCCGCCCCCCTTGTTCGCCCTTTTGCCAATCCCAGCTAGGAAAAGTTAGCAATCATGGCACTTGAGCTTTGCGAGAGTGGACTTTGGCTTTTGGAAGTGGGGAATCGTGTTATCACACACATGCACACACAAAAAGGCAAATGCTGCTTCTCTGTTCGTGGTGGATAGGAAGGGGAGAAATGTTGGATCAAAGGAGGGAGAGACGTGCTTTCCCGTCATAGTTTTCAGGCAAATGTATGTTTGCGAGTTAATGTGCTGGAGCTGAGCAGCTTGTCCTGTTAGCGGATCCATCGAGGGGTGAAAAAGGAGGGATCGCCCGGCTGGGACCGGTGTCCTGCTGACAATGCCTTCTGGGTACCTTCGGGCTGGGGCGGAGGGGGGCGGACTGAAGTTCAAGTAATTTGCAGAATATGTGTAAAATAAAGAGGAGCTTTTCCAGCGGCTGGCTTTGTGAAGCTGAATGGGTGCTTATGGCAAGGCGAGAGGGGGTAATCAGCCTTTTGCCCGGGCTGTCCCGGAGGTGTTGTCTCGAACCGTCTGCAGGGCGCCTTGCACTACCCGGGAGGGGAAGGCTTCTTTAGCATCTTTCGGGGGAGGGCAAGGGGGAAGAGTTAAAAGGAAACATGGGTTTGACTTTCCCGATAAGGCGACTGCGGCAGCCCCCTCCCACTTCCCAGCCCAGAGGATGTCTCCCGGTTATCTCCAGGTTGTCTGCACTTGCGGGGCTGTCGGCGGCGCCTGCGGCCGCGCTCCCCCGGGCGAGGGGCTACCGGCGAGGGGCTACCGACGAGGGGCTAACCGGCGAGGGGCTGCTGCCGCTGCCCACCTGCTGCGCGCCCCCGCTGCCCCCGGGATGGAGGAGCCTGGAAAGAGGAAGGGGGCAAAGCACGTAGGCTTCTCCTCCAGCGGGTCCCACCTTGGCGTCTGAGGGGGTCTCCACCGCCGAGACCGGTGTGGTCGGAAGGCCCGGCAGGTCAGGGTCAGCTTTGCTTTTGCACTGGGTTGTCACTGCTGGAGAGGCAGGGTTTGGTTCGGTGTGTCTTCTCGGCTGTCTTGAGTCTGGCTGCAATCTGGACGTGGAGGGCAGGCAGGGCTGCTACTTCATCTGAAGGATGGGGAAAGTATTTTTTCTATTTCTTTTGTTTGGTTTCTTTTTGGGTTTTTTTTGGTTTTTTTTTTTTTTAATCTTTGTGTAGGTTCAGATGGGGAAAACTTTAGGTGTTTCGGTTGAAACTTTTTATATGGCTAAGGTTTTAATTTGAAGAAAACTAAGCAGTGCTTTAAGATAATTTTGCAATAATTTTTTATTATTTTGGGGCAGAGACACACCATGCACCATGACATACACTCTGTGTCCCAAAGCAGGACTTGGCAACATTTAAAACAGGTGGTCAGTCTTGAAAGTTGGATTTTATGATTTTTTTATTTATTTAATTTTTTTTTTTTTTTTTTTAAGAAGAAGCACTTGAGGGGAGGCAGCCAGTAGTTAAAAGGTTAAATGTTTTCCACTGCTGCTAGAATACAGACAGAGTCTTGAGATATTCATTGTTAAACTGTTTGGGCATATTTTATTATACTGCAGTATAGTATTATTGTTGGTAACTGATGTGTACAGAGTAACGCTGTGGTGCTCTTTCTAGGTATAATTGAAGACATTGTGTAGTCCTTGTAAGAAGCTTGGTTCCTGCTTAGGTTTTAATTGTAAAATATTGTTCTGGATTTTTGTGTAGGTAATTGGATTTTGGACCCACTTAAAGATATGATAAAGGCAAAACAAATATTAACTAGTTTGGAGGGTAGTACTTGAAACTTTTGCATATCTGAGTATGGAAGTTCATTATTTACAAGTTCTCATCTTCTGGGTCTTTTACTGGCTTTCCATTTAAATTCTTAAGTCTGTGTTTCTACTTTGTAGTTAATGATCCTTTAAAGTAATTTTCACAACCAAATAGAATTCTTCGATGCTGGCATTGTTTGATTATATTAAGCATTCCTCTATCCCACAAGCCACTCTTGGTAATCTTTACAATTTGGAACGTCTATGGAATTTTTTGCATGTTTTTAAGAAATAAAGCTGTGGTACCGTTGCTTTTGTAGTATTGAGCCTTAAAATAACAATTGTAGTGGTGTACACAAGTATGACACTTAAATACTGGAGAGAGATATTTTTACTTGTGCTGTTGAAGTTTTTGGTAGCACTAAGTCATTTAATGTCTAACCTCAAACATTTTATTGCTATTTAGTGTTTTTCTTGGTACCATTGGTATTAAACTAAAATTTCCTATTTACATCATGTAAAGTTTAATGTGTAAAGAGACTAGCCTACCAAAATATTATCCAGTTTTAAACAAAATTGGAGAATTATATGTCTGTCATCAGCAGGTCACATTACACTTGCTAAATACTTGTGGGCTTTATTTATTTATTTATTTTTAATGTAAGTTTTTCAGTAGCCTGATGTGAAGAATCACTTCAAGTGACTGAACTGTAATCACTGTAAAGGCCATGGTCTAACCAGAAGATGGCCTGGGAAGCTGTAGTTAAACAGGCATAATACCTAGACTTTCCATAAGTTAAGATGCACGGACCTAGAACAGAATCCCTTTGAGCTCTCCACAGGATAGGCAGAATGGGCCAAGGGAGGTGCATTCAGCTGACAGGCGCCTACACTCCGCCCCAAATATGACTCCCTTTTTTTTTCAATGGCTGATGCATTTATTGATCGCGTGCAGTGCTGTGCGATCCTGCGGGCTTTGAAGGCCTGCTGGGGAAGAGCATGAGATATGTTGCAATAGTGAATCCTCTCTTTGTTGCTTCAGGATTTCAGATGTGTTCTAAGCCTGCCGGGGTGAGCACGCTTCTGGGCACTGATGGAGACGAGAGCTCAGCACGGCAGCGGGTCGCAGGCCTTGCTACAGGCTCGGCGTGACAGCGGGAGACCGCACGGGGAGCCCGACCTGCGGGATGTCCTGATGCATCAGGTTCATGTCTTGTCGTTGGACCAGATCAGAGCCATCCGAAACACGAATGAGTACACGGAGGGACCTACAGTGGCTCCACGGCCAGGGGTCAAGTCCACTCCTCGGCTAGCAAACCAACCCAAAAATGAAAGGCCCCATGGCTTGCCCGAGCATCGCCATGTGAGCCGGATCCAGCACACGCAAGCACACACCTCTCCTCGGGTGCCTCTGTCCCGGTCCATCAGCACGGTCAGCACAGGTTCACGGAGCAGTACACGGACAAGTACGAGCAGTAATTCATCTGAACACAGACTTCTGGGATCATCTTCGGGCCCAGTTGCTGACGGGATAGTCCGTATGCAGCCCAAGTCTGAGCTCAAGTCCAATGAGCTGAAACCACTGAGCAAAGAAGACTTGGGAGCGCACAGCTACAGGTGCGAGGACTGTGGAAAGTGTAAGTGTAAGGAGTGCACTTATCCAAGGACCCTCCCATCGTGTTGGATTTGTGACAAGCAGTGTCTTTGCTCAGCCCAGAATGTGGTTGATTACGGGACTTGCGTTTGCTGCGTGAAGGGCCTCTTCTATCACTGCTCTAATGATGACGAGGACAACTGTGCTGACAACCCCTGCTCCTGCAGTCAGTCACATTGCTGCACTAGATGGTCGGCCATGGGTGTGGTGTCCCTCTTTCTGCCTTGCTTGTGGTGTTACCTACCAGCCAAGGGTTGCCTTAAGTTATGCCAGGGCTGTTATGACCGGGTAAATCGGCCTGGGTGCCGCTGTAAACACTCCAACACTGTTTGCTGCAAAGTTCCCAGTGTCCCTCCCAGAAACTTTGAAAAACCAACATAGCATCGCTAGCAAGAAATACAAAAGTAACAAGGATTATTTTAACCAACTATATGCAACCAACTAAGCTGCTATGGTCCTGGCACTGTAGTAGAAGGGTTGGGGAGATACTTTGCTGTTTGCAGTGAGATCCTTTTCTCTGTGTGTTTCATCTTAACTGATATGCTTGTTAGAATCCAGCTAGTGGGATACAGAAAACAAAACAAACAAACAAAAAACAAAGAAAAAGGGATGCAGTACATTGTGACCCACATATTGCATAAGCTAAAGCAACACAGACACTCCTAGGCAACTCTATTGTTTGTGAATAGTACTTGCAAAATTTGTAAATTAGCAAATGACTCCTTTTTTTTTTCATTGTTTTCTGCCAGAGATAATGTGCTATATTTTTGTATATACAATAATATTTTCAACTGTGAAAAATAAGTGGTGTCATAAGGCATGGCACAGTCACAAAATATTATACTAATATGTTGTACATTCGGAAGAATGTGAATCAATCAGTATGTTTTTAGATTGTATTTTGTCTTACGGAAACCTTCTATTACAAGACTCTGATTTCCCTTTGAACTTCCTGTATATTGTACAGTTACAGTAAAATTCAGCCTTTATTTTCTAATTTTTTCAACATATTGTTTAGTGTAAAGAATATTTATTTGAAGTTTTATTATTTTATAAAAAGAAATATTTATTTTAAGAGGCATCTTACAAATATCACCCCTTTTTATGAGGACATCATAGTTGCTGCAGATAAGGGGTGAACGATGCATATGTTCACTATAAAATAGAAAATATATTAACGTTTGAAATTAAACTGGGCTACTTGTCATTTTTCCCCCCTATGTGTTGTTCTGAGTTGGGAAAACTGGTACGTCTAATTGCAAACTTCATGGTGACATAGTTACAGCGAGTCTAATATGAAAATTAAAATAGCATTCTGAAGTGTATTTTTTTGTTGTTGTTTACTGCTTCACCTGAAAATAATGCAGGAGTTTTGCTTCCTGCCTGTGCACAAATGTCCCATATACCATTCCTGCAACAGAAAAGGAAATGGGACATTGAAAAATGCATTAATTCATTCCAGACTAGGACTAATAGTCACTGAAAGCTTGACCTATCCTATAAGTGATGAGCTTTTGTGCTTCAAATAGGAAACAAGTAATCATTCACAAAAAATGTTAGGCTTGTGTGACTTTACTCAGAGAGGGAGAGGGGGAAAAAAGAAGACAAAATGAATACAGTCAGTGCAAAAATCTTGCAGGATTATTTGTGAAAAGTAGAATAATATACCACAGGGAATGAGATATGAATGCAGTCCAGCCTTATGTCAAACATTTGCCTCACTTGTAAGAAGAAAGTTGCTTGATTTGTCATTTGTGGCGGTTACCTTCCACTGAGGTCAAAATCCTTTCACTGCCAAGTTTCCCACCGGAAGCCTAGAGAATGATTTACCTTTCTTTATTAACAAACTATCATTTCCTGTTCTGAGCATGTCTCTCCAAGTTTTGAGGTCTTAATGTTGAATTTTATTTATACATTTCTTAAACTGGCATTTAAGAAATGCTTGTAAGTATTTTTAAGCTGACACTTAGAAAAATCTCATAGCCTTTTCTGAACCCTCTCCAACAAAAACAAGTTATAACTAATAAATTAAGAACTTACTAAAAGTTGAAAACCAGAGCATTGAGTAAACGTGAGATCTTTTTGCCCCTTAATTTTCATCTGTGATCCGGTGTTCGGGCTATTTTACATAGTTCAATAGTATTCAGATGTCCTACACTCTGCATTTGTGTGTATTGGTTATCAATCATCCAGTGAAATTAAAAAGTGCAAGTCCTAACTAGTTTGCAAAACAAAAATAGTTGATACATGGGCTTTGTTAATTTTTTTTTCCTTACCTCTCTGGTGAAAAATGTAAGCTGTTTTTATTTTCCTCCCTACACCAGCTGTCTGATAATTTGGTATACAAAGACAAGCAATTTATAATTAGCCTTCTGTGTGGAATTTGCCAGAAGAAAGTGGCTTATGTTTCATGAGTAATTTGTCCATATTTAAAGCGCATCAATATATTGTGACTGAGTGTTGGGGCATGTATGTGAGACTGTACTTGGCTGCTGGTAAATGGAGATCTTTATTATTTATTTTTTTGTAGAAATTTTGTTCTTGAACCAGTTGGTAATCATCATATGTTTTCATTCACTGAATATAATTCTTGAATTAGATTAGTGCTTATGCCTAAACTGTCCTGGGTTAGTCTTGCTGATTGAAAGCAAACATGGGAATAATCAAGCAGTCCATTTATTGAGGGAATCTTTGACCTTAAGAGTGTATTTTGAAAACCCAGAAGGCCCACTGATTTCAGTAGACAGCAAATCCAGTCTTTTCACTGTAGTGATGAACTTGACAATAATGAAGGTGAGCCTTGTCTTTTCAGACACTTACATTCAGTTAAGGTATCTCTAAGGAAGGCCGGAGGTGAAACTAGAAAATTACAGCATGTTTGAGCAGTGTAGCAGTGAAGAAGGGTGCAACTCCTAGATCAAGTCCAATGCTAAAATTGTAGGCTTGTTTTTGTTTGCACTATGGCAAAGGCTTTTGTTACCAAGGTTCGAAGGGAATTCTTGTATCTTTTTGTTGACAGTGAAATTTGAAGCTGGTCTTAACATTAAACACTGGTTTTCACCTTCCACTTGGTTCTTAATGAGGATAAATTGTGTCTCCCCACATCCAGGTAAGCCCAGTACCAGTGAATTGGGTTGGATGTATGACACTTGGGACAGAGGACATATGGGAGGGTGGCATTAGCCTGTGGGCTAATTATGGTGCTGGGGTCCAGGCTTCAGATAGTATGAATTACCGTGTGAGTGCAGCAGGCTCTGAAAAGCTGGCCAGTGTATGTTAGTTAACATCCTAATATTACACCTAATTAGATAAGGCTTACGATTCTAAATAAAACCAAAATCTTGCCTCAAAAAAGATTAGATTGTTCTAGTAAGAATTAAGAGGGCTTTTCAAGTGGATTGAGATAATGTTATTAAAGCATGCCTATTCTGTCCTTTGAGATAGGAAAGTGGAGGTCCAAGAAAGGAAACTTTCCCATACATGGGTTTTTGGAATAACCATGAAGGTCATAGCAGATTGGTATATGCACCATGTAGGCCTTCCATTTTAGACAGCTATTAAGCCACGAGAGAGTAAACCCATATTAAGGTTCCATTTCTTCTGTTGTTGCTTTCATGTCTGACCATCAGATTATAAAATTTGATGTCACTGTAAGGCTTTCTTCAAGTTAGAGACCTTCAGGACTGAACTCACAGTTGACCATAGTAACAATGGAAACAAATAGCTTTTTTCATTTTTTTTCCCCTACAAAAAGCTACAAATAAATACTTCAAATTTGCTCCTACAGTAACTTAAGAATGTCTCTACTAATATGCTGAAGCAAATTTTTATTTTGCTCTTTAATGATCTGAGGCTCAATTATAATTTCTTTTCTGAGATAGTGATCATAGCAGTGAAAAAAAGAAACTTGGATTCAGGTGGAGAATGAAAAGGTATAGTATTTAGATGAACATAAAATACATACTTAAAGGGTTTGAGATCATATTCAGGTGAGTATTTACATATTACAATATTCAAATCAGTCTTCAAAAGCCAAAGTTCTCCAAATGAGGTACTGCAGCAATTAAGCGGTCTTGATGATTGGCGCAGTAGCTTTTTTAAATATATTTTTTTTAAAATCTGTCAGTTTGTGTGAGGTGGAAGTGACTTGACAGTAGCAAAGTACTGACCACCTAAGCACCATGCATAACTTACCCTTTTTTTTTTTTCTAAAAAAAATGTACAGTTTTGCCTGTATTACCTTTTTCACTTTTGGAAAAACATAATTAATTTGTGTGATGTGTAGTCTTAAGACTTATTCTTAAATGGCAGGGATAATAGGATGCATTTCTGTACTGCAGCAGAATGTTCAATTATTTTTAGCAATCAGTTGTTGAGGAAGACAGATTTGTACAGTCTGTCTTGTCTCAGATGTTCCTAGATGGGTGCAGGTACAGCGAGTAACAGTGATCTCATTTGCTGAGACTAATTTCTCAGTCAGTCACTGGAGCAGAGACCCAGAAAGAAATTGGCTGAATATGAGAGTATGCTTGATTGAGTAATGTATGAATAGTACTGGATGTATTTCTTACTGAAAATGTCAGCAATGACATTTGGCTCATCTAAAATAAAGAATTAGAAGGTTGGGGTTGCAGGTAGACTACACTGGGACAAAGCACACCAAATCCTTACCAACAAAAATATTCAGTTTTTTTCCTCTTTACACAATATGATTTTAAACTAGAAATGAAGAAATAAAAATTGATGTCTCATTGAAATTGGGATACTTACCGGAAAACTGTGCATATCCATACTGTATATATATATTTTGCCTTTCAAAAATAGTGTGAGTTTTAATCTGAGGAGACCCCCTGTGTGGTAATCTCACTTACTTCTCTTCATATTTCTTCTTTGTGGTCCCTGCTTCCCCCCTTGACCTTTCCTAGACATAATACATAAAGTTTTACTGCCACTTACTAGGACAAAAGGTGAAACAGGAGGATAAAACATGCTTTCCTCATTGGTATTCACTGTGTCTAAAAGTTTAAGACAAGGTGGAAAAAATTATTACCTTGCTGTACTTGTCCTGCATTTTAGAGAGATAAAATGTTTTTTTCCACATGTTTTTTTCCATTCATTGGGGCATTGAAATTCGGGGTTTCAGAAAACATTCTATTTTCATTTCTTTAGTGTGATTTTTATTACTGGGGAAGGGCTTTATGTGCTTTTAAAGAGTTCCCTTTTGTTTTAACATACTGACACTGTTTTTCAGAGGACAGGGACTGAGGTTTTACTACCACAAAAGCATAATCTGCTTGTTCATCTGTCACAGGGAGTGTTCAGAGGAGAGCTGATGTAGTTACCTTCGGGCATGAGCAGCAATGATTGCACTTGAAACAGGGTCAGGGTGGGAGGTTCAGCATTTTCAACAGATATTGTACTACACTTGTGAAGTATTATTTCTTATGTGGTTTTTTTTTGTTTTGTTTTGGTTTTTTTTCCCTGTGACTTAAATCCTACATGCTGATTAGAGAAGCTTATGCCTAAAATTTTCAAACTTTTAGTTTAAAATGGATAGGTTCCCATTTCAGTAGAAGTTACCAATAATCAGAAGCTTTTACAATGTATCCTACTATTATATAGGATTACCTACTGGTATTTTGATAGTTAGGAGTTTAAATTACATTTTAAAACAATCTTGTCAAAGGAGATAATCTGTTTTAAAAATGAAAGAAACTGGATAATCAGAGTAGCTCTGCTTTCCTGAAAGCCTGCTGCATAATTATAAAACCACTTGCTGCACCTGAGATAGGAGACAAGGCACTTGATGGAAATCAGATGTTGCAGACACAAGTTTGACTCCTTGACAAGATTCTGAACCAGTAGGCATGGGTGTAGCAGGATGGATCACCAACTTACAGACCTTGAAAGAGGTGGGGTTTTAAAATATTTTTTTCACCCTTATTTTATTTTGATCAAGAACCAGTGTATACGAACCAATCATAAAACATGTGGTTGTCAGTATGTTTACTGATAAAGGAATATCTTGGTACTCTTTCAGTGTGTCTCAAAAAACAAACAAATGGAAAATTTCTAAACCACCCTTCAAACCTTAACATTGTAGTCTTCAGAAATTAAGTCAAACATTAGGGCTATAGTAACCCATGTTTCAAAATTGGTTGTAATGTAAGCAAAAACGCACTAATTAAAACTGTTACTTTAGTTATAGACAGACAGTTCCACTTCAGGTCTAAAAGTCATTTCAGACCTTTTTCATTTCCGCTTTAGTGCAGTTTTTATCAGTTACTTATTTTCTTAAAGCATTAATATTATGTGAGATACATGTAAAAAGTGGTGTACAACAAGTTGTCAAATGCACAAATTGAACAAAGTTTTTTTTCCCTCATTTCTTTTGCATATTGCAAAGAGGAAAAAAATCAAAATTGTTTTGTTTGATTTGGGTCATTTTGTTTAATTATTGTAGAGAGACTGATTACTTAATGGAGTGTTCTATGCATTTTTTTTTTCCTCCTTGGTGTATTTGGCACTATGAAAGTAGAGCAGTTAAGGGATCAAGAATGCACTTTGGGTACTACCCTAACTGCAGCTGCAGTGAATAGTTAAGAAAAGCATAAATGTCAGTGCTTTATTGTAGAGCTCACTGAATGCAGCGTGAGGATCCCATAATATTCATAGAATCACAGAATGGGTTGGAAGAGACCATAAAGATTTTCTAATTCCATTCTCTCTGCCAGGTTGCTCAAAGCTCCATCCAATCTCCTTGAACACTTCCAGGGAGGAGGCATCCACAATTTAGCTGAGCAACCTGTTCCAGTGTCTCACCACCCTCACACTAAAGATTTTCCTCTTAATGTCTAACCTAAATCTGCCCTTTTCACTTTAAAGACATCACTCCTTGACCTATTGCTACATGCCTTTATAAAAAGTCCCTCCCCAGCTTTCTTGTAGGTCCCCTTCAGGTGTTTAAAGGCCGCTATGGGGTCTCCTTGGAGCCTTCTCCTCAAGGCTGAACAACCCCAACTTTCTCAGCCTTTCTAAGTATTAAAATATCCATAAATAATGCTATATAATAGTAGGCTACATTGTAAAAGGCAGCAGCTTGTGAAGGCAATCTAACTGGATGCTGCCTACTACTGTCAGTCCTGTCCTTGGGGAACAAGGCATTCCTCTTCCACACAAATGGAAGAAGACTGTAAATTGTTCTGAAATTTATATGGGGAGTAAAGGAGGGTAGGTTTCAGTATAAAAAATTAACTTTACATCAGGACTGTGCCGGAACTGTTCTCTCCTTCATACATAAAATCACAGTAGCAAGTCTGAAAGTGTGTGATAGTGTCCCTGGCTACCTCTGTACTAATAAATCTGACAGTAGGTGGAAATGTTCCTGGACAGGAACATTGCAAGGGATTGCAATTGCCCATGCTAGTGAAGTGTTAAGACTTTCCCTGGTTTGAGTTGAGCCAAAAAGTATCCTCCCAAGCTATCCCCAGCACATTTCTGGAGTCAAAATATTCCAGGGCTATCCCCAAAAGTCAGCTTGCCAGCAGCTCCCCTCTTTAAGAGTTTATGGGAGTTTACCACGATGGACACTGTCCCTTCAGGGCCAGCTGGATGTGGTATCCAGGAAAGTTCTTGGGCACTTTTGATTTGAGTCCAGGAGGAAGGAGATCCATCCCAAAGGAAATTTCACTTGCAAAGGAAGCCATCATCATGAGTTTGGATGACATAATCTAATCACCAGGTAGTAACTTAATTCCACAGAAAGAACATATTTAAGGTTTTTTGTAAAAGGAGTAAGGCAGTTGGCAATATAACTTGTTAGACTTAGGAGATAGGGGCTCATTCTCCAGAAATAGGGGCTTTAGGAGATAGGGGCTCTTTTTCTACCTCTATTAGGTAGATAGAGTATCTACCTAATATTGTATCTCTATATTGTGAATGAAGCATGAATCTGTAATTTTTTGTTTCATTTGAGCAGTAACACTTTTTCTTTTTACAAGTTATTCTTTAGGTATCTCCTGACAAGTCATAAAGACAGAATTTTCCCTATATTTATCTTTCATCATCAAGGAAGCTTTCATATGTCACAACACTTAATTTTGAAGAATGAATGGAGATGATATGTCTTACTTTTGGCTGTTACCTACAACTTGAAGAAAACAATCATGAAACAATCATGAAAATTAGTTTCCTCCCATGACAATCACTGTAACCTCATATTTCCACAAGATATGGAAAGTGCTCTCTCTTTTTTCCTTTTAGCTCCATTCTCCCTCAGCCCCCAGGTTAGAGAGTGGGTGGCTTATGGAACCTTGTGACTGCTGAGTGATTTTGCAGGCTTTCAAACAGGAAAATCAGTGTGCAAAGTATTGCACTGGAGTTTGCCATCCAAGAGAACAGATCTCACTAAAGTGTTCTAAATGTATGCATAATATGCATAATATGTTTCTATACACACACAGTCTGAGGGAAAAGGACTGTCACAATTTGCCCCTTAAAATACTTGCTTTAGGAAAATGGAACAACACAGACTTTTTTTTTTTTCCTTTTTTTTTTTCTTCTTTTTTTAAGTTTATAAATTAAGCTAAATGAAATATTAGATGGAGAGACAGCCTGTTCAGTTTATTAAATGTGGCCAGGACTTGTGCTGTTTACATTTCACATAGTTTTTATCCGAAGACCTCACTTCAGCTGCAAGATTGGTGGGTGAAATGCCTGGCCTCACTGGAGGCAATGACAAAATTCTCCTTGACCTCCTTGAAACTTTGTATAGACAAGAGGTGAATTCCTGAATATGTACTGATTGAACATACACTTGAATGGGTATCCTGGGAAAATCCCAGCTGCCTAGGGGAATAAAAAAAAAGTTTGTAATTGCATGAGACACACTTTTGAATCAAGGAATAGCTACCTTACTTTAGGTTTTTTAACCTTCTTTCTGATCCTGCTTAACTTACTCTACAACTAAGATAATTTATTCCTGCCACTGTTTAAGTATATATTCAGTCTCTTCCTTTAGGCACCAATCTTTAAGATTTTGTGGGTAGATTCTATTTTGGGGGTTAATTCTATTAACTGTGCTGCAGATGCCTGTTAGGCTTTTTGCTGAGAGACTTGTGCTGATACAAGGATGTGTATAGACTCTTCTCCATTTGGTTCAGTTTACGTTTGTCAAACCTTTCTTGTGAACCAGAGCTGGAAGTTTCAATTCAGTGTAGCTCAGTTTTTGCAAAAAAGTCTGGGGAGAGAATTCAGTTTCGCTAACTGGTTCATTCATACTAAAAGTATCTGCACAGTGTTTTGTGACAATATTACTAAATTTTCAGTAAAAGTATTTATATTAAAGAGCTGTAAGCACTACCTGAATTTAAGTCAGTGAAAGCATGCCTAAAATAAATTGCACTGAGCTGCTCTCAGACAGAAATATCTATGTGTACTAGCATTGCTTTGATCTGAGATGCCCATTAAGATGGGCAAAATATTTTTACTGTTGCCATTTCTGTACTGCAGTTTGTATCCCCTGTATATCTATCCACATCACAATTACATCTTCTTTAGAGGAAATGAGGAATGGAAGGAAAGAAGCTACCATGAAATGCACTTCATTTCCCCACTCCCTGTAAGAGTGCATCTGCAGAGTGAGTGGGTTGCATCTACCCTGTACTCTGTACTTTGTGTGTTGAAGTCTCCCAGGCATGGTATTTTGGTCCAGTAAACAGAACAGATTTTTTCCACTCTCTACTTTCAGTGAGAAATGAGTGGTGAAGATGCTAGTTTCCTTATTGCTAATAATCAGAGATAATATGGTGACTTTCAAAGGCTTTGCCAGTCCCTGAAGAGCCGTGAGAGAAGCTCTCAGGCAAATGCACAGAAAGGCAGATTCCCAGCTCCTTACCATTAATGAACTACTTTAGGAGAAGATTGCATCAGAGGGTGAGTGGTAAAAGTGAGGAGGAGTGCACAGATGTGACTGGTTATATAAACCTAGTATGTGAATCTCTTGATGATGCCAAACCATTTAAATATTCTTTAAAAATCTAGTAGATTTCTGAATGTTGAAAAATTTAAATGTATGCAGAGAAGCAGCAGAACCCAGCAGATTAACCTGTTATTTTGGTTAAGCACAGTTAGTTTACGATGGCTGCAACTGTGCTACACGTAAAATGTTTGGGTTATAAGTAAGTTACATCCTGGTTTTCAGGGGAAAAAAAAAAGAAGGAGAAAATAACCCATCTAGGTACATGAGGGCTGTAGTAGCAATGGCCACGAAGAGCATTGGCCATGAAATAGTGACTTTGGAGTTTACTGTTCATTTGGTTTTCCTGAGAGGATCAGTAATACAGACACTAAGTAGACACAAAAAGCTCTCATTTCTAAATTTAGGAACTTAAACCTGAATTGTTCATGTGATTTAGACATCTCATGTTGACGGCATGAAAGGTATTGGGTTTGGGGTTTTTTGCTTTTTGTTTTTTTTCTGATGAAGGCAGGCTACAGCATGCACAGAAAAGAAAAAAGTGCTATCTTTTCTACCCATTTCAGAGAAATGCAATAATTCTGGGACAAGGAAACATCAGAGACTTAAAAAAATCAGTGAAGTGAAAGGTTTTTTGTGGTTTTGGTGCTTGTTTCCTTGGTGAGGTGGGTATGTTTTGCTGATTTTTTTTTCCATTGTTTGTTTGGTTTGGTCTTTCTTAAGGGTCCTGATCTCCTTCAGGTCTTTCTTTTAGTAATTTAACTGAGGCACAGATTCTCAAGTTGGGTAAAGCAACCTGGTTCCACTAATGGTAGTGATATTCTGGTGATTTACTCTAGCAGAGAATCTGACCTAAAAAAGTGTTACACAGTAGAATAAGTATCTAAAGATTTTATCATCTGTTGTTTCTTACTGCATCTTTGTGGAACAATAGCTTTCATGATAACTCAAGACAGTTCAGATTCCTTATTTATAATACTTCAAGGGCTATTATTTATTACATTCAAGATGCTTGCACAAAAGGAACGCATTCAATTCAGTCACTTAACTTTAGGATCCTGGGATCACTTGAGTGTTCCCAGACTTGTTATGAAAAAAGCAGAACCCCTGAAAAAGGAAGAAAATTGATCATTTCAATTTACATGCAGCAGTGTTTTACATTTTAAAAAATACCTAAGGCATACTTTGTGTGGCAGACAGTTATGCTGAGCCTATTTATTGCAGAGTGAATAATATTTTTCAAGAATGATTCATCTGGCTTATTTTAAAGGCTGCCTTGAATTCTGGTCATTTCTATAGATACTGCAATTCATAGTCATTAGTAAGCTAGTTGTTTGATCTAACCTCAGCTACCTGTTGCTAGCTGTGAATGGAAGAATTTATTTTTAGTGTGAAACCACAATATGAATATTTTCCACTCAGAAAGTATAAAAAACCCTTTAAGTAAAATTTTTACTCTTTCGCTGTGATGTGCTGTGGCTCTGATGTCAGACATACAGGGTTCTTCTTACAGAAAATCCTTTAAAATGCCTGATTTTCTATTGAAGCTGACAAGAATTTCCTCCACTTAACCCCTTCAGTGCCCCCAGGCGTTCATCTCACATTAAACAAAAGAGAGCTCCTATACCTCCTAGATGGGGATGGTGGGTTGTTGCCAAATCCAAGATGAAAAAAAGAGACTGAGAAGAAACCTTGGCTCTTGGGCAGTCAAGGAGGAGGTTTGTGGGCAGGCTGACGTATGTGAGGGAGCCAGCATCTCTGAAAAGCTGTGACTTTACGACTGCACAACCACTAAAACTGCCCAGCTGAAATGGGAAAACCTGCACTTTGATATGGTGTAGGTGTGGTATGTTTGTTGTGCTGGGCTGTCTGGGGATAATTTTGCTGTTTCTGCAGGACTCAGAGGTAGAAAAGATCAGTAATTTAGGCAAGTATCACCTCTGCTTAGTAAGAGTCAATGCATTAACCGTGGTAGAAAGCAACCTACAGGCCTTGAGCACTTGAATCCTGTAGTTAATTATTGAGAGTCTCTGTGTGAATCTTGTGCACTACAGAACTCCTTGACCAATCTGCTCAGTTAAGTAAGGTGACATGAACGATTATAGCTGAAGTTATTATTATAACTGAAGTTATTCAGTGAAAAGATGGGCAGACTAAGTCACTCAACATAAACGGTTCTTGCAAAAGGATAAGAAACTGAAGCCTGTATAATCCAATTGGCCTATAGATCAACTTCTCATTTTTTTCCATAAAACACTTGAATTGC
This sequence comes from Calypte anna, assembly GCF_003957555.1. Taxonomy (NCBI): domain Eukaryota; kingdom Metazoa; phylum Chordata; class Aves; order Apodiformes; family Trochilidae; genus Calypte; species Calypte anna. The sequence goes on from NC_044244.1 coordinate 154,667,707, forward strand.
ACTAGATGTAGGATGGAGCAGCAATGTTCAGAATCCAGGAGCCTTTGTTCTTTTGCTTGGTTTATAATTTTGCAAGCAACTCTCATTTCTAACACAGTTAAAAGCTTGAGACAAAAGGAGTTATTTCAGCTAAAGGGAGATAAAATGGAAAAGAAGAATATAATGTAGTTTAAAAATTAGAAGATTTTCTAGTCCATACTTGATGCTCAGTTCATTTTAAGGACAAGGTGTAGTTCCTAAGCTTTGAATGAGAGCCTGGTTTTCACAGAATATTAGGGCTTTCAGGTAATTGATGGGCTTTGGTCACTGTTCACCACTGAGTTTTTAACATCCTAATTAGAGAGGCTACTGGCCTTCCATGCTTTAGGTTGTCACCACATTTCCACAACTTAAAAATATTTAAAAATAATTTGTGGATTTCTTTGATGGAGGTAATTGAGTTTCTCCCTCATATTTGTGATGGCTCAGAAGTTCACATTTTGTCCCCTTTACCTGGCCAAAAGACAGAAGGAATAGATTAGGTTTAGTTCTGCTAGCTCAATTAATTTATCTTTGCTGAAAAAGGCTGTTGTCTTTGTGTCCACACAAGTAAGGGGAAAAAAAGTGCATGTTTTTTTACCAACTGCTCACTCACACTCGATCATTAGCATAATGTAAAATGTTCATGGGGTCCAAACTGGTGGAATGTCAGCACATGTGGTTTGATCATTCATGCTACCAAGAAAATGTTTACCATCCCTACCAATACATGTTAAAGGCTGCAGCTGCACTCTTAACACTGTGATTCTATCATCTGATAACTAGAAAATGTTTGTTTAAAAAGTACAAGCAAGTAAGCACCATTACCAACCAATTTTCTTAGAGAAGATAAGAACTGGTCTTTAAGTTAACATCTGTAAAGATGTTACTGTCTTGTATTTCATATCTGTGCCTTAGAAAGCAGGAGATATTGCTTTCATAAATCTAAACATTTTTTGTCCACCTGACCATCTAAAAGGAGTTTTTACAGGTACTCACAACTTCATTGCCCAAGCAGGATCTGTTTGACTTTTTGCCTCAAAACAGAAAGAGATGGAGAGAGCATTTCAGGAGAACCACTCTCCTGGCTCCAGGAAGGAAGAAGGAGCAGGAGTACACCTCACTGTGCTTCCTAGAGAACATGATGAGTAAACATCCTTTTTGGTAAGCTATGTAACCTTACCACAGGACTGTAAATATTTTTTATAATTACTTTTTTTTTTTTTTTTTTGATCCTTACTTTTCAGTGTGATTGTGAGAGAGTCATCTCTGCTTTCAGATCCTGCTCAAAAAGGAATTTTAACCATGGTAACCATGGTTAAACCCTGGATTCAACTTCCTCCTATTTATAGGGACTATAACTGCAGGCTTTTTTAGGGATTATACATTTTTAAGGACTATAATAGCCTAATACTCTGTATTTGCCTGGTAGACAAAGACTGGAAAGGGAAGGACAGTAAGGGAAAGTCTGCTTATGGGTATATTTAGGAACTTTTTTCTTTCAAGAAGAGGCAGCCAAGCTGAGATGCATTCATAATCAGGATTAATAGATAAGGCAATATTCAGGGACAAACAGACTTCATAACTAGACACAGTCCCATCAATACCCATAATGATAAACAACTTAGAGAGCCCAACAGCAGCCTGCTTTTGGACTGCTTTGACCCCCTTCATTTTTGTAAATTTGGTGTTAAAAAGTGAGATGTGCACCTTCTGTGTCTCTGTGAAATGTTTGCTTTATAGACAATAGATCTTTGAGCAAAAATGAAAATGAATGGAGGGCTGTGTACATACAGTCTAGTATCTATGTAAAACATTGGTAGATATAAGAGGGGTAGGAAAGGAATAGACTGCATACAGTGACCATATCTATGTTTGCTAGAAATAGCATCTCATCTGTCACCATCAGAAACTGCATCAAAATATGAACTGTGATGGGTTTTCCTGAGGTAGATATAGGGGAATTACTGTGACTGCTTGTGTGTCACTTAGCTGCAGTTTAATACAGCCCACCAAAGCTCACATGGCTGTCCATCCTTATCCATCTTCTCCACCCCGATTATGCTGGAAAATTTATGATATAACAAAAAGCAACTCATGAAGTTGTGCTGGACCTGTGATTTTTTCTCCCAGTGTGGATGGACTGTCGACAGTGGGCATAGGTGAAAATTCATTTGCTAAATATGTTGATGAAGTAATTTTCTACAGTGGTCTTAAGGAAAAATTTTCACTAAAGTTCTACTTTTCAAATGGTTAAGTTAATGGAACACTTCAACCAGTGTCCCTCAGAAAACCCAACAACATAAACATGGCTATTTAGCTATAGCAGTTTTCAGCTATTTTCAGCTTTGCCAAATGGAGAAAACCACCTAAAATTGTTCATATTTTTAATATATAAACCTGTTGGGTGAGATTATGTTGTTAAAGTATAGAAGTAAAATATCGGAAAACATTTTAGCACAGTTTTAGTAGTTTTAAGTTCTACACATTAGCTTTTCTGGGCAGAAATATAGTGATGTGAGACAAAGTTAATGTGCAGACATAGTAGGAGAGAAAATTATGGTTTCTCAAGGTTTAATTTTGTTCAGGTCAGAATCACATGTGTTGTAAATGCAACTCTGAGATCCAGGATGGACTTTGATGTGATCACCCAGTGCCTACCTGTCTCTAAACTGGCTCTGAACCTACTCTCCCCCTTCAGCAATAGTATTTTAATGACTAAATACACAGTCCTCAGAGCTATCAGGTCATTAACTGAACTGACAAAACCTAAAATTATTATAGCCCAAAGTTTTTGCTCCTCACACCTCAGTTAGGAAATAACTCTACGTTTTAGATGCAGGTGTTTTCTAAATATAGGCCTTTTTGAAATATTAAATCTTTAATAAGGAATTCTAAGTGTAAATGTAAATTGTGCATCTCTCCTCTCTCTGGCCTCGCCTTGCTTTGCCTTAACTAAAAATATTTTTTTAAGAAGTTGGGACACAGTGGAGCCCTGGATGGGTGAAAATCATCTCAGTTCAGATGCCCACAGCTCATGCTTCTATTTCTATACTCATTACCCTTGGGCTTCCTTGATCTTTCATGTGTGTAAATGTAAAATTGACATTAGTGACAGCTGCTGATTCACAGTGCATCCCTATCCTATGTAAAATGTAACTTGAATGACCCTGAATCCATTTTGCAAGTGGGGTCCTGTGAATGGCACCCCATGGCACAGCATCCTCCTTGATTTTATCAAGAGCAAAAGTGCTTCAAGCACACCAGCTGTGTAAATCAAAAGATTCCAAATATAGGTTCAAGACAAATATGCCTCAAAAAACAGCTCTTTCATGCACTGAATAACCAAGGTAGATGCACCTGTAGGGCACAAGCTGTATGGCCTGTTTAATCTAATTTTTATTCATCAGCATTAAGATGAACTGAATTCATTAAGAAGGGAGTGTATGTGATTAGTCTAAATGGAGATATCTGTACTCTGAAGGTTGATTAAAATTAATCTGGTGGGGTGCTTCTTTTTACAGTAAGATTTTTTTCTCCACATTCAATATACAAGGTTTTGTTGGAACTGTTTTATTAACTGTTAATATGCACTATGTTTGGATATGTAAGACCTGTTGGATTTTTTCAGTTCTTTTATCTACCTGATGCGTCATCTAATTCGATAGCCAAATCTAAGCAACACTTCACCATTTTGTTTGTTTTAAAATAAAAAATTAAGATTAATATTCCTAAATTCTGTATTAATTTAGAAAGAATTAATTCAGAGCAAGCTCTGTGTTAAATGCATAAGTTTCTACATGAAAGAATTCTCTTCTATTTCAGTCAATGGGAGTACTGCTCAGTTTTTCACATCTGAATGCTCTGTGCCAGCTGAGTTGTTCTAGTGTACCTGTGATATTTCCATGTGTCTGGCATGACCATCAGGAGTGGGAGGTGGGATCCAGGTATGCCTGGATGTACCTACACACAGACAACTGAGTAGTCAGCAGATCAGCAGTCAGGAGGTTTACTGCACCTTTTAAATCATCCTGAAGAAAATCTCTGATTTTGAATAGGTGAATAGCACTCTAGACTCCCTTGACTGGATTGACTGGGTATCCACTGACTTAGTTTAGGCACCTACATTTATTGCTTCCTAACTTTAGATGTCTGAATCTTGAACAGAATCCTACCCATATTGCATCACGTTCTTACTTGGTTAATCATCTCGCTTGACTCTATGGCATACTAATTCAGAAATAGAATGAGAACTGGGGTTGTTCAGCCTAAAGAAGAGGCGGCTCAGGGGAGACCTCATCGCTCTCTACAACTACCTGAAAGGAGGGTGTAGCCAGGTGGGGGTTGGGCTCTTTTACCAAACAACTTTCAACAAGACAAGAGGGCATGGACTTAAGTTGTGCCAGGGGAAGTTTAGGTTAGATATTAGAAAGAATTTCTTTACGGAAAGAGTGATCAGACATTGGAATGGGCTGCCCAGGGAAGTAGTGGATTCTCCGTCCCTGGAGATATTTAAAAAAAGACTGGATGTGGCACTCAGTGCCATGGTCTAGCAACCGCAACGGTGGTTCAAGGGTTGGACTCGATGATCTCTGAGGTCCCTTCCAACCCAGCCAATTCTATGATTCTATGATTCTATGAATTCCGTATTTTATCCATTTTAATGGCATTGACATTTTTTTTACTGTTACAAGTATAATCAGTTTATAATTCTAACAATTGTGATGATTTTCCATGATCTTTTATTAATTGTATTTAGTGTTATATACTAAACATACATTAAAACTGCATATCCCACTTCTCCTCCCAGTTGTATCTGTGGGACTGAACAAACCTGATTTTGCCAAAAATAATTCCCTGAGCACAGCTTTTATAGAGCATAATGGGGAACTTCAGTAGAAAGTTGTTTCATGGCTTATGAAATATACAGTCCAACAACAGTGTTGGTGAAATTTTTCCAGGCCTGTAGAAAAAGGCAGAACTATACAGAATTGCTTAAGATCATTTAGTGTAATCATCTACAGTAAGAAGGACTAAATGTACTGCAACCATTCCTTGCAACTATTTGCCTAACCTGTTCCTAAACAATACTAATGAAGGATTTCCTGCTGACTACCTGTTCTAATATTTTGCCTACTACATCAAGGAAGGTTATTATTACCTCCTTCTATGGGCTTCTGATTCTTGTAAAAAGAAGGGGGAAAAAAAATCTTCCAGTCAGGTGCACATACTTTTTATGGTGATTATATCTTGAACATCCTGTAGAAATGCTTATGTCTGCATCGACTGTAGTGGAATAGCATTGTCTCACCACAAAAATGTAAGACCAGCCACCTCTGGTCAGGCAAAAGATCCCTATCACCTTTTATTTTACTCCTTTCAGAAGCAGGAGATATATAAAAACACTGTAGCTGGTACAAATGTTACCTTCGGTACTCTGTCCCCTTACTGATCAGCTTTCAACCCAGAAACTTTGTGCATCCAATTTTGTGTTTTAATGACCTTTAATGACCTATCTGTTCAACCCCAAAATCTACCTTCTTAAACCATTCCAAAACTATTGTCTACTATATCCTTCAGCAAGAATCCACTGCTAGGCTAAGTCAAGCTTTTGGCTGGCCAAAGAAGGTAAGATTAATTTCACCCTGATCACTTGCAAACTGCTTGTTATAAATGTATTCCAGCATCTTTATGAAGGTTGAAGGTACACTGACTGCTCTATACTTTGATCTATAATTCCTTGATTACATTGCAGTACTTAACCGGGACTATGAGCCTCTCAGAAGGGTTTATTAGCTCAGGTGTAGTGCAAAGCAAATTCATCTAACTGGGTGCATGTTTCTTGCATCTCTGCACCAAGCTTCACTGTTCTCTGTAGATACTTACTGTGCTGCTAGCACTGCAAATGCTATTGTTAAGTTGTGGAAAAGAAATATTACTAAATTGGTTTTCTTTGTCTTTGCAGTTCAAATTCCTGCAAGAATTTTCAAGAATGATGTGGTATACAAGAATCATGGCAGTGTCATCTTTCTGCTCTAAGGCATACATATGAGTAGCAGCAGACTTATGGCTTTAGAGATCTTCTCATGAGGAAGGAGACCAACCTCAGTATTTGGGGCATAATCCATACAGATTTTTTATTGATTCATGAAATGTTCAAGACCCTCTGCATCTTACTCAGTTTTGCATCTTTACAATTTTATTTTGCATCTAGCTCATTGTTGTACTGTTTAAAGCTTTCTGTGGTCTCTTGCAATGTGTAAAAGTTTTCCCTTTTAAATATCCAGTTACTATTGACAGTGCTAAAGCAGCAGCCTTCCCAAATCTAAAATGGTTAGAACTGCATCCTGCTCAGGGAGGACAAGATAGGACAGCCATCAAATCTAATGTCAAGCAAACCCAAGATGTACTTACTGACACAAAATGCAGTTAAGGTTAGATGCACTGGTGGAATCTGGCTGGGTAAACCATGTTTGTAACTCCTTTGCACAGCAGCAAAAAGCCAAGAGGATAAACCAGTTTATCTGGTCTATTGATTTCTTGTTGCTCTGAATCCTGATACTTTGATTTTTTTGGCTTGAATCTTTATGCTGCAAAAAGGGTGAAACTGATGCTTGAGGCCATCTCCCTAGGGGTAATATATGGATCAGGTATGCAGGCTGCTGGCAGAGGATTTTCTAAGGTAAGTCTGCAAAACATGCAGCTACAGGTCTCCCTTTAGGAAGGGTTTCAAACCCACCCCTCTCATTTTACATGTTAAATGTGGCCTAGAGGAACATCCACCCACACCAAATGGAAAAGCCAAATTTTCTTCCAGTTCCAAAAACATTATAGCCATCTGCCAAATGACATTTCTAATTCTTCCCGTAAAAAATGGAAAGCTAAACAGAAGCATCACCCTTACAATAAATCCATTCCAAACTCTTCCTGATTTATTCCAGATCCGCTGCATTTTGGTGAGGCTGTTAAATAATACCCGCTTTTGTTCTCCTCACGGGGCTTACTTCAGAATGTATTTTATATGTATGTTCCTTTAGAGACTTTTAAAAGTGCTCTAGAAATGTTAAAAAGGCAAAGTTTGACTTCTGATACACATGTTCAGTTCCTATTGACTTCAGTGGGGAATTTCAGCCAGGAATAGACCACAGTGTTGGAAGCATTTATTTAGGCACACTAAGGAAAATTAGTAGTTCTGAATAAATGTTAATATTTCCATAAACTACAATGAACTGTAAGTATCTTATTTCACTTATTTTTATTTTAATACAAGAAAGAGATAAATTAATAAAATATGTTTAGGAAATCAAAGGAATGGTGAAATGAAGAAAGCCACAAAAATCTTCTCTTTGGGAGGTTTTTTAAGGACTAATTAATCACATCATCACACAATAGATGTATCATCTCTAAGATGTATATAAAGGATAAAGCTTTAACTCCCTTTTTTACTGCAGTAAGATTGTTGAAAATAACCCAAACATATATTACTATGAAGAAAACAGCTCCCAAGATTTTTTTGCCTTTATTTTATAAGGACCTTGAAAGGGCTGTTTTCACCTGTCTCTGTGGTGCCTCGATTTGTCCTGGAAGTTTTTTGCAGCTTGACTACTTGGACAAGCACAAGAAGATCCAGGATCCTCTGGCTATGCCCTGACCTGGTCAGGCAGAGCCAGCTCCTGCCCAAAGCCAAGTAATTGCACTGGTGTTGGTCAATCCTGCTTGTTACCTCAAAATGCAAGTGCCATTTGAATGTGCCTAAATATGACTTTGGATCAGAGTTGGCTCATGTCTGGCCATTTTGAAGAACAGAAAAACAGGCTTGCATCTGTCTGTACCTGTCCCTGTGGACATACCCTAAAGCTGCTAAGTATTTTATTTTATACTATTTTTACATTTTTTTAATGTCACAGTAAACAATGAATATGGAAAGTCAAGCAATCATCATGGAACTAAAAAATTACTCAACAAAGGGAACAGGTAAAACAATGCAAATAAAATGAGAATTTTTTCCCTGCCACACCCATAAACTGTCATTGAAGTGCAATAGCTGGAATTGGTGTAAACTCTTTTTGAAAAGCTCATTTAAAAGTGTGCAGTCACCTTTTATTTTGCTCATTTTTTTCCTATTTTAACATGTTTCTTCTTATTTTAAGAAGGACTTGAATTCTGATATTTCCAAACTGTGAGCAAGAAATACTGGCTATTGGTACAGGAGGTATGAGAGAGTTTATGAAATTTTCAATTTAATTTCATAAAATTAAAGGTCCTGGGAAACTTTTGGATAATATTCCATACTTTGAAGTCATAAGTGTTGCATGAATGTCTGTTGGCAACATTTTCCCAGAGTGTATTTGTTATTAAATTTAGTAGTGTTACAAAGTAAAAATGTACATTACAGTGTGTGAAAAACATTAATTTCTGCAGTAATAAAAAAAGAACACCCGGGGTAAAAGCAGGAGATGCATGTATGATCCTCACTAATCAGTTAAACCAGTGCTAATGTTATTGACTTATCTTTTTATTATACATATTTGAGTGTTCATTATTTATTTTTGCACGTTAGTTCTTCCTTTTCCATGTTTAAAATCCATCTTTTCCAGGTTCTACTGGTAATATTGCTGTTCAAACACTGATGTAGTCCTACACCAAATATCACAGTCCATAGTCAGTGAATCCATCCTACATGTCCTGCTGCAAGCTGCTGGCTTACATTTGGTTCTGTGCTTTTTGTGGGTGAACACGGAGGAGGGATGATCACATTTTTTTTGGAAATACTTTAGCAGTAATAAATGGGACAGGGAGTTATGGAACCTTCCCAAAGGCCTTCCCCAGGTTTTTTGAGGAGCTCTAATAACTTGACAGGTGAGAAATTATGGACCAAAGCTTTTGTGCCTAACTTAGGTCTCTGTTGAAACTCACTGTTCAGAAGACTCAGAGGACTGGTTTAAAGAACTGCTTGTCCTCAGTGTGCTCAAAGAGCCATTCCATTTTACAATGACAACAGGATACCATTACCACAAATAATACATATTAAAGAAGTCTTTTAAAGCTCTGAGTCTCACCGTGATTTGAACATAGGTCTATGCTATTAAATGGAACTTTGTTTTAGCGGGGGACAAACAGGTGGCAGTCAAGTCCAGAGGTGCAGCTGAATCTGAGAAGATGAGACTTAAATTTCCCAGAGGCTTTGCACAAATGAAGGACAACTAACTTTAAATATAGTAGCACTTTACACCTAAAATATCGTGTATTTCAGTAAGAAGCAGAAATATGTCACCAAAAGTAGAACAGAATATGAAATAGTTACGGAACTTCATGAGTGGATATAAATTTAGAAGAACTGATGAGCCATCTCAAACTTTTCTCCAGCTGCTTTGATGACATCATTGGTTTTGCTATCTACAGTGGCACCATTGTCACATTAAACAATGACAGTTCTAAAACTATCCTCTCTGCTTTCCTGACAGATATTCATTCATATGCTGTTGAAGGGGGGAAAAAAATCTTCTTCGTGTCATAATAATTTTTCTTTTTTTCTTTCCCTTCCCTTTTTTCTCCCACATAATTCGCTTTTGTCCTTCAGGTCTTAATTGCAATTCATTATTATTTTTGTGAAGAGCAGCCTCATGAAGGCAAAGAGTTAAAGACGTCACTTTAAATGACAAAAGCTGAACACTTTACCCCACTTTCAGTCTCTCATCTATTCATCCTTTTCATTGTGAACTTCACTATTTCAGCTTTCTAAGCTCTTCAACTACCTGCCCCTAATTTGTATTCCTGGGAAGAGGCCTAGGCTGGTTATTTTGCATTTGTGTGCTAATGGTGATGAGTTTGCTTCTAAGAGGAGAACAGGGAGGGGAGGGCAGGAACCTCCAAAAGGGTTTAAGTGGGAGTGGGGGTGAAGGTGCAGGAAGGGTTGTTTGGGGGAGAGTCATGCTGAATTTTAACCCTGAATGCTTTCTTATACAATTTAGCACAAAGCCCTCCTGATTATATGGAAAATGACACCCTGTGAAAACTTGTCTGTTCATATACACCTTTTAAGCAAATAGGTTAGTCAAGTGTCTGGAAAGCCTGGGAGACAGTTGGGTCATCTTTTTTATTAGTACATTAAAACATGACATACATTTTTCAGAGCTTTGTTGTTTGGTTTTTGGGGTTTTTTTGTCTTTTTTTTTTTTTTTTTTTTTTAATATGACCTTGAAAATTATGTAACATAATCAAACTATGTATATTATCCTGAAATAAGTTTACTAGGGGAAACAGTCTGTACATGTAAATGATAGCAGTGCAACACAGCTCTGCTTTGTTTGATAAAACCATTTACTTTCACAGGGTTAATTTTGCCTGTGCCCTGAGATGCCATGTGAGATAAAATAGCTTTCATTAGATTAAATAGGCAAACAAACAGAGGCTTTTTGACTTATTGACTAGTATTTCAAAGCTGAGCATTTCTTATGCTAATCATTTTTATAACTAATTTAACAGACGTAAAAGAATGTCATTATGAATAATTAGAGATGTTAGTAATTTAGTTTCTAATTAACCAGGGATGTGGCAGACCATTACAGATGGGAATACTCATTAGCTGGGAGAGACACGGGTGTTTTGCTGCTTATTAGAGATTCTGCCTATATTTAAAAATGGTTTGGTTGCTTGCACTTTTTAATACAGAGCACTTTCATTTCATGCTGCTGGGTATATCAGCTTGTTTTATTTTGTTGCATGGCAAACCAGACAGCTGCACAAAACACCTGATGCAGCAAAGCAGTCATTTTCCATGTCATGAACTATTGCACGATGGTGATTCTCACCCCAACCTCACACCCAAGAGGTCAATGTGCAAAAGGGGCATTTTTCTTTTGCAGATTTAAGTTGCTTGTCACACACTGAAGCACATAAATATTAGCTCTTCATATCTGTGACCGTGATTCATTTTGTGGGAAAATATGAAAGGGTGCCTACCCACTAATGCCTCCCTACTCACTGAGTTTATGACATGTTTTGCAGAATAGTCCTGCAGTCTGTATGTCACCCATTCAGTCTTTGTAGGCTTCCACTAGTCTCGGGTGTGAAAAAGTCTGCTCATTCAGACCCTTACATCCCCTGAGTGACCTTCCACACACCACTGCTGTTTCTGCTCTTATTACCTTTTGCTTTCTTTAGCTACAGTTTCCTAAATTACTACTTATTCTAAATGTTCACATTCTGTTTCAATAAAACCAAATCAAAATACATGCAGCTAAAGACAGACTTTCTTCCCTTCTAGTTTAAAAAAGATGTATAAATATGTGTGTGTGTATATATAATATATATTCACAATAATACAGATACTGGAAATCATCAGTCCCTTTTCCAAACAAGTTGGCTTGGCTTGTTTGGAAAAGAGACTGAATACTCATTACTGTAATCATAAGTCATTTTGCAAAATTAGCATATTAGCAATATGGACAGGCCATTGAGGTTTCTGAGAAGAGCAGTCTGACCATGATTTATTTGTCTATGAAATGCAAAAGAGTGACAATTTCATGAGCTATGGCAGCAGCTAAACCTGAAGGAGAAGGGTTTCCTCTGAGTTCTGACATTGGGGTTATACAGAAATGTGCACCCTAATAATGGCAGTCTTTGTCTACAGAACAAAGTCATGCACAGTTTTTCAAGAGTGACCCAGTTAGACTGCTGTAAACTCTGTCTAGTCTGAATATGCGTAACAGACCTCCACCCACCATTTAATGTAGTATAACTAGATTAGTTTAAAGAGAACCTTAAGTTAACCAGTGCAACTCTGTCCTGCAGAGAGAAACAAAAGTGGTTTAAAGTCAGATTGCTCATTGTTTCTGTGCAAAACTGTTGGCACTTCCACTAACTTAAGAACAAGTGCGTCTCATTTCAATTCCTGGTTAGAGTCTGCCCCCAAAATATCAGAAGTTTTAAATTAAAATGAACAGAAATTTCAATTCAAGTGTTCACATAGGGAAGAAGTAAAGATGGGGATTCCTGTTATGCCTGCTTATGTTTATTGTATTGGCAGTTAAACTTTGCCTAAGATACAATTGAACATACTTAGTCAGATTAGAAAATATTTTTGCTTTTCATAGATGAGATTAGAGCACTAACCACAGCTATGGAAAATTCAGTGTTCAGTGCCTGCTCTACTATAGATATCATAATACAAATGACCTTGGGCAAGTCACTTAGCATATATTTGCACTGCAATCAGACAACCTAACCTTAAAGTTCAGCATTCCTGAACTTTTTAGCAGCACCAGCAGACCACTGTCAACCCCCACTGTTTTCAAAGGCCAGTGTGGCCCCCTATAAAAATTTTAATCAAAAGCACCATTGTGACAACTTTGTTTTATATGGTTCAGCAAACTTACTATAAATTGGGAAATGCAGATGGGAATCACTCCACTAGTAAGGCTTCAATGTGGGTTAAATGCCGAGGGTCCCAGGCAGATTTGTGCATCCTGAGCTGCTTTGTCTACACTTCTGCAAGTGCTTGAGCTAGTCTGGCTGCCACCAGCTCTCCCATGACTGTCCTCACTGTTGTCACACTTCCCAACCACAGTTTAGGTTGTGCCTCAGCTCCTAACCTACAGAGCCACTTGTCTGCCTCATAGTCTTCTGGTACAATCTCATAGTCTTCTGGTACAATCTAATGTATCTGTGAGGAATGTGACTGTGAGGAAGACAATGGCAGTATCTAATATACAGTTTAAAATACACAGTATTTAATATATGGATCAATGACAGTGTTTAATATATAGTCTAAAATATACTGAATATCTATCTTCTCAACTCTCCCTACAGCTTTGTGGGAAGTCCTGGTGGGCATGGCTAGAGGAATGAGTAAACTCCTAAAATGAAGATGGGAGGTTACATAACTGTCAAACATTATCTTGGTTCTGTTGGTTTAACCAATGTCTGACTCATCTGACCTCTCACTAGCCCAGCTACAGTGGAGATTGAAATAAATAAATAAGTAAAGGCACCAGATAATTTTAAAAGAACAGAAGGTGCTAGAAGGAAGGGGATTGTGTTATAATGAGCGGCTGATGGCCAACAACCACCTTCCCAGATGCCAGAATCTGATACTTTGGTTTTGCCCTCAGAGTTCATGTACCTGAACGTATTGAATATTCTTCACACTTGAAGCTGAAATCTCCTTATGGTGATGCACACTTCTGGCTGAAGTAAGTGGGGAAGGTACCTGCATGTCACTTTCAGAGGATCCCAAGAGCAGCCTAAAAAAAATTCTTACATATTCTGGATTTTGGGCAATTTGAGTACAGACTGGCAGTGGTTTTCTTCAGTCAGGTTCTTTATGCTTAGTTGCCAATTCTTTTCCAAAGTACAAGCAATAATGTAATACTTCCTTAGGGAAGCTTTGCCTGAATTTGGATAAAACATAATTGGGATGTATACCCTATCCTCTTAGATTTCTGCTTTTGCTAGCAGAAACCAACTGCATGATACCATGAGATTCCTCAGGTGGTTAAAGCAGTGAAGGGTAACTAAAACAAACTGAACAACTGAAACAGTAATAGGTCTCATGTTCAGTTTTTGGCTACTTCCAATAGCAAGCATAATCAGCAGGCATAATCAGCTGCATCTATAAATTGTATGAATTTTCACTGATGCCAAATTATAAAAGATGAAAGTCTATACAGCTGTCCTACCTTTTTTTTTTTTTTTTTTTAATTTTTCTCTACATGTTTCTTCTGAATGCCCTTGGAAAAAGAGAAAAATCTTTCAACTGCAGTAATCTAGCTTTTACTGAGCAGTGACTGAAACAGATATTGTTTTGTCATTTACAGGCTATTGCTTAATAGAGAGTTGTCTGAGCTAGTTTCCTAAGATTAGGTGATGACATATTTGAACGTCACTTATCATAATAGTGTAAGCAGTATGTGTATCTTAATAAAGATCCTCTGTGCTGGGATTTTTTTTTTCTTCTGGCTTATAAACTATGTTCTGATACATAAAAATGAATAATTTAGTTATAACTGTACCACCACAAGTTTATTGTAAACTGAAGCCACAAGTACAATCTTGGATGCCACAAAATACTCACTATAAAAATATCTAAATGGTTCTTTCTTCAGCTGCAATAACATACCATTTTACATTACCAGATGTTAAAACTCTATAGATTATCTGACAGCAAATACTATATCAAAGCTAGTTCAAAAGAAAGTAAAAATGATTTTCATATTTTTAATCATGCCTGCAGATGGGCTAGAATAATCTGTCATAGTTCAGAAGAATAAAAGAAAAGAAACAGGCTTGATGTAACTTGGCTCAGTGGTCTGTTTCAAATATGGTTCAGACACAAAGGGGAAAACAAACAGGTCTTTGCTTGAGAAAACAGATGCAGCAGGCAAGTGCAAAATCTTACTCTGCTCATCTCAAAGAAAAAAAAGCAAAAATCTAGCCTTTTAGGAGGAAGAAATCACTACAAAGATCCTATGTAAGCTTTCCTTTTTTTGAGGTAGTTTCTGCGCTTCCCCCTTCCTCTTCCCACACACACTGAATCAGCAAACCCAGATGTTCACAGGAATACATCCCTTGGTATAGCCACATCCTATGCCATGCTTATGGAACAAGAGAGGATGCCTTGCTGCAAATGCATGGGAATCCCAGAGGACTAAATGTTGTACTGCAAAGAGATGTACAAACTGAGCTTTAACAACATGAGGAAAACTGAGAATGCTCTTTATTTCCATGGGGAAAGTTAAAAGGACTGGAACCTCTTCAGTGGCTCTGAAGATCTAGAAATTCAGTGCTGACAAAAAATGTGTCTTCTGACTGGCAACTCTGGGCAGGTGAGTCCTGGGTCCTGATATTCCTTCTTAGGCAGTGCTGAACTAAGGAGCAGGATCTGTAAGAGAGAAAAGAGTGTGATACCAATAAAACCCACAATCCATAATTATTCTCTTGCTCTCTTATGTATGGAATTCATAGGGAACAATGTTTCAGTTTGCACCCACCTGAGCTCAGTCAATGTTTCAGTTTGCACCCACCTGAGCTCAGTCTCGTTCATCTGCTTACCTGCTTCCCTCAGATGCTTTTACTTGATCTACACCTATTTCATTTTCAGTCATCCTGTGATGTAAATGTGCAGCCACTTGAATCTGAGGGCGTATGTTTTGCATACAGCAATTCTTCTGTCACCTTCTAGTTTAGTTACGCCTGAATACCTCGTAGCACCCTGCCTGTACCGAGGGGTTTCAAACATCCAGCTCAGCCAACCAAACTGCCCCGGTGCCTGAGATTTAAAAAAAAAAGAAAAAAGAAAAAAAAGAAGAAGAAAAAAAAGGGAAATAATAAGGCAGTAGTCCTTCGTCATAAACAATAACCTGGATGTTGACTGTGCCTGGCCGCACACCCTCGAGCGACGTCTGGGCCGCCCCCCTCCCTGGGCCGGATGGCTCCACAGCTCAGTGCCTTGGCTTAGGTGCAGTTGGAAATGCCCGAGAATGGCTCTTTGTTGATTTTCGCCTGTGCGAGAGAGCCTGGTGTTGCTGCGAAGCGAAGTGCTATTGAATTTGCTCACTCAGGCAGAACACTCGACAGGAAGGAAGGAAGCAGCCATTCTTTCTGGTCCTATTGTCTGGCCAGCAGGCTTAGGCAATCAAACAGCCCTGTGGCCCGGCTGCCGGCTCCCGCTCCGGCCTCTTCTGGTGGGCCCAGGGCGGGGGGGAAAGCGGGGGGAAGCGGGGAGCTGCCTTCTCATGGCATTTACTTTGTTTTCCCTGCACTCCAACCACATCTTTTCATGGCTGAGGGCCTCAGGTAGCCGTTTTCCAGGCCTCAGCCTTTCACCGGGGGGAAAAGGGTCAGGGAAAGGAGGGGCAAGAGCAGCCCCAGGTGGGACCGAGCTCCTCAAAACTGCTCCTGGATGGACACCTGGGGCAGAAAGGAGCAAAGTGCCAGAGCCAGTACTGAAGGGCTCTGCAAGCGCCAGGAAACACTTCTGCCATGATCAGAAGGCACTGTTCGAAACTGTGGGCTATTTAATGGCACATTTATCATCCAGGGGCAATGAAGGGCGAGGTGGAAAAGGGTGCGGGGTAGGCAAAGCAAACCTGCCTTTGGAAAGAGGTTCTAAAACGTTTCTGATTTCCCAGCCTCCCAACTCAGTTATATCCCTTTTCTCCCCAAAGAAATGAAAACCAAGAGCTGAAGGATCTGGATTTATCTTATGGTGAATGCCAAAGGTTGGACTGGATGATCTTGGAGATCTCTTCCAAACTAAAACTTTCTGTGATTTCTGTGATTCTTGAGGCAGAGTGCTATGAGCCTTGCTCTGGTTTATGGTAACATCACAGGGTCAGGGCGAGCTCTCATGGGGATTCACGACTGAGGGAGAGCAAGAGGGGTAACTGGTATAGTTAGCTCTATATGAAAAAAAAAAAAAAAGAAAAAAAGGAAAATAATACGCTAGCTCTATAGGCAGAAAATAATCAGTTAGGTCTATATGAGCTAACTATATGCTCTAATAGCATCCAGAGAGTGAATCTGTCTGGTGTTGTGTTTTACCTGTTGTATTACAACTCAGTAATGTCTCAGCAGTTTGGTATTAAATCAGGTTGCAACCATAAAGTTGTTTTGTGGGTTTTGCAATGCTGTCTCTCTTGTTCTTACTAGGATCTGTCTGTGGGATAGCCCCCTAGTACACTTAGGTGGCTGGATTTGATGTCTGTGTGATAGCTGCAGGGTTGTTTTTTTTTTGTTTCATCGTAGTGGGCTTTCCTCAGACAATATGATCAGTGACTGATCAGGTAGTAGGTGTGTCAGTGATGTTGTTTTTCATGTCACATGATAGATTATGCACTGGCAAATCTGTGATGTATGGTGAGATTATACCCTCTGGTGAATGAACAGGCTCTAGTATTCCGGGAATCCTGTTTCTGCAAGCCTGAAGGATGTTTCAAGGGGATTTAAGCCACTCTAAATCCAGGCTGTGGTGCTCCCACTCATTCTGGTGTCCAGGAACTGCATGCTCCCAATCCATCCTCTTAGTCAACATTACTGCTTTGAGTCTTGCCTGGTTGCAGGTTTGGATGCAACTGAACAAAGAAAGGCAATCCCCAAGACCGCTTACGAGGTTATCACGTAGAGGCTGGTGTTGGCAAAGGGAGAGCAGGAGAGAAAGAAAGGGGTGATGTGGTGTGGACAGTCAGCATGGTGTATCTGCCACTACTTGGGCAGATGTTGGCCCTAGGCACGGTACCACATTGCTACATTTGAAGACAGAAAGATTTACTTCCATCCCAGAAAGCCCAGAGGCCTCAATTCTTTTTTTTTTAACTTTGAGAGAAAGACACATGTTGCATTTTTGGGTTTTGGCCTTGGAGTATTAAGCTTCTCACCTTTATCTTAATAAATTCTTCTTGTGTTCAACCAGCTTATACCTACCCTTGTGGAAATCTGAAGCAAGCTTAAGCTTGATGAGTTTATGGAGTTATTCCAGGTTGACCAGTGTAACAAGCAGAAATCAGCACGAATTATACCTTTTTTTTTTTTTCCTTTTTAAAGGAAACAAGTGGAAATTACTAGAACAGAGAGACATTTGAAGCCAAGCAGAACTCTTGGGTTTGGATTTTATTACAAATTTGAAACTTGGGCCAGTTTTGATGGGATTTGTAAACGCTTTCAACAAATGTGGGCTGAGTTTCAAATGAGACTGGGCTCCGTTGTGGGGGAATCTGGGCCAAAGTATGGTTTTGAGTGGAAAGCATATGAAACTCAGTGCATTTTCCTGATTTAAAGTCTTACTTTGAAGTACTTGGTCCATTCAAACCTAAAACTCAAAGCAAAAACCCACATGGTGTGAGTGCACTGAAGCCAAAAGTATAATAAAAAATTCCCTTGAAACTCCAGGATTTAGAGCTAGAACAGCTCCAGATATTCCTTATAAGCTGTTCTGGAGGTTGTTATCTTGCATATATATTTTACTTCCAAAATTTTAAATAATCTGAAATCTTTATTAATTTCTGGGTTCTTGAAAGATTGTGTTAACATCTTACCGTATGGGCTGTAATAAGATGGAAAAGATTAAAAATTATTAAATTATTACTTTTGTTAATAGCTTGTCTAAGAATACATGAGTATTTACCTTAAGTTTAAAAATCTTTTACTTACTAAGATACATCATTAGTGACCCTACCTTCTATCTATGTGGTTTTTTTCACCATACTAAGTCTCTGAAAGCTTTCCAGCAGTGCATGAAGCAATGTGAATAACAGCTGTTACATGCTGTTGATTGTCTCATCCTTTCCCTTGAGATGCAGCATGTGCAATGGCCTGTCTTGTTTTGGTAGGGGTTTCTGTGTCATGATTTGTTTTATGATTGGGAAACCATTTCTTTGAAAATGTCTTAGAGAGCAAGTGAGTGGAGGATATTACTAGTTAGAACCTGGAGGGAAAATTCCCCATGAGATAGTATTAATTTATTTTTCTCTTTGGGTTTTTTTGTGTTGTTTTCTTTTTTTCTTTTTTGTAGGGGTTTTTTTGTTGTTTTTTTCCTGTTGACAGACATTTTCACTTTACTGCAACAGTCACATACACAAGCTATGTGCACATATTCACACAGTTAGACAAAACTGCTTTCAAGCCTTTTTGTTTGAATACAGTGTAATGCAATTAGCTTTACTGCCTAGCATGCCTTTGATAACAGAAAGTATGCTACAAGCCGACTTCTCTCCCCTTTACAGATGCATCAAAATTCCATATGAGCAGCCACCCAGGGACTTGCCTGGCTTTTGCATTTCCAGTTAACCACCCTGAATCATAAAAGTCTGGGAAAGGCTCTGAGGAGCCTGTTTCTCCAACTAGTGCAACACTTGAGCAGGAAGGCTGAATTTGCATTACATGTGGAGAATCTCATGTTGGTATGCCTCATTCATAGGCTTATGCAGACCTGTTAGACACTTCTGAGGGGGGATGGTAGTCCCTGGCATCCTGCCTGTGGAACACCCATAGAGCTAATGGGAGTTCTGCATGTGCCTTGCTGACAGGATCAGGCCCTGTGGCTACAAGTGGTCAAAGCACTTTGTGATATCTATAACAATTCCAGTATCAAGGGTCTGATTTCTTGTCCAGCTTTGTAACTCATCCTTGGCTGCTTCAGCTGTGATCCTGATGGTCTGGGCCAGGAGGAAGCAGGGGCAGAACAGACAGAAAGAGGGTATGGTTCTCTCAATTCTGTAGCTGGTCAGAATCAAAGTGATGGCCTGAAATGCCATCTGGAAAAGGGAACAGAGTTATTTCCAAGGTGAAAAAGAGAAATAAAAAGGCCAGCTGTGAGAGTGCCATGATGAAAAGTAAAGAGTGAGTAGCAGCGATGGAGTAGTGGATGCAGATGCACATAATGCAGAATAGTCACTTCTGCTTGTCAAAGCACAGGAAACACAGGCACACACTCTTCTCTCCCTTCTTCTCAGCAGTTCAGAATGAAAAACCAAACACTCGGAAGTTCTGCAAAGTTCTGTCTCCATCCATATCCCCTCCTGGTAAGTCCTACTAGTCCCTTCTGTATATCAAGTAACATGAATGAGAGCAAGTGTTTGGTTTAGGACCATTAGAGCTACACTAAGTTCTGAGCCCATTAGAGCAAAACTGTACTGGACAGCTGTCATAACATAGTGTCCCAAATAGAAAAGTGACTTTCCGTTATTTCACTTGTCTAAGAACACCAGTATGAGAAGTGACTCTCTCTAAAAATTTATTTTCTGGAGCATGCATGCTAGGAGAAGCACTACATAGCACAGGAGGAATGAAGCAAGCATCCATCATGTTCTTGATGCCTCAGGCCAGGCCCAGACTGACTTAGACTGAACCTCATCTTCCATAGCCTGATGAAGCAAGCACATACTTCCTACTCTCCCCTTCCTTGACCTTACAGTTTGCATAGAGCAAACCCAGACTGTAAGACAGGAGATGATCTGGCCTATAAGATTTCTTGGGACAAAAAAGCTTGTTTTGGTTCAGCATATTCCATTTGCTGAGCTTTGCTGTGCTCCACCTGATTTTAACAGAAGCTCCATATCCCGGATCCCATGTTGTATTGTGGAGTTTCTTCAGCACAGCTATCTACACCTAGTTTGATAAAATACTGGTTCCATTACTGGCTCTAAAGCTTTTTTGCTGATTGCTATTTTGATGTGAAGACTTAGTGAACATCTGAGCTGCTTCGTCTCCTTGTTGGATGCCACTTGTTCCCATCCCCATATGGATTATAATGAGATTGTTAGCTGTCATATCTTGGAGATAAAGCTTTTGTCTAAGCTTTTTTTTTTTCAAGACAGACATGTGTAAAGGGGCCCTTTCAGCTAGAGAACAAGTGTTCCTTAATGGCCATACATATTTTTTTGGCATGCATCCATGCATTGGCAGTATGATCAAACATATCCCAGCAGACAGTAGAACGGAGATAGTTGTAGGTATGGAGACATTGGAAGCTCAGAGAAAATATGTCATCTTTCTTTTCTTTTAGGACCTCCCTCAAAATTGAAGGCCCATAATACATGTTGATCCTGATTTCTGTGGTGTCAGCCTAGAGGACTGTCTGGAAAATTCCATACAAAACAAAAGGGCTCCCAAGCTGCCTTACTGACAAATTAACTTATCAGCTGGAGAAGTTTTGATTTACAATGAAATTCTCTGCTGGTTACTGAGAGTCTCTCATTTTAAGTTAATGACCTCATAGCTGATGAATGATGGAGCAGGAAAGGAAGTGTACTGAAGACTGAACAAAAATCATCAGGTGAAAGGGGTGCTCTGTGATTATGGAATATAAACTAGTCATTAGGGTTTTAAAAAAACCACCAAAACCCAGAGCTCTGCTTCTCACTGGTGCTAGTGGTGGATGTTTTCTTGGAATAGAAAATTACTTCCCCCCCCTCAGGATCTGTGGTAATATGAAAACAGTCCCCTTCAGAACTAACATCCAAATCTGCTAACATAATACTCCTCTGAAGAAGAATAAGAATGTTAGTTTTACAGTTAATTAAGGGTTTTGGGTCAGGAACTTGAAATATATCCATTAGGGTATGGTTTTCTGGTTAAGGAGTCATAAATACACAGTACACTTTATTAAATATCTTGAAAAAGACTGTATTTAAAATATGATAGCTGCTTTGGTGTGTTTAGCAACAGATAAATAAACACCAAGAGAGGCAGTTCACCTTGGCAATAACTCAGCGTGTCATTTCTTCAGAAAAGTGTATTTTGTTGTTACCTGTGCATTCCTTTCCTTTCCCTGGTAATTAATTTGGGGATGTAGGGAGGCAAGATAAAGGTGAAAAGCAAAATAAGACAGAGATTTGTGGGTTTTTAAATGACAAAAAAACTGTTTCAAGGCAAAACTGAAGAGAGTGCCTAATTCTTGGATCCTCATGAAGTGGGAGAGAAGCACTGTATTAGGTGTCTCTGCCAGCTGGGACAGTCATTTCAAGAAGAGATGATTAGTGAGGAAAAGCATAGGCAGAAATAATTGGAAAGCAGGAAAGGAAAAAAAAGGAAAGCAGGAGAGGCAGCTTCAGATGCCAAATTCCAAAATCTCACATTGTGGCTCTTCCTTTAAAGAAAACTCTTCACTACTGAAATGGGGTGGCTCTGAGGGGGGAAGGGACAGACAAGCAGGGTCCACGCAGGTACCCTTGAACAGTGGATCATTTGTTTGTGGGCAGAATAATCTTTTAGACAGTTCATCATTTCTAGGACCATTCTTATGCTAATTCCTCAGACTTAGGGAAACCTTAAACTCCTTCCCTTGCTGAATGGAACCATTCCTCCATCAAGAGTTAATTTTAAAAAGAGAGCAAACAGAAGGACTTGATGTTTGGCAAGCTTGGGGTTAGAATGTTCCCATATACACATACACATTTAGAAGAGAAGTATCTTAGCATTCATGATACTTGGTGATAGAGTAGCAAAAAGATTTCAATCAGGCATGAAAAAACAAGTATCACAATTTATCTCAGTTCTGCAGTTTTCCGTGTTCTGAACATATTTTCTTATGTTGGGTTTTTTCCCTCACTTTTTTTTTTTTTTTTTTTTTTTTTCCTGAGTGTCTTTCATTTCAAGTTACCCTTATTCTGGGTTCTTTTTTTCTTCCCTTTGGTCAAAGCATTTCTGAATTTCTGCCAAGAAGTTACTATGTAAAGCCTGTTGTACTCAAGAGTTGGATTCCCATTCCTGGAATCATGACTAGCAACCCCAAAATAGAGTGCATTGTTGTTTCAGAAGGAAAACAAGAGAGGAAAGAAATCTTAGGAACAAACAGAGAAAGACGAAGCCAAGCGACAGTTACAGACTCTTCAGAAAACTACTCTTCAATTAGACATTTAGATTGGCTACTGATGAATCTAATCTAGATGGTAGGGAAATCTGCACTTTAAGTACAGTAAACTCTTAGAAATTAATGCTATGCAAAGCTACCAATTTTTGCTTCCTGCCTACTTGTGTTTAGGAACCAGAATCTTTACAAACAATTGAGGGGCAGGACACCTTGGAATGTCCTGTTTCTGCTACAAAACTCTATTTATTTATTTTTTTCTGAACACAAAGTGAAACTTCATCACAATTACATTAAAAATTCACTCCCTAGGGGGAAAAAGTGGCAGTCTGTGCAAGGGGGAATTAGACAGTAAACTTTTTTTTAATGGTAGTTCAATCAAATTGTTAATAGAAGTGTTGATGTGTCAGTAAAAATATATTGATGCTTCAGTAAAAATGTTGATGTTTCAGCAAAAATATTGACGTTTCAGCAAAGAAATACTGAATTTACAAAAAGATTCCACGCTAACGGGATCTTTCAGGAGACAACCTTTCGTGATATCTCTTTCAGGAGACATCCCTCACTAAGCTAAGTATTTTCAGGAAATGTCTTTTGCTAAAGTCTACTACTGAATCCTTATCCCAAAAATCTGTACCAAATCGTCATCTTGAAAACTTAACAGGCTGTGCATTCCTTTTTGCTGACTTTCATGACATAGAAGTTTAAATTTCGTAGGTATAGCAGCATTTGATCCTATAATAGTAATTATAATTAACAATGGAAAGTTTAAAAGCAGGAGAGCTTGACTAGAGACAACAGAAGAAACTTTGGACTGCCAAACACTATTTCAAAATAGATCTTATTAATAAATTGTAGTAAAATGTGTTCTCGACAAGATTGTCTTTGAATCAGTTAAAGAATATGAAATCAGATGTGCCTAGGAAGGTAAAAATATTTCTGTAAACTTCAAAATGTCATAGTGGCTATAAGATTCTCTCTGCTCCCACCAGCACTTTTGTAATGACATTAGGAAGGAACTCTGTCTCTCCTACTCCCAAAATATTAAATCCTTTCACTGGAATTAAGAGAACTCTTCTTATGAATCTGTTATTTGACACTCAGTGGACAGACCTGTTTCTTCCCATTTCACAGCTTATGATGAACTCATTGATTACCTATAATATACAAAGAAATAAAATCCTAATTTTAGTTTAATAAAATATGTTTAATATTGATTAATATGTTTATATGGCAAGAGCCATGAGGCAAGACCAGATCAGAGAAGACAATGATTTCAGCCTGTTTTCAGTGGGTGCCAGCACTACGATGTTTAGCTTGAGAAACTGCAGAGGTTTGAACATAAAAGTGATAAGCCACCCTGGGAAAATTCAGGCTCTAAAGGGCATCAAAATTGT
The DNA here is from genome assembly GCF_003957555.1 of Calypte anna. Taxonomy (NCBI): domain Eukaryota; kingdom Metazoa; phylum Chordata; class Aves; order Apodiformes; family Trochilidae; genus Calypte; species Calypte anna. The sequence goes on from NC_044244.1 coordinate 154,691,425, forward strand.
GCATCCAAACAAAAGTATAGTCCAAAGTTACTAGTTCCTTTGCAATCTTTAGCCCTCAGCATTGAAAAAAAAAAAAAAAAAAAAAAAAAAATTAATGTACCTATGCACAGTATAAAATATATCTAAAAATCCAGTCATAAAACATGTTGGAATTCCCAGGCTAGAAAGACATAGTGACATCCCAGCCACCCAATGGGACACCTGATTTGACTTTCTACCCTAAGTAACCAATGAAGCAGTTCCACAAAATGCTAATATGTAATTGTGAGGACACAGTCAACAGAAAGGAAAGGACGGCTCTGAGCTGCTATGAAAGATTTTAGTTGCTGAGGCTTAGGTGCCCATTTTTGGGAATTTAATGTAGAGATAGGCAAGTTCTCAATCTGGACATTTTCAAATATACTGTATAGACACTTTATCTTATGGAGTACATTGTCTGCTGGAGCTAAAGAGACTAAAACCATCAGCATTATACTTACATTAGATGCACTGCAGCCACTCCTGTACTATCTGAAGGAGAGTTTCTCAGCATTACATCATAAGGAAATTCTTTTAATCCTGCAAAAGGTGTTGTGAGGCCAGAAATACAGATGTTTTCTTTTTCTAAGTCACAAGCAAATGTCAGGTAGAAGACTGAAATATCAATTCAGTTCACTGCCCTATAAAACTGAACCCGCATACAATACAGAAAGCTTTACCAAGTGGACGTGCACAAAGTATTCCTGCAAAAAAACTTCCTTATTCATTTTTCTGGCCAAAACACAATAAAAGACAGCACCACTGAAATTACATCACAAGGGTTACACTGTTTTATTTTTCTAATCCATGTTGGTGCATATTCAAGACTAATGAATATAAAGTGCATATGTGTCTCTAAATAAACTCGTGTGTTTGCATTGAAAAATGTGACTATGTCAGTTTCTGTAATTAGATCCTTTAGCATCTGTTATTGATCATTCCTGCGCTTCTTTAGTTTACACTTGTGAATCAAGTAAAATGCAGAATGTTACCATACAGTAGAACGATGCTGAAGAGAGCATCTATCATGTCCAGCTTTACAAGGCCAGGCAGTAGTGCGTGGTTATCTGTTTAATTTGCTCTTGGCCCACAACATAAAAATCTCTGACATCTGCAGGAAAATGGTTTGGATGCTTTGTGCTACCTGATCAAAGGGGAGGATGTTCAGGAATTCGGACAGACACATGTCCTGCTTAGCACAAACGTAGACTACTTTTTTTTTTTTAGGAATGACAGCATTCTAAGAGAATGTGAAAATTAATATAACCCCAATGCATTTTCTTTATTATATAGAGAGCAAAGGCATACTGGTTTACACTAGGCAGTGCCTTATTCTGCACTCATCTGTATCAAGACCAGGTGTGTTACATTCAGCTGACCTGCTAGATGCACCAAGCAAAGGCATTGCCTTAATGTCTCCCAAGATGGGATCCAAAATAGGGCAGGTATATAGGACAACACAAGTACTGACTCTCTTTGCTCTCTTGAACCTAGCTTCAGCCATACCTATAGTGAACAGAACAGATATATATCAAATACTAAAAGCTTTATATTTATGATTTTTAGGTAGGTTACAATAAGATTTCTTCAAGTTCCCTACAGTCTCAAAATCAGAATGACTTCATACTGAAGAACTGAACTTCACGAATCTTAACTCTAGGATGAAATACCCAGAAGAAATAAGAAAATGTGAATAAAAAGTGAATCAGTTTAGACCTCATCCTCATGGCTCTTTCACAGCTTTATTTCTTCATAACCCTCTGTCACGGTTTCAGCTACTTACAAGAGACTTAGCTGAAAGCAAAGTACAAGACAGAAAATTACCTTTACCCTGGCCCAAACCAGGACACCCTCATATTTTAAAAGTAAAGAATTCATAATAAGGTAAAGAAGGGCACCAGAGTTTTGATGTTTTATGTGTAAGTGGAAAGAGAAATTTCTCTCATTGTCCAAAGCAACTAAGGGATCTGATTGAAAATTAATGGAGTAAAAAATAATCATAAGAATTCTCATCTGGTTGCTGTTGCTAATGATAACAGACATTGTTACTCATGTGTTTCAGATAATGTGTTTCAGAGTAGACAATGTTATAACAATATCCAAGAGATTTAAAAAGAGAAAAAAGTTCATAACTGCTGTAAATCAGTAGTCAAAAAATGAATAATATGTTCCTGCTAACATAGGAGGTACGTTTCATTTAGCTCCCTTATTGATCTCTGACATAATTACACTGTACATCAAAAGAAATTCAATTATATTCATGTGTTACTTTGCAAACTGCATTAGCAACCATTTGACTCATGATCTTACAGCAGGGAAAAAAGCTTCCAAACTAAAATGTAAGTAAATCACTATGGTTTTGTTTTCCCAGACCTGAAGTATAAATTACAGCTAGGAAGATATAGTCCCTTGATGATACTGTTCTAACAATTTTATCAGAATTGTAAAGACAGCAGTATAAATGCCTATATAGGGCACAATCCAGTCCAGCTGAGTCTGAACCCAAGTTTGTACCTACACTTTAAGCATTTTCAAAGCCCTTGAGTGCAGTGACTCTCTGATACAGGGAAACTGTGTGCTGGGCGCAATCCATGCTTAGGCTTCCAGAGCTTGGCTTAATCTAGGTCTTCCTGTTACATGGATAATATCTCCTGTGGCTTTATCAGGCAGAGTGACCCACTAAGAGGATGTGGGAAAGGCTGTAGGTGTTGTCTACCTAGATGTCCGTACAGCCTGTGACACCTTTTCCTGGCATCCTCCTGGAGAAACTGGCTGCTGGCAGCTTGGACAGGTGTATGCTTCCCTGGCAACTAAACTGGTGGGATGGCCAGATCTAGAGGGTAGTGGTGGATGGAATTGAATACATTTGGTGGTCAGTCACAAGTGGTGTTCCCTGGGGCTCCGTATTGGGGCCAGTTCTCTTTAAGGTCTTTTTCAGTGATCTGGATGAGGAGAGCAAGTGCACCCTTAGTAATTGCAGATGTCAAGAAGTTGTGTACAAGTGTTGATCTGCCTGAGAGTAGGAAGGCTCAACAGAGGACTCTGGCCAGGCTGGATTGATGGGCTGAGGCCAACTCTATGAGATTCAACAAGGCCAAGTGTCTTCTTCCACTTAGGTCACAAAAACCCATGCAACATTACAGACTTGGAGAAGAGTGTCTGGAAAGCTGCCAAGAGGAAAAGAACCTGGTTGACAACCGAATGTGATCCAGCAGTGTGCCCAGGTGGCCAAGAAGGCCCACGGCAACCTGGCTCGTATCAGAAATAATGTGGCCAGCAGGACAAGGGAAGTGATTGTCCCCCTGTGCTCGACACTGATGGGGCTGTGCCTTGGGTCCTGGGTTCAGCTAAAGCTTACTTTACCCAGTCGCTTACTGTAATAAGGACATTGAGGTGCTGGAGTGTGTCCAGAGAAGGGTAACAAAGCTGGTTTGGAGAACAAGTTTTATGAGGAGTGTTTGAGAAAGTGGGGCTTGTTTAGTCTGCAGAAAAGGAGAGTGAGGGGAGGGCTTCTTGCTCTCTACAACTATATGAAGGGAGGCTGTAGCAAGGTGGGTGTTGCTCTCTTCTCCCTAGTAACAAGTGATAGGATGAGAAGAAATGGTATCAAGCTGTAGCAGGGGAGGTTTAGATTAAGTATTAGGAAAAAATTCTTCACTGAAAAGGTTGTCAGGCACTGGAACAGACTGTTCAGAGGATCAGTGGAATCACCATTCCTGGAGGTGTTTAAGAGATATGGACATGGTTTAGTGGTAGACTTGGCAGTTCTAGGTTAACAGTTGGATTCCATCTTTGAGATCTTTTCCAACCTAAATGATTCTACGATTCTAATAGTAAAAAGATGCAATCCTTGTCAATCACAGCTGCATAAGGCAGCAGATGAGGTAAAAAAATATCCATCAAGGAGCATGCTTTGTGGAAGATGCTGATGCAAAATTATACATAGTCATTCAAGTTGTTTGGAGACCTTCCCATAGATGACAGAAAAAGCAAAATGCTTTTCAAAAATGCTGAAAACTCTAACTGCCCACCAACCATATCCCAAAATCTCACCAGCTTCCCCCAGCTATCTGTGCAGGGAAGTTATTGTCAGACCTGCCAAATGCCAGGCTTGCAAGTAGAGTTCTACTGCTATGTGTCAGGAAACTCCCTGCAAGGGCTGACAAGGTTGCTCTTGTGTTCCTGAGGCACATTGTTTTTCTTTACAAGAAGTGGGCCAGAGAAAGACTACAGTGCTGTTCATCAGCCACTGCATATGAAGTACAATGTAAAAGCAATCTTGTCTCTCCACAGGCCCTTCCATTGGGGTATCCAACACCTTTGACGCCCTTCAAGGGGTGCTCATCCTTGGCCTTCCCACAGTACATCAGATAGAGCCTCACACATTAAGGAAAAGAAGCCAATAAATGCTGTCACTGAAAAAAAAAACGGAAAGTCAGATGGAAAGTATGACAATCTATGGTTGCTTGAATTTAGAGTCAATGTTAGTAACAGAGAAAATGCTTCTCTGAATCAGTTATCTGTATTTTTTATTACTGCATACTGTGTTCAATAAATCTTTCTATTAATGAAAGCTGTAAAGCACTTCCAGATGGGCAGCCTTCTGAACATAAGAATGAGCTGCACTTCACAGCTTTGCAGAGGAATTCAGGTTCATCTCTTGCAGAAGATACAGGGCTTTTTCCCTAAACTCATCCCAGCAACATGCTGGCACAAAAAAGTACAATATAAAATGTAAATATCAGCCCCTGGATGGACAAATTTACATATAACTACAGGTCTGGCTTGGAAGGGAGGAGGTAATCAGGTGCTCAGCAGTATGATTAAAAGAGCTAATCCTTTGCTAAAGTGATGTAAGCCATTTTTGTAACCTCACGTGTTATAACAAAAACACATCACAGCATTGTTAAATGTCTTACTTCTTTGTATAAAAAAGCTTATATATATAAGTAAAGTATAAAAAGTATCTTAAAGTATAAATGAGTTTAGATTTTGGAGGAATGTTGTACAATTATCAAATGAAAGAAAAATAAAAGAATTGTACTTCAACTTAATTTTATCTAAGTTAATTTTGGAATACACCATTTTATATGTAGTAGGAGATCCACTGCAGGCCTGCTTCTTTTCTTACTTTCTAGACAACTATTTTTAAAGCAGAGCTGTAATCACAACGAACTCAAAGGAACAGGCACATAATATTAAGGTCATAAATTAATTATACTGAGACCCAGATATGAAAATAGACACCTTGAAGAAACAACTTTCAGGATTTAAATAAATGAGTCCAGTTCAGAGCCATAAACATCGCTGGTAAACTTGACAAGGTGGTATTCACAAACCGCAGGTGTCTGCATGTGATGCAGTCACTTGGATTCTCTTTATAACCAATAGAGAAAAAAAGGAGACATTAAGGATAGGATTCATTTGACCTATTTTGATTGTCTATTTTAGGATGAGATGAATCATACTCTAGAAGTGCTTATTTAATTTTATTGAACATAAATGAGAGCAGAAATTGACTATTTCAGATATAAATACATCTACGCTGTGATGGTGATTAAGGTACTGATGTCTATATTGGGTCAAATAAATACCAACCACATTGACATTAAAAATGTTCATTTAGTGGAAAGTCTTACATCCTATGCAAAAGACACTTGAAAAAAAAAAAAGTGATGCTAAAATCTTACCAAGTGCCTGTTAGGGTTTGCATGCAGAGAAATTGGTTGGACTGCTGATGTACTTGAGATATGGGAAGCAAGTCTGATGGCATCTTCTTCCATCAGTGAGAACCAATATTTTCCTTCAACAGAGTTATGAACGCATGTGAATGTGTGATTTAGTTGTTTAGAGAGGCAAAAGGGTTGCATCAGATGCTATTTTGGTATTTTTTTAAGGGGGAGAATGCAGAGAAAGAAGCTCTTCTAACTTCACTGACACAGTCTGAGGTCAAAACAGAAATGATCTGTTGAATGCAAGGAATTCTATGCCTTGCACTTGTATTGAAGTAAGCAGAAGATGTCCTACATGTGTGTGGTATGTGAGTTGTCTTTATATATATATATCTATATACACACACCTATATATGTGTATAATATAAATATAAAAATGAAATAAGCTGTAAAAATCAAACAGGAAGTGAAGAGTTCTAGTTGCAGTTTCTTTCTTGAGAACTTCTGTTTTGAGAAGCAAGTTGATACTTTCCACAAGCAATATTACTATTTTAAGAGCATTTGTGTGTGGTGATATGTGTATGCGTATTTATGAAAAAAAAAACAATTTGTATTATCTGCTGTGTAAAATAAACAAAACATTATGTCCCACATGGCTGGTGGTCAGTTTGAAGTTCTATAATCTGTAAAAGTTGCTTATCAATGCTTTGGTAGGAGCAATGTTTTTATTAAGTTTCTTTTCTAAAAAGCTCTTCAAAAGACACCAAGGACAATTAACTTCCTCTTGCCACCCACTCCCTTTTCATTATCTGAAATCCTTGGGATCATCCCACATCCATACTTTACAGTCTTTCAGATTTTATTTTGGCACTGACACATATCTTACATTCACATCTTCTATAGCCCTCATGTAGCAGTGAGAGTATGAACCTTGCAAATCTTTGTTTTTACATTGTGGTTTCTTTTTGGCCAGTGGGTTTTTTTTTCTTTTTCTTTTTTTTTTCACTAATATATTGTTAGCAACATGGTATTGTTAGCAACATAACATCCTAAACATGCACGTGTGAGACTTCCAAGTATTATAGAGGTGCCTGGCCAGACATATTAAGCTCCTTCCTTCCTCCAGAAATAGCTTCTGGTCCTTGGTGAGAAGTAAGCATCCAAGTATGTCCAAAAGTGAGCTTGTCTGCAGCCTGATCTGAAGAAGGCATCTTTCATTTTCACTGAAACGCTTGGTTTGAGAGTATTTACATATTAATATATGTATTGCTCCACTGGAAAGCAAGAGGATAGGTGGGCTCTGAATCATCACACATTCTCTTCTGTTTCAGCCTCTCTTTTTCCCTGCTCCTGACTCTCAGGATATTGTCACTAAAACCCACAGAGGGGACTTTGATTTCCTCAAATCTCTACCATTTTCCCCTCCAAGGGGGTGAAGGTGGCTTTCTGGTGGGAAGTGGCCAATGCAATGGTGTGTGCGTGGCAGTGGGCAGTTTGATGGCACAAAACTTTGCTACCTAGCCTAAGGATTTCAGCACAGTTTGAACTGCAGTGACACCATCATCATTTTAACTCCTGTGGTTAATGTTGCAAATCAAATCTGGCTCAGTAAATAGCCCCCACGGTGTTGGCTTTCCTCCTTAAGATTCCTCCTTAAACCCCCACATTCAGCAGCAAGCTTTCTGTCAATACACTCTAGTTTGGCACAAACCACTTCTCCTCACACCTGCGATTGTATCAGAAAAAAAAGACCAAAATAAATATTTACAGTGTACATGCAAGAAGAAAAGGTCTGTTTTCCCTTTTCTGTCATTGATTTCCTCTGTTCCTCACTTACTGGTCCTGCTCTATTTATTTATGATATTGTGTCTAACAGATTGCATTCTGTGGGCAAAAGTCCTTGTTTCTTTGTCATGGTTGTTTGTGCTAATCTTGAATACAATGGGAAAGAACAGGCAGAGAAAAAGTCATGCATAACACTCTAGATGAAAGTGGTAGGAAACCCACAAAAGTTGTCTTACTGACTCAAGAGAAGATAGTTACTAAAACGACGGTTTAACTCTATTAAATATATTAACTTTCATATTCATACAGCCTCTTTAGAATGGTGTGTGCTATCCTTTAACCCACTATATATGTTACAAAAAATCCTAACCCATGAGACAGTGTAGAAAAGATACAATTAAAGTTAGTTTTGTTTTCTTCTAAATGTTTAAAAAGTCATAACAGACTTTTATTGCTGTGAACAGAATTTCACATTTTTCTCCTAAGTGACTGCAGAATTTTTGTTATGCATAGAAGAACCAGAAGCAATGGGAAACAGCATTTCAAAATGTAAAATTCCCTCTGTCTTACACCTGGCAATGCACCAAAGTTTCCAAATCAGTTTGGCTTACCTCTGCTATCTTGTGCATGCTCTGGAACACTGGATTTAATCAGGTAGAACTAAACCTTCTTGTTTGTAGACCAATAAGGTGGTGTTTTTTTTTTTTTTTTTTTTTTTTTTGGAGGACTTTTATGTCTCCCAAGTCCCTTGATAACCAGAGTTCCTCACTGACAAGAACAGACTTTGCAAAAGACACTTTTGATGGGTTCAGAATTGCGTAATAGTATCAAGAAATAAAATCCTCATAAAAAGATGAACCATTCATGTGCTATAAAGTCTTGGTTGGTCCAGTTGTGTTTGTTTATACTTCTTAAATATTCTAAATTCACGTGTTTACAAGATGGATGTGTTTCAAACATAGGATAGTTCCATACATTACTGGCAGTTTAGACGATCTGTCTGGCAAAACAAGTCTGTAAACTGCTGATTGCCAGGAGCCAGAAGGGCACAAGGGGAAGGCTTTCTCTCTGCTTGCATTCCTTGCTTTTTTTTTTTTTTTTTTTTTTTTTTTTTTTTTAAACATCTCCTGCCAGCAAAAAGAAAGTGTATTGGGATAGACATTCGTGCATGACTGGTCTGATATTCAGCATTCTCATCACAGGGAGTGAAAGCCTTTGAAAGGTAATGGCTTGCTCTGTCCTAAAGGAAAACCTTCCTGAGTGGGGTGAGCTGCGTATCCCTGCTTTTCCTTCTATCAACATTGGGGCTAATGGAATATATTGGTTTCCTATTCTGTCAATCTTGCCTGTCAAGCAGACACTGAATTCACTTTAATCAAAGCCACAACCTCCTAATAAAGTGTACACAGAAGGTTTGCTGTGTCTCTCTTTGCTTGTACATATGTACTTTACCTTTTGAAACATCAGCTGTTCAGTGTGTGAGGGCCAGATGCTGTGAAGGTGAAACCCTGCTATCATTCCACTGACTTCAATAGCCACACTGATTTCTACCAGCTGAGCTTTTGCTTTGCAACTTACATTTTCCATCTTCTCAGACATATACATTTAAAACTGGAGAAATAGGTTTAGCTTCTGATTTCCTGCTACTGAAACAAATAAAGCAATATTTTAAAATAAAGGGATGCACGCTTCTTCCCTCAGAACAGCTTTCTATCCCTGCCGATTGTTTTCTTACACTTATATGTATATTTTAAACTTGTTCCTGATTGTTGGCACAATATTTTCATGTTGTTTTTAAAAAGCAATTTTATTTGGATAAAACTCTATCAGGCACTGAATTACACAGAATTCTATTTTTGCTCTTCTCAGTGTGACTAGCGATGGAGGACATAGATAATTATGGAAAATTAATCTGAATTTAATGAAATGTCAGGTGTGCCCATAATGGTGCAGCTGCCATTAAAATGCCAGAATTTAAAGACTTCTGTCACTAAGCTTCACATCCTCTCTGTTATTGGGCAATAACTCCTTCCAACTCTGAAGTACAACACAGACAAGATCTCATTAGACCTTGGGGCTGTTGTAACTTGAGTATCCTCAATGTCCTACGGTTTAAGTCTTTATAGATTACTTACAAAGATCAGATAATGCAAAGAAATTGAGAAAAAAACATGTACACTTTAATATTGTTTCCATACTGAATAAGGAACCTTTTTGAAAACTGATTAATTAGACTATAAGTTGCCTTTGATATAAAACAAGCAGAAGTTGTATTATGAGTATTTTAGCAAAGACTACATAATCTCACTCTTTTTTTTTAAATTTTAATGTTTAAATTTTTATCTCTATTTAAGGGAAAAAAAGGCAAGAAGAAAAACCTTCCAAAATGTTTCAAATTTACTTAGCAGAAAAGCTGCAACAGAAGTTAAGAGATAGATAAAAAAGACTTTAAAGAATTTTTTAAGACCAATAAAAATCTTCTTTCACTGAGATGCTGCCATCATGATTAAGAGTACGGAGTATGAATTATGCTTTGTCCTGGAAAAAAAAAGTGTGAAACTGCTTTTCTATTCCCATTTTCAATGTCATATTTATAATAATCATAGCTTTGACCACAAGTTTTGCTACTCCTGATTTAGCAAAAGCAAATACACTTGCCTCTTCCAATTTGTCAGGAGTAAATAATGCATATCAAACACACACATAAAGCAAATATCTGGTCAAATGGAGAAGATGGGAATTGTTCTGCCAATTATTAATTTATTCACTGCTGGTAGTGTTGCATCTCTTTAACTCTTGCTAATTGCCAGCTATATTTACTGTACACATCACAGAAGAAAATAAATAAATAAAAGATGCTCTGAATCACTGGTCTGTCTGAACCAAGTGATCAAAGAGTGCTGTTGTATTTGAGTTAGTTTCTCCAGTAGCATAAAAATCTTCTTGCTGGAAACTGATGGAATATGGTAACAGCTTCTGTTCTCAAAATGCTTACGGACATATGTACAGTTGGTCAAGTAAATAGTCTCAAAAACTGTGCCCATGAATAATGTAACAGATATAGAAATGTATAGGTCTGACTGAGTCCTCTAATGTTTACAATAAACTTAATGTCCTGCAATGTGTGGTTAAAGGGCAGACAAATTTAGATATTTCTCACATGAAATATAATGTTAACTGTTTATAATAATTTATTAGTATAAATTTATTTATAAATAAATTGTATATTTTATAAATAATATATTTATTTATATATAAATAAATTTTATATTTATAAATTTATTTATAAACAAATTTTTATATATTATATACATATTTATTATTATAAATTTATTACAATTTATTTATAATAATGATTTATTATAATGTTAACATTTTCAAATGCTGATCTCTTGGTTTGCTTCCTTGCGTATCACCAGGGAACTCTCATTTTTTCTTTAGTAAGTGAGACTGTGAGTACTAAATGCGGTGGTGGAACCTGTGAGGTGACTGTGGGAAGGAGCATAGGGCAGGAAAACCAACAAACAGCTGGATGGGAGATTTTTTTCTCTGGGAATCAATGTATTTTACTTTGTTTGTCATTAAGTGCAAATAGCATTCCTTTCCTTTCCTTTCCTTTCCTTTCCTTTCCTTTCCTTTCCTTTCCTTTCCTTTCCTTTCCTTTCCTTTCCTCTCCTCTCCTCTCCTCTCCTCTCCTCTCCTCTGCTCTTCTTGCTTTTCATTTTTCCTAATCCCGTGTCAGTTAAGATCTATTCATCGGAAGGCATTTGATCTCATAAACAGGAACATGGACTAATAATGTTAGATTCATAAAGGCAATTTCCCCCTGCTTTCCTCAATAATACATGCAAGTCCTCATATCACAAGGGCATCAAACATTCGAGACCAAGCCCATCTTAAACCCCTTCTTCCTGTGGCACCCAAAGAGCCAAGCTGAAGCCTTTTTCTAAAACGCAATGGTGTCAGTGCCTGTGTGATCGGTAATGGTACACAATAAACATTTCATTCTGAGGTAACCATTTCAAATCCAGTCCGGGCTGAACATGCATCTGGTAAGACAGCTGTTTAGCTTTCTGAAGTGATGAAAGTAAGTGGTGTCACACCGATGCTCAGTGGACAGGTGTCTACATGGTAGGACAATGTATTTTCCTTGGCACAGTTTGTGGCAGCCTCAGCAGACAGCCCCAGGGATAAAAGAGTGATCTCCTCAATGCTAGGAGTGTCACCCCCTAGTCAAAACATGCCAGCAGGGTGATGTGAAGCATACACTGTTTTGCTTCATGCTGTATCTCTGCAAAGCTTGCTTTAGCTGCAATCACATCCTTGCTATGAATCCTGGATGGGATAAAAGAAAAGCAGATCATGCAGCTGAATGAAAGCCTCTGACTTCGTGACTCCATTCAGACAGTGGAGTTCATTTGAAATACATCAGCTTACATGCAAATCAGTAATGCCCAAAGTAATAATATAACACAAGGAATGAAAATAGAATAAATGGTTTTGAATCTAATATTTCATTTCGATCTAAATTAATCTTGGTGATCATTCAGTGAATAATACACTCACATAGGCAGAGTACATTAAATTACCTACAGACATACAGATTAATAAAATGTTCAGAAAAAGTACTCCTTATGGCATTTCTATGACACTTCTTTTGTCTTCACAGGCTCCATTAAGATACAAAGAAATAGAATACAAATGTTTGAGTCTGACAATTACATATTTGATGACATTTAGCTAAATAATAAGAGACACAAGCCAAGGGAAATATTACAGTACAACATCACAACAAATTAGTCTTCTCTTATTTGGACATGAGAGAGAAACACATCGGGGAAAAATTTTTCCAAAACACTTTTCCACTTTTGATTTAAATTTAGGATTCCTAAATCTATTGTTCCAAGAAAACTCCTGTAGACATGGAGCTTCTCTGGCACTTTGAGTTAACCAAGATCAGATGCCATTTAGTAGCAACATTCTAACACATGAAAGTTTGAGAGGTTCAGCTTTTGGTCCATAGTGATTTAAAACAATCGCATACACAGTTTATATTCAAGGTTGAATCAAAGTGACACTGCAAATTTAACCAAGGAAAAAATGTGGTTTACACTAGTTGCCATCTACTGCTATTTTTTTCTTCTAAACTGGCTTAGATGTCAAAGCTATGTGTCACATGCATTGTGTGTGCCTCTTTGGAGAAATCTGTGTAATAGTGGAAAAAATATTTCATGCTTTTATTTGAATTATCCCTTCTGCCTGTCTGTTTGTTCCTGTACAGACTCATAAATTTTTTAACAGGAAAAAATGTGGTAAGAATAATAGGCAAGTATTATGTGTATATACATATGTCTCTATACATGTAGTATATGGACTCATTGAGACTATTTTGACTGCTGGACAACTTTCTGGGGTGTTAATCAGGCATTACATTGATTTTGATTGCATTCTTATTCTGGGAAGATAATTCACTATTATACATCAGACATTTTTAAACAATAAGTCTTACATTCACAGTGTGGTATAATGGCTTTATTGACTATAATTAGATATCGAAGTGCAACAGAGAAGATAAATTATGTGCACAAACTGTGATTACATGTTTCTTATCTTTTAAGGGCTATTTCTATATACTTTTCATAAGGTTAAATGCTTTTTAGAGACAACCCCATCTATACATCTGCTTAATTTTACTTTCCCCTGTAGTTTAAGACCTATTGAAATGAATAATGGTAAAAATTATCTAAAGCCTACTGCTATTAACAGGATGACTGATACCAACCTATGCTTGGAGGGGAGGAAATCACCAGTTAGAAGAAAGAGTAGAAGCAGAGGTAACACTCCATTTTAATTGCACTGAATATAAAATGTTGAAGAATTGTCCATGTCATATGACAAAAAGGTGGTTGGGCAGCTACACAGTCCTTTTTATGTCTCTCTCCTCCTCCTGGCCCATGTTGCAACAAGCTACTGTCATGTAACCAGATCACTCCTGATTGCAGTCTTAATGCCTTTATATATGGCTTCAGACTGCTGCTGAGGACGTGTGTACATCACACTTAAACAAGCCCCTGTTAAGCCTGATTTTTAGACAGATTTACACAGTTAACTTTTGAATTATACAGAAATTGTGAACATTTGGCATTTCTAGTAAAAAGGTTTGATGAGCTGCCCATATGGTGAAGAAATTATTTGAATTTTGGCAATGTAAAATTAAAACTCCTGTGTGATGTATAGGTAATAATTTAGATGAGGAAACCTCTCCCTATCTATGGTGTAGATGTCTGACCCAGTAATTTATGGCCTCTTTTATTAGCAACAAACAAACCTTTCCAGATGGTGATTCTACTGGCCTATTTTAGATATAATTTACTCTAAGTTAAGATGAAAGTTAAGTGAGGCTGATCCCATTCATAATATAGCATCTTGGGGAAAATTGCTTCTTTTTAACCAAGAATGACCAGTCTATATTTTCTTTAATTTTTATTTCAGATTTATTAAGTCTGATTGTGCTTAGTGTCATACAAACAGAAGAAATTTCTTTCTTTCCCCCAAAGGCTGTGATTTATTTAAAAAGCAGACCAAAGTTTATGCATAGTCTATTGTATGCTGGTATGATCTGGAGGTGATGCAGTACTGGAGAGAGCAAAATAGCATAAAAATGATTTATCACAAGTTAGTATTGTATAAAACATCTTGATTTATCATCCAAGTTCTTAATTTGAACTACAGATAACTTCTTGCACAACCTCTGCTTTAAGTCCTAGGAATGTGTATGTACATGATGAGATAAAAAGAATTATTATGGTATTAACTGTAGGAAATAAAGATCAAAGGTTACCATCATGGCTTTTCCTGAACTAAAACTGTGCTTTGCCTCAAACTGATACCTCAACTGTCCTGAATGTGTAATGAACAGTACTTAAAGCAATATTTACATTGGCATTGGTTTCTCTTTACTAGTTCTGTATAAACATAAATAAAATAGTTTCCTTCAGTGAGTGCTTGAATAATTTCTACATTCTCCATATAGTTTGTAGCTGATTTATTTGGTTTTTTTTTAACCTAGCTCTTAAGTTTGCATGCACTTTCCTCCAAAACTGTAAGTTTCATCCTTTGTAGTGTCATTTTTTTAAGAGCAGAGAGAACTGGAGAATTATTTAAAAAGAACAGAATTATTAAAAGTTCCTATTTTTGTTGTTCTTACACTAAAGCATTCTTATGGCTTTATAATGCACAACTTGCTAGCCAGACAGACAGCTTGAAAAAGTGAATAATTGGTGTGCAGACCTACAAACTTACAGTCTCTTTAAAAGAGAGGTGTGGCTGGTGGCTAAGGATTACATTGGTTGGGACATTAATCTTTTCAGGAAGCAACACTCCCATGGTCAAGCACATCACTGGTACATGAGATTGTTCCAGTTTTGTCCTTACTTTGTCCCCAGTGCAGCTAATCTTTTCCTAAGATTCACACACATAGAAAGAATATTTTTCTACTGTCTAGTTGTAATCTTTGAGAAGTATATATTTAGTTAAAATTTTCCATTTTAAATGATGCCATTATGAATTTCTGGTGTTATAAGGAAAACATGGTCTTCTCCCTGCATCCCAAAATTTAGTCCAGAATCCTCAAGAGTCCTAAGACAATTCAGGGCTTGGACATCATCCCCACAGAGGAAGGCTGCAGAAAGAAGTACAGTTGTAGTGTAAGCTGGTTTCTCTGGTGCTTTGCTGAAATGAGCACATGGGTGCAGAGTAGCTGGCTGAAAAAAAATCCAGACAAGCCCAATGTGGGAAGAGGAAAAAGGTAAAATAAAATAAAAAAGTAAAAAAAGTGCCACAAATATTACCTCTTCATAACATCAAAGTGGTTCTCAACTTTTGCTTCCTTTTGTATTCATTATTGCTTCCAGATACCCTTTATTAGTCTCTGTTCTTCTGCACAGAGCCTTTCTTGGATGTAGTGAGCCATACACTGTCATCTACTGCTGTATTTTCCTTCATACAGAATATCTGAGAAAGGTGAAAGATGTCACTGAGAAGTTTTAGGTTTCCTGATAGCTGGTGCATCCTAAGGCAACATGAAGCACAATTTTTTTTTCCTCAGGTAGACTTCACATCATAATCTTGGAAAATTCCAGCAATATCTGAGTTTCTGCATAGATGTGGAAACCAAGGCATTCAGACAGTGTTGAAGAAGGGATATTTTTGTCTCTAAATTTCCAATCAGTCATGTGTATTTAACTGTAAATGCTCTGCAAGGATCTTCCACATTGCTAGAACTAGCCAGGTGCTTAAATTTATGTGTGTGTTTAATGTTTACAGGATCAGAGGTAATTTTTGCTGCTGAAAAGCATGTGGAAAGGCATGTAGGTCTGGTTATTCAGGTGCCTTTCAGAGTCAATTAAGAAAAAGTTACCTCCAGTGGGCAGTTCTTTGCAGCAGTCTTAGTCATTGGTCTTAAGAAATGATGATCTTCCCTTTGGAGATGTCTATCATTCCCCTTTGTATATACATGGGGCCTACAAAAACCAACTCAGACTAAATAGCTTATTTTGGTTGACATGAATCCTATCCTTTGTCTTTCTGCCTTCATTGTTTGACATGTTCAAGGTTTTTGTGATTGTCTAATCTTTCTTTTTAACAAGCTCATTAAGACAACTGATGGCTGAACTGGCAAATGTCTGTTCATCAAAACACTGTGTTGCTAAGGATGTGGAGTATCAAATACATATTGCATGATACTTCCAATCTCACTTTCAGTTGTATATTTTTTTCTAGTTCCCTGCTGAACTGCTGATTCTAGGCATCCATTTTTACAGTGTCCTTCATTTTATTCAGTTTCCCTTACGAATTCTGTGACTTATTAAGGCCAGCGTATGTGTGTTAAGAACATGTCCTTGTCATTCTTTGTAAGACTATAGCATGAACTGTGAAAGGAACAAATACTGCATGTTTGGTATCATTTTAAGATACCCTTGCTTTATAAAAAATGACCTTGTTTGACTGTGTATATTAAATAAACAAATGCACTCTTTCTTATTAATCAGGAAAAAGCCTTTGGCTCTCCAGTAGTTCAAAATATGGTAAAACATTGTATTCTTTTGCTTGTTTCATGATGTGCAAGTTAGATTTAAAGCAATAGAGTGATAATATCCTTACCACAGGAAGGATGTTGTGCTCTATCAAGGTGAAATTTGAACATAAATTGTATGCTAAGAAGTTTACTGAAATATGCACTGCAAAAATGCCAAATGACTACAGCTAAACAGTTCAGAGAAATGAGACATCCTCTTAGGTAACACAACTCAAAAGGATACAAGAAGTTTATCTTGAATGCTTCAAATACTTCTCACAAAAATAAAACCAACCCCAGTTTTATCATATTTCTAAACTGAAGCCAATTAAGATGCTGAACACATAAATGTATTTGAAAAAGAAATCACATTTGAGTTGCAGGAGGGATTGGATAGAAACACACAACAAGGATCTTTGGATTCATTCTAGTGTTGACAATAACTT
This sequence comes from Calypte anna, assembly GCF_003957555.1. Lineage (NCBI taxonomy): Eukaryota > Metazoa > Chordata > Aves > Apodiformes > Trochilidae > Calypte > Calypte anna. The sequence continues at coordinate 154,708,422 of NC_044244.1, forward strand.
GCTCTGTGGTCTCAGGCAAGTTACCTACTCTGCTATATTTATATTTGCTCTTGGTAAAAGAGGCATCCTTTAGAATGATCTACTTACATATTGTTGCAGGCCCAGAATGTCATTTGTGCACTTACAGATGAAGTCAACCACTTACACAATGGTCAGATCTGGAAGATGAAAGCATGTCTGTCCAGGAAGCATATAAAGGTGTGAGGGAAGCTGAGTAGTGTGGATACTGTAAAACTGATTCTTTGATTTGTTGGTCTGAAATACAACCTAAGGTTCTTTCTTCATGTTAAGGCAATACAATCACGCATAAGGCATGACTCTGCCATCTGTCAGCATAAAATATTGTTTTCCAATGGAAATCCTGATGCTTTTAGCTGGTGGGGCCTCCTGCCAAAGTCTGGTAAGCAGGTGGAGGAATCTTCCTGCTCTGCTGTGCTGCATTGCTGGGCATAGTGCTATCATATGCATTCTTGACACCTGGCACAAAGGTAAAATAAGACTCAGTGAGCTGGTTTGGGCCAGGATAGAGCTAATTTTCTGTCGCAATTTTCTCTCTTGCAATTTTTCTCTCAGATATGTCTTCTCTAAGTAGCTGCACTTGATGAAATTAACAAGTTCCTCAGACAGCATCTACTTCTAGGACTGATACCGCTGTTTATAGTTACAGCCAGAGACTGGTGTGCAGAACCAAGGACATTGCTCAGTTCTGAGGAACATCTTATGCTCTGGGAAAAGAAAGGGAGTAAAGAGGTCAAACCTGCATCCCTCCTTTAGGGAGAAGCAAACAAGACAGGTGACCAAAATTGACCAGAGTATTCATACGTGTCATACTTGGTATAAATTTAAGGGATCATGAGGGTCAAGCCCTTTCCTTCCTTCTTCCTGCTTTGTTCTTTGACATCCTGGGAGGATTTTTGTCTACCTGTGGTCCTGATCTGTGCCAGTCTGAATCAGTGTATTCCTGACTCCAGCTCCCAGCTGCTGCTGACTCCAGGAACCCAGCCTGGGACTTTTCCAGGGCTGCCCTGCAGCCTCAGTGGTGACATGAGTGTTACTCGGGGAGAGAGGGCAGAAAGGTGGCATTGCTTTGCATATATTTGTATATATTTAATAATTTTTCCTTTTTAAAAAATCATTACTATTTTGTTCAAACCATGTAGTTTAGTCCAGCTCATAAGTCTTTTTCCCTTATTGTCTTTCCTTTATCACGGAGGGTTATTAAGAGAGAGCCTCTGTCATTTGGTTAATTGCCAGCCGAGCATTAAATCATGACGGTCAGGAAGATCTCTGCAGGGTTATAAAGGTCTGGTTGGGATGGATCCCATCATCTCCAGGGTAAAAACCTTCCCTGTTACTTCCAGGTTCACCTCACCAGAAGTGCCTTGGTGGCCCCTACAGCCTTTATATTTGAAGATTCTTCATTTCATGTGCACCATATTCCCACTCTAACTTGACACATTTGGGTACTTTTCAAAGAAAAGTATTTTATAGCAGGCATCAGACAGTGTTAAAATTCTTTTTAGCTATTGCTAGAAGTAAGGGAGGCCAGTAAGGACCATTTTTTCCTTTCTCCTAAGATCATTTGTGTATACAGGGGATTGTGTTTGTAGGTATGAACAGACACAGACCAAGGCAGATCACTTCACCTGCATGTTACGTCTTCTAAACCAGAAAATTAATCCAAACGAATTGGAGGCCAGCAGCTGAGAAAATAAGCTAAGTCTAGTTAGGAAAAAGGAATTACCTGGTTTTAGAAAGAGAATTATTTATAAATCAAAGAGTTCTTTATGACTAAGGAGAATGCTGTCATATACAGGTTATAACACAAGGATAAAAAATGTAGAGAGGAAGGGCTTCCCTTGACTACTGAAAAGAGAAAAATTTTTTGCCCCAAGTCAAAAGGCACTGTAGATTCCTGTATAAAAACACAGTTAGGAGCAAGTTCTCTCATTTTACCACCAGGTAAAATTGCTGAGTTCAGCCCCTGGCCAAGGTGTAGAGTTGATCTCAGCAAGTTTACCTTGTGGTAAAACCAACAGGCTTTGATCTTTACTTTGTTTTCACCTCAGGACAGCTCCTGCTTATTGGTTACCCGAAGTTAAAAATCACACTGTCTTTTATCACCAAAACTAAGTCTGTGAAGCAGCCATATTGGGAATAAGAAGAAATGAGATCTTATATATGGCAAATAGACTTCAAAGGAGGGGATGCAGGGTTCTTTTGCTTCTTCAAGAGGAAAAAGGAAATTTAGAAATGAGATATGAGGGAGGAGATATATATTTTTACACTGGATGGCTAAGCAAAAAACGTGTGATCATGGGCAATGAGCTCATGACTGTGTTAGGATAGGAAGCTGGGACTACACCAGGGTTGGTGTTGACCTAAGGAAATCCAACAAGAGGTGTAAGTGCTCACAGACCCAGTAGATAGCAAAGCAACAGGTGGTAGCACAGGACCTGAAGGACTGCTTTCTGCAGAGGTAAGATTTGGGCTGTTTCACTTGGAGAAGATGTCAAGGAGCACTCAGGAAAGTGAGGATAACAAGAATCTGTCATGGGACAGAGGAAAGACAGAATTCTACAAGGAAGAGTGTGTGGGGAGCCATTTCTTAGTTTTCCTCTACTCATGGTCATGATTGCATTCATTCTGCAAAATGTTTGCAGTGTGGTATCTGCTGCATTTCTAGAATTTCTCTGGTATACCAGATTACTAGATCTCTTTCTATACTGTCATATAAATAATTGTGTTTTTACTAGTTTTTGGGTTTGGGAGGTTTCTTGTTTGGTTGGTTTCTTTGGTTCAGTTTTGGTGTGTGGCTTTTTAAAAATTTTTTTTCTTTCTTTCTTTCTTTTTTTTTTAAAGAAAATCAAGTTCATACTTCTGTGAGCCCTAATTTAGCCAAGTTGTATATTTCAGAGCAAACAGCTTTCTTTGCCTAAGTGCTTCTGTGAACTGAACAGTCTGCCCTGAGGCAAGCAAATCCAAAGCCAAAGAGGGATGCACCCTTCATATTCTGCTAATTGATTGAAGGGGCAAATGATCTATAGGAAAAGTTGCATCATTAACTTAATTGAGGGCAAAGCCTAATTAGAGGGGAAATGAAGTAGACAGAGCCAGAGACACAGCAGGCCTTCATGTGAGATGTCAACAAACAGACATTGTAACTAAAACCAGACAGCAACAGGACTTCATTTACATCTTCAATTTCAATGTGAAAATATTTACATGATTGTGATGTGTATGTGAGATTTCAGAGGAGGAATGCAAAAATTTAACATAGCTAAACTGGAATCAACCTGTTTTAGAGGTACAGGAGAAAAAAAAATCAACTGACTGAACTTGCTTTAAAAATTCCTGAGCAAACTGACTGAAGTTACTACAGACTGCATTCGTGCTTCTCTAGTATATTTGAACTTTACATTCCTGAGGAAATCCAACAAGAATTGGACCAGGAATTTTACAGTAACAAATAAATAAATTGAGTGAATTCTGGCAGCCATTATTGCTTCAGCTTCATTGCACAGAATTCCTGAATGAAGACATAAAATGCAATTTTGCACATTTATTATTTTAATTATTGCTATGTGCAGTTACTTTTCTGGAATCTCCTTGCTTGTGGAAAGAGGTTTCCCCCCTCAGAATCACAAGCCCCTGAGCTGTGAATTGGTGATGTTAAATACTACAGGCTTGTTAAGTATTTTAAACATTAGTTTAATATCTGAACTAAAACAGGTGGCAGTAGTCTTTTCAGGACCTTTTCCACTGCATTTTAGGGGCTTTTTTTTGGCATACAGCTCCTCTTTTACCAACTGCAGGAATACAAACAAAACCTTTTCATAAGAAAAGCCACTTAAGTGAAATGAGGAATGTGAGCAGACATGTTTTGGCTACGGTGCAAGTCTTTAAAGCATATAGGCATTATTATACAATTCAGCTGCCATCACATGGGTCTTGTGCATTCTTGAAAAAGCCCTGAGCCTGCCCCCCAAATATGCACAAAATTTCTGTGTGTATATGTCATTAAATGGTGTGTAGATATGTTAATAAATGGAAAGAAAGAATGAATTTTATTGTGTAAATCAGCCTACACAGACCCAGAAAAATCATTGCATACTAATTAACTAAAACATTTTTTTGGGGCTGACCTTTTTTGTATTCCCAGAAAAATAATCTATCAGCAGTTTACAGCTTCACAAACCCCATGTTTTATTAATCAATGTAATTGCTTGCCAGACAACAGAGTTATCTCTGTGTTTACAGCAACTGGGTATTAAGTAAATGGTTCTGTGTCTGTATTTTACTGTCCATACTTTCTGTCCCTCCTAGCTGACCAACCACCCTAAACTTCCACCTCCTTCCATGGCCTTAAGAATATGTGTGGGATCTTCTACTGCAGCTCTGAAACAAGAAAACTCCCAATGACTTCTTTGGAAGATTTTGTTTGTGTTGGATCACCATGTAATTCTCAAGTCAGTTTAAGAGTTTTTCCTCAAGACAAGACAAGTGGGAGCCACCGATCCAACCGAGATAACAAACTGGCTCCCTTGTAATTCAAATTCTCCCATGCAAAGCTGGAAAACACTGACTTGAGGCAGAAGACAGGAAGAGACTCCACTGAGTACAGTATTAGTAATTATCTGTGTTGTGTGACAAGGAGCTCTAAATACACTTAAAGTCAGCCTAACAAATGCATATTGTGCCATTCTTGCAGCTAAACACCTTCAGGGCATCTCTCCTTTTAGATTTCTGAAAGTACATGAGCTCAAAGCTCATTTCAGTGGAAAATGGAATTTATAAAATTATGGGGTTTAAGACAGCAAAACTTACAGCAGTCTAGAAATCACTGGGGAAATCTTTCGTATTTCAGCTTTACAGTAAAATTTATTGTAAACCAGGTAATAAGAGGAAATCCTGCTTGGATCATACTAGAGTACAATAGTTGAATGTTAACACATTTATTATCACCTGTCACATCCCTATGAATGCATCATTGTGAACATGCATTTGGATCTGGGACAGCATGATTAATCATTGCTCAAAAAAAAAAAAATGAGTAGTTAATTATTTGTCTCAACATATTGCATTTAAATCATCCTCCTCATTAAATCAATTATGTAAGTATCCTAATTGAGCTACTAAGAACTGGAACTTTGTTGCAAAATAGAAATGGAGAGAAACTCCAAATCCTGTCCTGATTTTCAAGTACATAAAGTATCATTCTTTTATTCTTTATCAGTAATCATGCAATTTGGGAATTGCATTAGGAAACATTTCCAGGGTCTATTAGTTGGGGTTTGGCAATGTAGTACCTTTTTCACGTGGCTCTCTACTCCTTGGAAAACAAGCAGAACTTACTGATATGTGCCCATAATATATACTGTAAACATATGATGCAAAGAAGTTCTTACCACTTCCTATTGTTCTCAATGGGGTGCAGTAAAAAACTGAAGCTACTGAACCTTCTGTGGTTTTGAAAATAGGGTCCAAATTTATATCAAACTCACTTTCCCAAGAATCACTGCCTTCACTGACAAATACTGGCATGTATATATCTGAATGAGTAGCCAAAGGCTCCCCTTATAGTAAGCAGAGGAATATCAGCAGATATTGTACATGCTACATATGATGTAGAAGAACTGCACAGTGTGGGACAGACTATCAGTTTTTACCTTTCTCTTTCACATCTGAGTGCATCAGCAACATGAAACAAATTTTCATCTGTAGAAGAGACGATCTTATTCAGATTATCATTCTTCATTGCATATGAACTATTTCCATCATCTGTTTATGTGCAGCAGTTAATGGCATATTCCTTTCTATTCTCTCTCAAAAGTTACATCAGAAGAATTTTTCATCTTTTACAACTTCCAGAATAAAATTAGACAGTTTACATACTTATATTAGGTTCTCATTATGTTGGTGTTGGTTTTTGTTTGGTTGGTTGCTTTGGTTTTTGTTTTTTTTTTTACTATGCCTCTCAAAACACCCCCTTGCAAATTCACTACAATGAATAGTTGTTTTTTTTCTTCAGTGAAATTTAAAAATAAGTAGAGAAGTAGAAAAAGATTTCTAAATCATAACATTTCTTTTCATAGAAAAATAATGTTAATGAAAAAATACATTTTCTATACATCCACTGTAAATTCAATCTTCCAAGTTTCCTGTAAAAATAACTTTTGTCAACAGTTGCCACTTGGTTCTATAAAACAGTTCTTTTCAAACTATTTGGAAATACCTACTTCGTAGTAACTATGGGCAAATGCTGACTTGTAGTAGCTTTTATTATATGAGGTCTTGTTACTGGTGAAACATGATGAACTTTCGGAGCATAATTTCACATTACGTCACAACTCATTTTATTTTTACTAGTTTGGTAAATAGCAACATTAAGCTTACAAAACAAAACTCTGAATCTCAGGAAGGAATAAATTGTGTGGAATTAATTGACTTGTGAATGTTGGTTTTTTTACTGTCTGCACACAGTAAAATTCAGTGCCTTCTGCATTTAATAAGTTAGTTACAATTATGGGACATGGATTGTTAAATAGGAACTAAACTTCACATTCCACAAAGCATTGACATCCCTTTTTCATCTTAAATAGGCAAACTAAAGTTTTGTGTAAATAAATGTAGAATTTTTGTGGAGATGGAAGGCGAGCAAATTTGTCAGATTTACCAGATTTACCAAATTGTCAGATTGAACTGAGCCCCAGTGCTTTGGGAATTAGGAGGTACAGACTCTTTGTGAGCTTCCCCCAGACAAAGGCGTGCTGATCCTCATCCCACTGACAGCTACAGAGCAAGTTGCCACGTCTTCAGCGTGAGGAGGATTCAGCCCAGAAGGCAGAAACATTTACTAACACGAAGGAATAGGGGAAGCCTTGTTAACAGAGCTCTTTCCCAGGAAGTCAGAAGCTGATCAGCTCTACGCTCAGCAGGAGATGTCAACAAAGTCTATAGAAATTATGATGGGCGCTTCAGATTACACGAAGAAATTGTGACTTTCTCAGAAAGGTCATATGTAAAACATTCCCCTTAAACACATTCTCCTCAAATTAGATCAGAACTTTACACAATTAAATTTGTGATTTTAGGCATTGTTTCTTAACAAATAACTGAAAACTTATCCATAAAAGATGCTTTAGAAATAAAACAGGTGTCAAAAAAATTCAAAAAAGATTTTGTAAGAATAAAAGTCCTCAAACATGAATAGCTTAAAATCATAAGCTATGAAGGGAAAAATCCTACTCCTCTTTCTGCTGGAGATGGGCTTCTGCATACAGAAAAACTAGTGGGGATGTTATTGCAGTGGCAATAACCACAGTGTTTTCACTACTTCTTTTGTGGTGCTGGAGTTAAAAGAAAAAAAAAAAAAAGAAAAGAAAAAAGAAAAAAAAAAAAGGCAAACTATCCTGCTGCCTGAGGCATGCTCCTGAGAAAAGCCCAGCTCTTTAGGGAAGACAGGATTTGCCTCAACAGGATGCATGAGAGGATTAACATGACAAATTAACTGTTAATCCAGGTAGTAGCCAGCTATTAATAAACTCCTCATGAACACTACCCTTAGTGGTTTGAACTCTTTGCTCCCGATGTGTTTTGAGTTTGAAGGGTGAATATGAAAATAGTCTCCTGTCTAGGGGCAGATGTAGTGGGTGAACAAATACAGATGAGTCCATCCTGTGGCCCTCATACAGATGTTGCTTTTAGTATGACTGCGGAGAAAGCACTTCAGACTTTGGATCTGCAAAAAAGAAGCTTTTTTGGCTATTTTTCAATCTCACTTTCTCTAAATAACAGATGTGGATCACTCTAAATTTGGTAGAGGGAATGAGCTGGAGAGAGAGGCACTTGCAGTCTGCCACTTTTTCCATTTTGACACATGAAGCTGCCAACAACGAATGGCTTTCCACTGGAGAGTTATAGCTAGTTTTTCCTTAAAAAAACTATCACACTGTTATCTATTAGAAAATCAGTTATCTTACCAGTACAAAACTATTTTAGATATCATTGGAAGATTTATTTTTCTTTTTCTGAAATATGAAATGAACTAGTCTAAAAATTCCCTGCATCCACCTTTATTGCATTTGCCTGCAAGTTTGGTTTTACTTTTCTTGAAGGCAGTGTCAAATCGGGGCAAATTCAACTGGGGAAAAATAGATTTCAGACATGTTAGTTTAAGTCCAAGTATTCAAATTTATATTGGTATGAAGAGGAAAAAGATTATAAATAAAGCCTTAATAATGTTTTAGTTCCAAGGACTTATTTAATTTAAATAATTTAATTTTAATTTAAATGAAATGAACAGCAGGTATGAAACTCAAGAGCCAACAAAAACAGGTACCTAAGATGGACATAATTATGCAAGTAAATATCTTTTTGCCTTCACTGAATGTTTAGCTCTTTCACTCTAATGAGAATTTTATTCTGTCCAGTGACTACAGGACTAAGTCCTCCATCTGTAATGACTAAACTTTGCAGAAATGTTTGAGCCTTGCTAATAGCTTTCATCCATGTATCTCTATGTATTTACATCATCAAAGTTTTATTGTCAAGTAAAAAAAATATATCAAGTTTTGCCTGACCGCATAAAGTATTGAAATGCAAGGCTAGTTTGTGTTTGATAGGAAATCTTTTGTTTGTACAATAACTTCTTTTAAGTTCTGCCTGTTAGTAAACTCTTTTTTTAATTATACATCATGCAAAGTATACTTCAAAAGGGAGGATGGCATTTTCAGTTTTTTAAAATACAAAAATTCAAGAATTGCACGATTTTCAAGAGTCTAAGCATTTATTTTACATTTCTCATGTTGTTAGAGACCTTGATGCCCAGTTGTCATCAAAGAGTTCTGAAATTTATTTTTAAGAAGGAAAACCAAAAAAAAAAAAAAAAAAAAGAAAAAATATAAAGAAAGAAGATGCTTTATTGGGAAAAAAAAAAAAAGAAAAAAAAAAGAAAGAAAAGCACCAAAGTCCAAGCCCTAAAACCTAACAGGGTTGCAAGAGAAGAAGAAAAAGTGTAAAAGTTCATTTCAGCATAGTGATTTATAGGGAAAGGCTCAGCAGCTTACATAAAACCAAAAGGGGAAGTGGTCGAACATTGGGTCAAATCTCCATTCACATGTTTTGTAATAAAAGGCTGACTGTAGCCTTTGAGCCTTGCTTCCAGTCACAGACAATGGCAATTGCAGAGCAAGACTAATAACAGGATTTAGCATGAATCCACCACAGGAAGTGAACAGTTGTACTGGCAAATAATTAGCTAGGACACTTTTTATGGCAACATCAGGATGCTCTCTGTGTTTTAAAGCATTGTCTGCAATTGTGATCATGGAAAAAAAATAGTCACTTCTCCCTGCTTGTGGAAGACTTTCACTTGCAGACCATTTTTACAGAATTTAAATATTTTTTTCTTCTTTGACTGATTTAACACCAATACTATAAGCACTAAATTTGCATTTGAAGGGTTTTAAAAAATGTTATATATTTTTTTTTTTCTTTTCCTTCTTTTTTATTTTTTTTTCCCCCTCACTGATGCTTTTTATTGCAAGGTGAATTGTGTTTATTTTGCATGGCTAACAAGTGGGTTCAAAGCAACACTTTGATCTTGAACCCCTGCCAGATTCCAAGAGCTGAAAGCCCCCCTGTGCAGTAAAGTAGACCTGAACTCACAGAGCCTGCCCAATTTGCATAGGAACGTCAGAATTACTGGCACAGCTGACTACTGTGTTGCAGTGAAGTCTATATTTTTTCTAATGAACAGAGATCTGCTTTTCTCCCAATGTTTATTTGTCACTTGTTAGATAACTAAGTTTAAGTATCACTGTTCATTTTCTAGGCAAGGAACTTAATAAGTCTGCACTGAAACAAGTAAGCAAAAAAAGAAAAAAACCAAACAGATTGGTACTGGGAAATCTATTTTTCAGAAGAGAGATTTCTGTCTGATATGCAATGCAACTAGGTATGAAGAAAGCAGTCTATCTGTTATTTTGCATTTTACAAAAACTGCAAATAATTTAACTGAAGAAAAGTGCTAACATCCCATATTTAAATTTAAATATTTAAATTTAAAGACTTTCTTTATGCTTTAGCTTCATCACTTCTGCATAGTGCATGTGATATTTGTTCTCCTGGAAGTGAGCTATAATAATGAGTTTCTCTGAACAAAAAACTCCATCACATTTCCATCACCTTTGCATATCTAATTCCTAACCACAGGAAAAAAAAAAAAAAAAAAGAAAAAAAAAAGAAAAAATTTTGAGGAGAGGGTTCCCATGGTGTATCCACTCAGCATTCAAGAAACCAGAAGTGTTAGGATGGGGCAGAATTTTCACACTACATAACTTAGTTTGTTCATCACCAGTCAGTGAACAAAAGAAATGACAAAATCCCTGGATGCTGAAGCACAATGTAACTGCAGAAACAGAGGTCCAGAACTGCAGAGTCTATAAACCTGAGTCTGTCTCTACAGAGGTCAAAGAGGGAGCAGGTCCCTCAAAATACTCTCAGAATTGCAAATCATGGCTGTACTAATCAGCTAGATGCCCAACCTGGACTACAGGTTGCTTGAAAGCAAAAAAATACCTAGAAGGCGTCAATGCCTTTCTTCTGGCCAAAGTACCATGAGACAAAGCCCCAGAGGGAAGGGGGGCCCAGGACAGCTGTTTAGTATTCAAGGATCACCTTTTCCATGGAGCAAAGTACACCGTCAAAGAAGAAAGCAGGAAAGAACTCTAGGAGACCTGCCTGAATGAACAAGGGGCTCCTGGACACACTATTATTTATTACAAAAATAAACTTCACAAGGATTGGAAGAAAGGACATCTAGAATGGGGGGCATAAAAGAAGCTGTCTGAGCAGCAAGAGATCTGTTTAGAAAAGCCAAAGCTCATTTAGAACTAAATCTAACCAGGGAGAACAGGGGAAATAGCAAAACTTTCTATAGGTATATTAACAGTAAAAGGAAGACTAGGGAAGGTGTGGCCCCCTTAGAAAGGAAACAGGTGAAGTAGTGACAAGTGATATGGAAAAGGATGAAGTTCTCAATGACTTCTTTACCTCAGTCTTCACTAACAAGGGCTCCAGCCACACTCCTGAAGTCACAGAGGACAATGGCAAGGGTTGGAAGGGAGAACTGCCCATTGTAAGTGAAGATCTGGTTTGTGACCATCTAAAGAACTTGAAAACGTACAAGTCCATGGGACCCAACAGGATACACCCAGGGGTACTGAGGGAACTGGCAGGTATGGTTGCTAAACCACTGTCTATTATATTCCTGGCAGTCCAGTGAAGTCCTGATTGACTGGAAAAGGAGAGATATAACCCCCATTTTCAAAAAGGGAAAGAATGAAGATCCAGGGAACTATTGGCAAGTTGGTCTCACCTCTGTGCCTGGTAAGATCATGGAGCAGATCCTTCTGGAGGCACTGCTGGAGCAGAAGAATAATGAAGAGGTGACTGGGTATAATTGACACAGCTTCACCAGGGGCAAATCATGCCTGACAAACCTTGTGTTCTTCTATGAAAAGGTCACAGCATCGATAGACAAGGGAAGAGCAACCAAAACCATTTACCTGAACCTGAGCAAAGCCTTCAACACAGTCCCACATGACATCCTGGTTTCCAAGCTGTAAAACATGGGTTTGATGGATGGACCATGCGTTGGATACAGAACTGGCTTGATGACTGCACCCAAAGACTGGCTGTCAATGGGTCTGTGTCCAAGTGGAGGCCAGTGACAAGTGGAGTCTCTCAGGGATCAGTGTTGGGACAGGTCTTGTTTAACATCTTTGTTGGTGACGTGGATGGTGTCATTGAGTGCACCCTCATGAAGTTCAGTGATGACACCAAACTGTGTGGTGCAGCTGACACACTGGAGGGAAGGGATGTCATCCAGATGGACCTTGGCAGGCTGGAGAAGTGGGGCCATGCCAACCTCATGAAATTCAACAAGACCAAGTGCAAGGTCCTACATCTGGGTCAAGGCAATCCCAAGCACCAATATAGGCTGGGCAGTGACTGGTTTGAGAGCAGCCCTGAGGAAAAGGACTTGGTGGTGCTGGTGGATGAGAATTTCAACGTGAGCCATCAGAGTACATTTGCAGCCCAGAAAGCCAACTGGATCCTGGGCTGCATCAAGAGAAGTGTGGCCAGCAGGTTGAGGAGAGAGATTTACCCAGAGAGCTACATCCAATTCTGGAGCCCCTATTACAAGAAAGACATCGACATGCTGGAGCTTGTGCAGAGAAGGGCCAAGAGGATGGTCAGAGGTCTGGAGCACCTCTCCTATGAGGACAGACTGAGAGAGTTTGGGTTATTCAGTCTGGAGAAGAGAAGGCTCTGAGGAGACCTTATTGCAACCTTCCAGTATCTGAAGGGTGCTAGAAGTAAACCAGTGAGGGACTTTTTAGGATCTCAGGTAGTGATAGGACATGGGGGAATGGATTCAAACTAGAGGAGGGTGGATTTAGGTCAGATATTAGGGAGAAGTTTTTCACCATGAGGGTGGTGAGACACTGGAACAGGTTGCCCAGAAAGTTGGTGGAAGAACTTTCCATCTCTTGAAGTTTTTATGGCCAGGCTGGACAGGGCTCTGAGCAACCTGATCCAGTGGGAGGTGTCCCTGCCCATGGCAGGAGGGTTGGAACTAGGTGGGTGATCTTAAAGATCACTTCCAACCCTGAAAATTCTATGATTCTCTGATTTAATCTGTATCTGATTAACTGATAGTGAAGCTGTCTTGTATTCCTGCAGACACTCCAGCCTAAGCATTGCAAGAAACGGGAAAAGCACAGAAACAACAGCTTTCTAGCAGCTTTCAAAAGTGGAGCATAAACTCTCCTGTGTCCTTGAGCACACTCCTTCACTTTATTGTGCAGACAAGTGAGAGCACAGATCTTGTTCTGTGTTAACAGGCATTCGTTAAGACAATTAAGTATACACAGGGCTTTTTTGTGTAAACAGTCAAGATTGACAAAGGGTAGGAGAAAGGAAATAGTATTAGCTATAATGTCACAAGTAAGGAACTGAGGCACAGAAATATTACCAACAGGATTTTCAGAAGGATTAAAGCAGCATGACTTTATTGACTGTGCTGCATTAACATCAAATGTGGTTTGACCCTCAGTGATTTCTTCAAAGTAAGACTGGAAGCAGAACAGGAACCAAACTTAGGTCAATACTCAGCCCACAAAACCATAATTTCTTTCCTTATTCTTTTCTATATTTAGGAAAAAAAAAAAAAAAAAAGACATGTGCCTGTAGGGTGGCTCTCATGCTGCTAAGTCTCTACTTGTACAAATCCAGTCCCTTTAATTTTAACGAACCCTACTTCTGAATGCTGTCTTTGGCATTCTGCCTTGGACTTTTTTTTTTTTTTAATTTATTTATTTATTTATTTTCTTTTTCACTTGAGAAGGGAGATAGCAGAAGTGAATAGTTATTTCTCCTTGAAGAACAGATCATTTGTAGTCAAGTTTGGCATCACTGCTATTTCTTACTTACTTAAAGTTTAGACTAAAACCATGGTATTTATACTGTGAAAATCCCTAGAAAGTTCCAAATGAATCATTCATGTAAGCTTCCAGCAAGAGGTAATATTTTTTTAATGTTCTGTTTATGGGACCTGTTTTCTGTGTTGGTTTTTTTTGCATACTTGAAGAATTATGTTATGAATACTAAAAACTGGTCATTTTATTTTCTTTAATGCTTCATACAAAACATGTAGATCAGACTGGCATCAAATAAAATAGAGGTTAAATTTGTCTCCAGATAGAGTTACAGAAATCATAGAATCATAGAATCATAGAATCATAGAATTAGCCGGGTTGGAAGGGACCTCAGAGATCATCTAGTCCAACCCTTGACCCACCGGAGCAGTTGCTAGACCATGGCACTGAGTGCCACATCCAGTCTTTTTTGAAATGTCTCCAGGGACGGAGAATCTACCACCTCTCCGGGCAGTCCATCCCATAGCCTAATCACCCTCTCCGTGAAGAAATTCTTTCTAATATCTAACCTAAACCTCCCCTGGCACAACTTAAGACTGTGTCCTCTTATAGAATCATAGAATGCAACATCCATTTTAAGAGTAATGTGCATATTGTAGAAAGTCTATTATGAAGTATATACTATGTATACAAATTTAGAAGAGAACAAAGAGAAATCATTCAAGGATTGAAGAAAGGGGCCAATTCAAGTTTCACACACAAGTTTGCATCTTCAGCAGTAGGTGGACAGATCACACAGTAGCTGTTCTGCCAAGTTTTATGGCTAGCAATAAACCCTGTGAAGTCTGAAGCCCAGCTCTCTTTTGTTGATTACATTATATATATATATATAAAAAAGTGGTTTACTCACCATGTCATTTTATATATATTAAAATATATACAAATTAAGGATTATTATTATTAATACAAACAATCAATAGATTATTAATTTTTAAAACATAAATATAAATTTGTTATTAATAGATTTGTTTTATTAATATTGTCATTAATAATATTACTAGTAATAATAAATAAATCAAATAATTAATAATAATATTAAATTACTGTCATCAACTTAGTGTTCATTTGCAACTGAATGCTACAAAATCATAATACCTGTATGGGGAAAATGCAGAAACTTCAAGAAAGTGGAGATATTTTTGCAAACATAATAGTTAGGGACAGGACCTTGGGGTACACTGAAAAATGTCTTTGTAATACCTCAGTTTTCCAAGACAAATCTTCTAGGGTGCTGTGACACTTGCCTCTCTTATGAACTGCTATATGGTGGCATGGTTGGACTTAAACTGCCACATACTAGTCTGGTTTTACTATGGAAGATACTGTAGAGATGTTACCTAAGATACAAGCAGCCTAAATTACACACCAAACTGTCAGCTGGCTTAAACAAATTCTGAAAATTAGTATAACTTATGCTTTCATTATTCAGATCTATCTTTTATATGTCAAATTATAGATAAAACTATATAAAAATATATCAAATGCAGGAAGAAGGATTCTTATGTTACTTGTTCTATTAACACAAATTATTTACTATGTAATTTATACAGTTTGAAGTTTTCTGAAGTGACTGCTTCAAAAAATCTTTCCACAAGAAAAGGGATTTTTTTCCATAATTTCTTCCACAATTAAATGCAAGTGTACTAAGAAATCGATGCTGAGCATTTTTTTAATGAGGTTGTGCCTCTCTATGATATATCAAAATATTTTGATAATAATTTGTAACAAAGAGCTAAATGATTGCTAATGAAGTTCATAGTTACCAGAAAAAAAAAAAAAAATCCCCAACAGAATGATAAATGTCAATACAGTTCACTGAAAGAACCACTTGCACCATTAGAAAATTTAAATAGAAATAATAGGTATTTTGAAATGTAAGGACAAACAGCTCAGGTTGTTTATCTAAGAAAGACCACGACAAGAAAAAAATATTTCCATTAATTTAGTGCTGCTATTCTGTGACTAAAAAGACCTAAAACTGTTCTGGGATTTATGAGCAGGGAAATATGAAATAGATGTAAGGGGATCTTATTACCTCTGGCACAACTATTACTGCAACCCTGCATCCAGATTCAGGACTCACACCTGAAGAATGTGTTACTGTATTGGAGGGAACTTATACCAGAGACAAAACAAATACTAGGGAGGGAAGAATTAGAAAATGTGTATTTTTTGCTACAGATTTAGTGAGATCATGTGCATAGCAAAGGGATTTTCAGGCTGGCATTCAACCACTGTATGAAAGTGAAAGGTCGACAAGAGACAGCCTCAAAGTTTAATGGTTTTCATAGCACTGCTAGTGGGCTTGAAGCATGTATCAATTCAGGAGGAGCTGATGGCTCCAGTTAAAGAGGTCAGATGGATTATCAGAAGAGACCATTAGTCCACTGTGCCGAGCTGGAACACTCGTGCTTAGGGCAATGCTTTGTGCAAAAGATGAAGGAATAAGACTCCTCTGTGGTGTCTCTTCTCTCTTTCCATGGAAAAAGTGAATACGTCATCCTAGATACAAGATTGCCAGTCTCAGGTATATGGAGCAGAATCTCCTCTAACTTTAATCATCTTGCCTAATAGCCTGGGCTTTGGGCAGTCTGCCGAGTGGAATAAGGATTTTTACAGGGTAAATTATCCAAGTTGGTAAGTGTCAAATCTAGAGAGGAATGCTTCACTCAGGTATTGTCTTACAAGAGAAAACAGAAGTTTGAGTAAGTTGTGTAAGGAGCTGGAATCATACAAGTCCAAAGAATGATACAAGTCTGGTGATATCTATAATGAAGACACTTATCTATATATATAATGAATAAAACCTCTTGGACTCTGTTAATCTGATGTGCCTTTGATACCTTCTCTAGAACAAAATGAATCATGTGAAAGAGTTACAGAAATGGAGTCTTGACAGCCAGTTGGCCAGTTTTCAGCTGTTTTTTCTGAGGTCATCTGCACATAAGATCTCTTAAATTAAAAATACTAAATTTAAAGAATTCAAATCCTATCATAAGATAAATTATTTTTACTTTTAGGTCTTCAGGATATGGGGGATAACAAACATCAAACAATGAAAGAAACTCATAGATGAGGTGAAGGGTAAACCACAGAGAGTGGTTTTATGGCTGTAAAAGATGGGGGAAGAGTGACAAGACACAGAATGAGAGAGAGGGTGGAAAAAAAAAAAGGAATAAAATCCTTCCTGTGTTTCCCCACCCAGACAAATCAGCATTAACGTGTCTCTTTGCCAAGCTGTGCAGACACTGAGAATTTTCAGGATGCATTGACAATAATTCAGTGGTGGGAGTTGGCACTGAGCTCTGACCTAACCTAAGAAATAGCTAAAAATTTTAAAGAAATTATCTTGAAAATAAAAGCATATGATTGAAATAACTAAAAGTAAAAGGAAAAAGAAAAGTTGCTACTTTTTTTTTTTTTTAATTAAATAGCAATTTTCATTATGTTCGTTATCTTCTTCCCAAGTATTACTTTCTGTAGCCAGAATCTACAGAATCTGACTGATTATATACATTTTCAAAATTAAGGGCTAACTCAGTAGGAAGTATCTGGGTCAATCTCTAACTCTGAAGCCACCTGGCATGGAATAGACCACAGACATATTATTAAACTCACTTATTATTTAAAAGTCTGTCCCTCACCTTTTGAGAGATTTGAGGATGGGTGCTAGCTGACACAGGACACAAACACCATGGGAACCATTCTAGCCATGCAATATTGTGACTGTTTGCAGTTCCAGGCAGGATTCCTTAATTTATCAGTACAAAATGCAATATTACAACCCAGTGCTCTGAGCAGTCACTACCATGGAAGTCATTTCTTCCATACACACTGCTGATTTCAACATGGAGTAACTGGACTAAGTCTAAGAGTAAGATAAGTTATGTGAGTAAATGTTTGCATGATCAAGTCCAAGCAGCACTGACCTTGTCCCATTCAGAGTGAGCAGAAATTAAATATTCTAGCTGCTATATTTGCTGAAGGTGTGGAGGGGGAATGGGACAGGAGAGACTGAAGGTGTGTATGTGTGTATATATATATATGCATATATATATAAAAAACTTTATATATTATATATAAAACAGAAAAGAGTTTTTGCAAAGAACACATTATGAAAGGGTAATGAATATGAACCATAGGAAAGGCAGACTGAGGCTTATATTTCAGCTAGTAGATTCCTTTGCCTCTGAAATGCTTCCCTTGAGACACTGTTCTGTAGTTTAATAATCCTCATTATTAGAAAGTGTTTTCCTGATATTTCACCTAATTATACCCATCCATAACCTCTTCCCAAAAGCCTCTCCTCATTTTACCCTTTGGCATACTCTAAACAAGTCTTTTCTTTCAGCTCAGTCTTTCAGCTAAACAAATCTTTTCAGTTCAGTAGCTGGCTCTGTAATACCCTATATAACTGGAATCCAAATCTGAAAATTGCTGAACAGTCCCAAATTTCATTAATATACAAAAGGCAATGGAGGCTCTTACCTTGTGCTCAGCATTAATAAAAATATATGCATTTAAAATAAACAAACAAAAAAAATCGTCCTTGCTGTTCATGTAAAATATCTAAATGCATAGCCTGGTTTCTTTCCCATACTCTTTTGTTTCAAGAAAGCACAGAATTATGCTTTTGGTAATAATTACTGTAGAATATTTCCTTTCAGGGAAGTTTGTATCTACCACGTGTATATTTGGGGAAGAAAATAGTTTACTCTGATAACTTTCTGGGAAGATGTGGCCTTTAATTTTAAATGTTCAAAAATAAATCTTTTGCTAATACTTACTGGCCCAATGCCGTGAGGGCTAAAAGCCACAAGTCCTGGGACAGAGTCTTACTTATGCCAGCTTCTTCAAATTAGAGACTCTGACTTCAGTAATATGCTAAAGCTGCAGTATCTTGAAAAGAAGTTACAATATTTGTTTAGGTATAGTCCAGCCACCACTGAACACCCTTTTCTGTTTTTATTATGCTGCCTGCACCAGGGAATAAATCAATAAAGCTGCCCCTAGAGAAGAACTTCAGGTATAATGCTTTTCCATTCTTTTTAGGAAAGAGGATAGACTGTGGACTCTCATCATTCTGGGGTGTGCAGACACAGTCACTCAGTCAAATAACTTACTGATTAAAACTGATAAGCCATGTGTTTTGAGGAGAAAACCCCAAACAGCTAAAACCAAACACATGTGCACATATATATGCATTGAGATTCTTAGCTATCTTTTCTTCTTTAGACTTCTGGAAAACCAGGAGGCTTTTTCTCCTGCTGCCAGAGTACCTTCTGGAATTCCCTGCTTGAGAACCCTCAGTGGAGGCAGAGTTCATCATGAAGATGATATTCACATGATTAAAGAGAGAGAAAATGCTTGCAAGATTGTAGTTGTTGCCAGATAAATGGTGAGAAGCCTCTGAAGTGTTTAGGATACTGATGATGAGGAAATTGTAAGACCTTTCACATGATTTGGACAGATATCAAATAGGGATCTACCCACTTGGGAACATGGAAACACTGAGCACAGACCCTATAATCGAGCACAGACCCTATGAGGAGAGGCTGAGGGAGCTGGGGCTGTTCAGCCTAAAGAAGAGGCAGCTCAGGGGAGACCTCATCACTCTCTACAACTACCTGAAAGGAGGGTGTAGCCAGGTGGGGGTTGGTCTCTTTTGCCAGACGACTTTCAACAAGACAAGAGGGCATGGTCTTAAGTTGTGCCAGGGGAAGTTTAGGTTAGATATTAGAAAGAATTTCTTTACAGAGAGGGTGATCAAGCATTGGAATGGGCTGCCCAGGGAAGTAGTGGATTCTCCATCCCTGGAGATATTTAAAAAGAGAGTGGA
The DNA here is from genome assembly GCF_003957555.1 of Calypte anna. Lineage (NCBI taxonomy): Eukaryota > Metazoa > Chordata > Aves > Apodiformes > Trochilidae > Calypte > Calypte anna. The sequence goes on from NC_044244.1 coordinate 154,727,766, forward strand.
TGTGACACTCAGTGTCATAGTCTAGCAACCACAACGGTGGTTCAAGGGTTGGACTCGATGATCTCTGAGGTCCCTTCCAACCCAGCCAATTCTATGATTCTATGATTCTAAATACATGACCAGCTTTCACGACACAGGAATGCTGCTCATTGGCTTTTCAGTGATGTGTTGTGTTCAATATATTCAGGACTGACACAAAAATTGGGAGAATACTCAGGTGAAAACCAAAGTTGTGGACTCAGGTACCATTGAAGACTCAACCAGTACTGTTGAGGACAGTAGAAATGTGGCAGGATTACATGGTAATGGGGAGACTGGGGAACAAAACACAGATGAAAATCAATCTGAATAAGCAGAAAGAAACATAGGAGAAGAAGAAACATAGATAAATGTACACTTTCAACTATGTATTATAACCCAAGAAAGCGACACCGTAGTTATTAAAGATAGATTTTTAAGAATAGTTTAATACTAAACAGCTTTAGAAATGCAATGTGAATATTAGAAAATCTTAGGAAAAAAACCTCCAAAAGCCCAAAATGAAAAAAAACCAAGACCAGAAGCATTCTTAAGATATGGTAAAAACTAACATCATAACCCTGCATGTTTTCTGATGCTGGTCACTTACCTCAAAAATGCCATAATGAAACTAAAAAAGCATAGAAAAGAACAGCAAGGACAATAAGAGCTATGGGATAACCTTTATCTTAAGAGATTAAAATGAGTAGGTTCTTTAGTTTAGAACAGAGGTGACTGATACAGGCTTCTAAAATCATAAATGTTATAGAGAAAACGTACAGCTATCAATTATTTACAATTTTTTGCAATAGAACTAAGGGCCAAACAACAAAAATAGCATCCAGAAAACAAAACCAAATTTAAGGTGGTTATTTTATTTGTTTGTTTCTTTCTTGTGGAGGTTTTTTTTAGTTTTGTTTGTTTGGTTGGTTTTGGTTTGTTGCTCTTTTGTTTTGGTTTTTTTAAGCTATCACGTTGCTGGAATTTGTTGTCACAGGAAGACAAGGAGGCAAATGTGCAGTTGGATGCAATAATCAAAGCTGTGGAGGGCAGATGCTTTGCTGGCTTGTCCTCTAATTCAGAAAATCCTTCATCTGCAGAAGAGGAATACTACTACTGCATATTGTCCTGTTTTCTTATACTCCCTCCCTTAAGCAACCTTTACTGTTTCTATTGACTCTCCATTTACACATAAGACTTGCATTGTGTGAGTCAACTAGATAGAATACGGACCTTATTGAAATTGTCAAATGTTTTCCCTCAGGACTGCATAGTTTGTCCTCCATTGTGGCCTCTATTATGGCAAGACTCACTTTCCAAAACTTTTTTCTTCCCAGCTGAGCAGATGGATCCAGGGAACTAAGCTCTGAGGGAGCTGGGAGCTAGCATCTTTCTTTACTGAATAGATATCTCAGCTGTCCACAGGCTCAGCAACACAGTGGCAAGGACCAACAAAAATTGATTTGAGTAGTGAGAAAAAAAGACAAAGATTAAAACACCTCTTCTACCCTACTACCCCAGATTCAGCATTAGTCCTTCATCCAAGACACCTCTACCCACTCAGGGCTCAGGATGGAGGTGAGTATGGTCAACATGCAGCAGTTTCTTTCTTCTACTCCTTCCCTCTCACATTTTTCCCTGCTCCAAAGTCGGGTTTCCTTTGGCTGTGAACATCCTACCAACTTTGAGCTGACAACCAGGAGTGACTGGTGAAGGAACTCATAGAAGGTCACTTGAAGTCCCAAATATCAGATTGTGGCTGAAGACACGATGCTAGACTAAACAGGCTTTGGATCTCAGTAAATAACCTTTTTAATTTGTAACTTTCATTCTCTAAGGCTATGCTTTGTTAGAATGCAAATTACAACCAGTTAAAAGGAAAGAAAAATAACATCAAATCAATGATGAAAGTCCAGTACCTTTAAATAAAATAAATACCTTTAAGTAAATAAGTACCTTTAAATAAAATAGATGTTTTCCAAATAGACCTCTCTCCTTACAGATGATTATTTCATCTAAGTTTTCATCATTCTGTCTTTATTACCTTTCTTTATGAAATAAGAAGCTGTTCTATCAACAAAACTAGAGACACAGAAAAGGTAACATCCTTCTAGGGTAAGTCTTCTACTTTTTATCTAATCTTCCTGTTGGATCATTTAAGCTGCCTGTTATTTGATCCCTGACCTTGCCATGAGAAATTGCTTAGTAGGAGGTTGCAGACTTCCATTGGCAAACACACTGAAAGTGTACTCAGAGAGTGGTTGTTGATTAATTATGTATACTTCATGTCACCGAGATCTCTGAGCATGTCAGAGGGCTGGAGGCAGAAGGAGGTGTATTGTTTCTGATTTTCTCTACTGCATAACATTCTAAGTTTGCACAAACACAAGGGTCAGAGCACCTTGCTGTTTTCTAGAAAACTTGCACATGGTGTTTTTCTATTTGAAAGAAACCTAAAAGTTAAGGCAAATTTATTGTCTAGAAGGAGGCAATTGCATGTTATTTGAGAACTATTACCAGTGCAAGGGAAAGCTGAACTGTATCAGGAGAATTATCTCTAGACTGAAAATCTGTAGTATCTGTGTTTATTTTTTCCCTTGGATGGAAGTACAGCTGTGATCCAGTAAGGGATCCTGAATACTGTGAGCACAAAACTTAGTCACCCAGTAACAGGAATGGAAATCAGACCAGTGAATCTGGCACCCTATCATCTCCAGATTCATGACCATGGATAAACAAGGTATTACACACTTGAAATATGGTAACACAAGGTATTCTTCATGCTTCAAAACCTAGTAGTACCTGAATATTATCATAAAGCAAAACATAAAACAAAACAGTCACCTAGTCACCTGAAAGTTCAACATAAATGTAATTAAAAACATATTTCTCTACACTTTTTAATTTGATATAAGTATTATTTTCTATATTTTTCAATATCGTCATCTCCTGTTACCCTTTACAGATGTTGAATGTGTATAATATTTTCATCTTAAATAACACAGGCTAAAAATATCTTGAAAGAAAAGGAAATAAAAATAATTAAAATTCTTTATGTAGATGGAAGCAGTATTAATTCCTAATCCTTTATTGATTCTTAATTCTGAATCCTTAATTCTTACTGGTCCAGATGTATCACTAATGTGGGAACAGGGGAAATACTTAAGCCCCTGGTCTATGGTAACCATGACTAATAGCAACATCCATATTATTTCCCTTTCTTAAGAAGCCTCCTAATACCTAGTTTTAATGTATTTTTTTTTAAATCCATTTAAGGGTGACAATCTAGCAAGCAAACAAAGAAATAGATGTGTTTCTCAAATAAGGAGGAAAAATCTACTGATCTTGCATTCTATGGTTCATGCAAAAGCACAGGATGATGAAGACCTAAGCTGAAGCTCCCAAAGTAGAGGAAAGAATAAAAAAGTTTTGGTTTTAAGAATTATCTTAAATATTGCCCACTAAATTAAAAACATCTGCTAGTGATAGAGACCTTTAATATTTTGACTTCTATTATGACAAAACCATTTGACATAAAGGTGAAATAGAAGCCCTACAGTGATGTGAAAAAATATGGATTATCAGTTCTTTAAAAATTATTTCCTTCTAGTAAGCCTAGACTTCAAGATCTGAAGATATTAGTAGATGACCTATACAGTGGAAACTGAATTGCAAAGTAGACTTCAATATTTGTAATTTTCAGTAAAGAAAGAAAACCACAATATTTTAGGCACAGAGTTTTCTTTTCATGAGCAGAAAAGCTAAGGTAGGAACAGTTATTACTACCACCAAAATTTTAGTTACGCAGAGTAATGAAGAAAAGTAAAGAAAAGCCCATTTTAATCCAGAGGTTTTCAGAATTTTTTTGTCTTCATAGGTATGAAACTTTAAGTTGATGTCTCAGTGACAAATTGACTTCAACATTAGGCATGAGGTAATTCCATTTAGTTTTTAGAATCAGGGTAAAAATATGTAATTAAAAAAAAATAGAATTATAAAATACTGTTGTCTTTCCTAGCTCATACCTGACCATGGTAGGACCTGGAAGGGGTCATGTCTTTACTTCCAAACCGAACTCACTTGCCCTGAGAATCTGTTACAGCCAGGGCACCAAAAGAAATGAGGAGTTATGGTAAAAGTCCATATATTTTTTTTTATAATTCAATTTAAAGCAAATAGAATCAGATGTTTAGAAAATTCAAGTCTGCTTCTCAGATATTTGCAAGCCATAGATTTAAAAAAAGTCAGCAACGTCTTTAAAACCTGGGAAAATCTAACACTGTACTTCAGTCAGTCTATGGTAAGCTGTTAATATAACATATGCAAGTGTCCCCATTATTCTCCTTGTTTATTTAGCTTTCTGCTGACAAAAAAATGTCCAAAGGGTATAAGCATGTCAAATAATTACTTCAGGCTATTCTAAAGGAATTGTTTGATATTTTACTTGGTTTAGATTTTGTTGTTTTCTTTTTTTTAAAAAAAAAAAATATATATATTTAATTCATCCCACAATTAAATTCAGATCCACAATTAAAAATGTAGAAATATATAGTTTTTTAAGGTAATTTTTTTTTTAATTTGGGTAGATATGGAATAGGTGTGGACTGAAAGAAATCACTAAAATCTAGACCCATCTAAAATGCAATCAGATTAAAAACTATGTTGCGAAAAGAAACTAACCAAATCAACTGTGTTTACATTTGCCTTCTAGATGCTACCAGAATTCAGCAGATAAAATAATCAAGTCTGAGCCTCCTACAGCTGCTGCTATTGAGTAGACTAAATATGTTTCAAGACCATGGAACAATAAAATTTTACCCCACTGTTTCTCTGCCTGAAGTATCCAAGGCTGCCAGAATGTTCAATCTTCCTTTCAGAGTTTCTAGGATGAATCTCAGTTTCCCTTTGGTTATTCCAGGATTGCAAGAGTAAAAGCAAAAAAGACTCCTTTGCCAATGCACAACCAATGTATAGGTAGAAGTTAGATGGAGGAAAGGATCTTGCAAAAGAAGGTGGAGAAACAGATGGGAGGAGGTGTGAAAACAGGGTAGAGATTAGATGTGGATGTTAGGGAAAGAAATGTGGTTACTCAGACCTAGTGATCAGGTAAAACAGTGATGACAGACTGCAAAAAGACATCTAAATGCTGGAGATGGTATTAAGAATTTCTGGCACTGACTGTGTGGACGGTGTGACAACACTGAGGTACGTGCAAAAATTTATGAGGGAAAGGGAACCCAGAAGGAAAATGACAAAAATATGAGCTAGATGTGTCATGAGATCCTCAATTGAATATGAGAATTGGTAAGGACAAAAGAAGCTCTGGTTGGAGAAAGAAAGGAAATGGTTCTGGGGAAAAACAAAAACAAACAAAGAAAAAAACAAAGAGAAAAAAACAAACAAACAAACAAACAAACAAACAAACAAAAAAAAAAAAAAAAAAAAAAAAAAAAAAAAAGAGAAAGGAATGGGTGGGTGAGGAAACCAGTGGTCAATACTGGAACTAAATGGACATAGTGACTGTGGGAGGCAGGATAAGTCCACCTAGGTAAGGTAGAAATAACAAGAGGAGAAACTAACATATGGGTAAAATGATGGCTGGGAAGAATGGGGCAGAAAATTCTGTCCCATGCACACATTCCTGCTCACAGATGGAAATAGAGGTTAAGGTCCCAGAATCTCAGCAAATCTTGGGCAGAAATCACTGACCACCAGCAGCAGTCCTGTCTGGTTTGGGCAGTCTTACCAATCCTCTCACAGCAGTGACTCACTGAAAAGGTTTTCTGCCTTGAAGCTGTTTCTTGTTGGGCTTCTGCAGCCAGAGGTGCCAAAAGGGGACACCACAGTCACCCCACTTCTCAACTTCTTAATATAAAACCCACCTTCAAATTAAAAACATTGTCAACTGTGACCAGAACAGGAAGTAAAGCAAACTCTGTTCCACCAAGACTTGTAGCAGAGGGTAACCTACAGCAATGAGTGGGCACTGGGCTTCTACTATCAAAGACCATTTGGATCTCAAGTGAATGAGATGTTTCCAGCAGTCTGGGCAGACATATCTCAAAGTGTATGGCTTTGTGCAGTTCAAAATATAGCTCTTTCCTCTTCCACTGACCTGATTTCTGCACAGAGCTGGTCAAATAATTAGATAATGAAGCTTTTAATGCAAAAAGAAAATTGAATTTCACTTACTGAAATTTTTTTCTTCCTCTGTCCACCTCCCAGTATTTTTCCTGTGTGTATTTGTCATTACATTAGAATTCAGAAAGCAATTTTACTTCACAGGCTTTAGAGAACTCTATTTCTATGTGGTTTATAGCATTTAGAAATGTTTCAGTACTTACTCGTAGATAAAATGTTTTCTCCTACATGATAAGTAAAGTATGCTTAGTAATATTAAAATAACCTCATAGCTGCAGTGCAGTGCTTCTCCTTTAACACCACTGAATCACATTTTGCTGCTGTTTCTTTAAGCTGACCCTCCCCAAAACAACTGCAGTATTATTGATTCAGGTTCTGATTTTCTGATCTCACCAAGTATCACATTTTGCTTTCATGCAACCACAGGACTGCAGAATGGAAAAAATACCCTGTTAAGTGCTTCTCTTCATGCCTGCAGTTAAAGTCTGTCTACTCTTCTTGATTGATATCTCCATAGATATCAAAGAGCAAATCCTCTGAAAAAAGTAATGCAAATCATGTATTTTCTAATGGGATGAGTTTTCTGAAAAATATGCCTGAGACACGTGAAAATATACGTCCTTTGTGCCCTTTGGAAAAAAAGTCCTAGGAAATGGTGAAACAGATTCTTGATGTTTTTCTGTTAAAATGAAAGTTTAATAAGCAATTTAACACAGGTTGGACCCATTTTTAGGTTTTGAGGAGATGGTGAAACTGTGGTTTGCTGCTAGAGAAGGAGGCACATTTTTACGTGTGCCTATTGCAAACAAAAATATGGTAACCAGTTATGGATGGTGAGTGCCTTGGAATTCAAGGGGCAAACCCTTCTCCAGAGAGCTTGTTACCATATTCCTCACTTTACAGCCACAGAACACTCTCACACAAAGCCTCATTTTTCCAGAAATCAGGTGACCATATCATATTTTCTTACTAAAAGCTTTACTTTTCCTAATCTTACCCTCAATTAATATGAAAGTACAAATAGAAAATACATCTCTACATTTACATTGAACTGCATAATGTACTTATTGTTAAATTAGCTGGTTATTTTTATTTGTTGATGTCATTAGAGGCCCACATTTTTTACTATGGAACTGGACAGACAGGATTAGTCCAGAGTTGCATGAACTGGTTGTAATGAAATCCAAAACCGTGCAAAACTCCCCTGAACTCGTTGTGAACTTGAAGTGCAGCCTATGCAGGAGACATTTGAAAAGAACAACCTCTTCTCCCAAATTTTTGGTGTTGAGACCAGAAGAAGTAAACAAGCAAAGCTATTGTTGAGCAGAAGTAAGGAGAAAGCTTTTATCTGTCTGGACTTTCATATTACACACATCCCCATGAACCCTCTAAAGTCCTAGATCATATTAACTGTGGGAACACACAGTGCTTCCTGGCTGCAGTCCAATCAGGAGTTTCAGAAACAGCTACAAGTTAGTTGAAACAGGTGCATGTAATAAAGAAGCCTGAAATAAAGAACTAGAACAACTGGGCTGTGTCAAGTTAAAGTTACTATTACACAGGGCTGTGCAAAATTTTCACAGCAAGTTTCAGAAACCTCAAAATCTGTGCTTTGCACATTTTTTTTTTTTACTAAAGTAATTAATTGAAAAGGTATAAACCAATGTACTTTCCACTTACAGATGGATCTAATATGCAAAGCCTTTCTGATTTTTCAGAATCAGGCCATAAAATGGCCTGCCTAGAAACAAATACAGAAGAAAAGATGTTTTTAAAAAAGTCAATGCAAAGTATAGGCAGCTGACCTCTTAACTCAGAATAGAACCAAAAATCACATGCAGTCTTCTGCACAATTCTACCCTTTGTGTTTTATGGAAAGCTCTATTTTATATGTATGCAAAGGAGAAAAGGAGGTAAGCAGCCCTGGTGAAGGCAGGCAGGCAGATCTTCATAGCTCAGCGCAGATCAGAAGGTGTCTTTGAACAGTGTTCTAATAATAAGCACTTCTCTGTGGCTTAAGGTCTGTAGAAGTTCATCCTCCATCTCCCACCTCAGCGATCTGAAAAAGCAGGCAACGTTTCAGCAGTGAGTCAGACTACATTGTCTGGATGGTGTAGCGTGTATTTTCCTCAGTGTAACCTTCTAGATGCTGACTTTGGCAGCAGAATATTTGGAAGCCTATGACATCCCTTTCCCCTCATTTGACACACCAGTAATGTATGAATCCATGCACATACAGATCAAGTCACAGGCACTATCCAAGATGCAAAGAAGGCTGGATTTTTAGCAGTTCGTCCACATGAATTTTAGAGGTAGAAATATTAACAGTTTCCATCATTAAGATGTACAACCAGGAAAAAGTCAAAAAATGTTCTCTAGACAAGGCACTACTTAGGACCATAAAGTCATTTCCAAAAGGAAGGATGCTACGGATGGTTAAAGCTGTTAGCAAGCATACAAATTATCAGCTGTCAGAAACAACACATTAAGTGTTTCTCATATTCTGGTTGGTTTGGTTTTTTTGTTTGTGGGGTGAGTTTTTTGGTTGTTTTGTTTTGGGTTTTTTTGAGGGCGAGGTGTTTGGCTTTTGTTTTTTGTTTCCTTTTTTTTTTTTTTTGGTAACACAATATATACATAAATCCTTTCAGGCTTAAAAAATATTTCTTTGAAACTTGTAATGAATACATCCTAGAAATTCATACTAGTTCCCTGGAACTGAAGTATGAATAGCAATAAAAATAGCGCCTGGCAAAATCACTCTTGAGTGCTATTGGACTTTCTTCTGTGTAGAAGATGAAAGCAAAAGAAATCTATGGATCAACTGTATCCCATTTTTTCTATCAGATTGGACGTAGCATATTTTCTGCCAATTTTTTCAACATATGGAATTCATGTTATAAAGCTAATGATCCTAGTGACATAAAACTAAGTGTTATGGAAAGCAAAAGTAGAATTCTTACAGAACCTGCTGGCTGTCAATGTACATCAAGTTGTGTAACTCTAAATTGTAAACATTGTGGCTTATTACTCACACGATATAGTTCCATACTAAAAATACATCACTGGCAGAATTCTGTATCCAAATGCTTTATAGCAGCATTGAAAAAAAAACCAAACAACAAATGCAATCAAGTCACCAGTATTAGAAAAACCTCCCGTGTAAGCAATGGAAGTTTCAACATTTTTTGAGCTATCACCGTTGGTAAAAGAAAATGCATCTGATGCCTTTTATGTGTCCAACACATGCAGCAACAAAAACATCAATAAGCACTTAAAGATATCTTAGTATTTTTAAAATTTTTGAAATGTCTCCTGGCTGGGTAACTCTCCACAGTGGAAGACAGTTTAAGACAGAATGCTTTTACTGATATGCTTGTATAAAGAGAACACTTTGACACCACAGACATGTTTTGTGTACTAATGACCTCAGGAGCTGTGCTGTTGGGAAATTTTAACATGTCATAGGATTGCTTAAACCAAAAGGGTCAAAGGATGATGACTGACTACAATGCAGTCCACTTGTACTTCACTTTGGGTTTTTAGCAACAGGACAAAAGCTTGAGCTCATTAAAAGTCAAGAGGAACCCAGCAAGCCAGGATGACAGACTCAGTTTTGGTAGAAATAAGAGAGGCCTTAGAAAAGGCCTTCTCAAAGACCATCAAAAAGCCAAGATTTTAAGAGCATCTTTATAGAAGATGATATAAACTATAACAGGAGGTTTCTGCAGCAGCATAATACTGGCTTCAGCAACAAAGGCCATAATGTGATGAAAGAAAAGTACAGCTGTAATTTTGAAACACTTAACTATAATAAAAGTCAATAGCCAGGAACTGTCAGAAAAAAATTAAACTAAATAAATTTAAATTTAAACCACAGTCATTGTACTTGAAGAGATGCAAAATTTTTATGAGGTACAGGAAACATCACTACTTATAACTACCTCAATCAGCTTCTTGGGAGCATCAACTTTATGATTGCAATCAAGGATTTCCAATAAGATGACACATCCTCTCTAGCCAGGCTTCCTGTGTGCTCTTAGGATGGCAACAAATGCACACCCACTAGGTGCCAGTCTGTAATGTGGGAAAAGTTCTTCCCAGCCTATAAAAACATGCTTTGGCTGAAATCCAGCACAGAGTGGGAAACTTAGCCATAAGAAACAAGAAAAACAAACCCTAGAAAAAGGCAGGTGGAGGCAAAAAAAATAGATATAAAAGGGGGTCTGGGTGAAGCAATTTAAACTCTTTCCAGTCTAATTATGGTGTGCCCCTGCAGCTTACAGCCAACCTCATCATACCCTGGTGATGGCAGTTCTCCTAAGCCTCTCCACATTTCCCTTCTCCACACATGAGCTGCCCAGTCTGTACCCTCTTGCAGAGCTATGGCCCCAAGTGAATCTCTTACTGAGAAAAATCCCGAGAAGTAAGAATTAGGGTGAATTTGCCAAAACTATGACCTAGAGTTGACATTTTCCCATATTAAAGGAGAAAAAACCTTCATGAACCAAGCTGATGAACCAGAGCAAAAAGGAGTTGAAGGTGTAGGTGAAGACATGCAAGTGGTAGCCCAAGTTTTCCCAGTGTCAACATGCCAGTGTGCTGCAAGTCACATCAGTCATAGTAAGAAATTAAAATTCATTGCTCTTACCATCTCTCATGATGTACATGCCCCCAAAAAGTCCATAGCTATGGTTTTGAGTAGGGGAGGATGTCCTCTGTGAAGTTATGAGACCACTGGGAGAATCATAAACTCTGCGACTAAACTGCTACAGCTTCATGCAGCCCAATGGACATCAAAATGAAGAGCATGGTTATTAATATACCAAGCAAAGTGTGCTTCTGTAGCATGAAAAATGACAGAATGAGCAAAGTTTCTTTCCAATTTTCTGCCTGATTATAATTTTCTTGTTATATACAAAAAGGTAAGTATAATTTAACTTGAATGGAAGAGCAAAACTGACGTGGAAAAAGGAAATTTATAATAGATGAAAAGTTGAAAACAGCCTCAGACAACCGTAACAGTCAGTTCTCTTCAGCCTGGAGGAAAAAAAAGAAATTAAATTCTTAGTGTAGATATTCATCATGAAGAATAAAGGGTACCCTAAAGGTGGGTACACACAGAGAGTGTTCTGTGGTTGAACTCCAGTATTTCATGGCAGTGTTGTTCCTGCATCACCCAATAGTCCTCCTGTGCTTCAAAACTGTACTTGAACACACATGTGTGGGTGTGCACACACCACCTCCTGCAAGAACCAGCTTCACACACCACCAAAGTTTTGGAACACACAAAAAGAACCAGCTTCACACACTATCCAGGGCCTTGGACTATACCAGTGATAACTATGATGAGAGATTGATTTATAAAATTGAGAAAAAATAATTTATTTTAAACCTTGGTCTATGTATGCATAAGTATTGAAATATGAAAGCTAATCTGATGGACTTCAAATGCTTCATGAACTACAAGGGAGGCAACACAGAAGCAATTTCAACCTCCAGGTGCATAAGGCAACTGGATGCATAATACTTATTTGACATGGTTACCCAAAAAGTCTACAAGTATCAAAGTTGTAAATGTGACAGTTATCAAGTTTATGCTACTGATAAAAATGCTAATCCTTGAATTCTAAAGATTTTCTACAGGTATCTAGATAATCCCCATTACTCAAAGCAATTTTCTGTAATCCTTGCTTTCAAAAATAAAAATAAAATTAAGTAATAATTTCACCTAATTCATACACTCATGAAAAATCAATTATTTAAAGTGAAGATGACATTTCATAATCCAGAAAGCCAAAATGATCACAGATAGCAAAAAAAGCAAACTCTGCAAAATAAAGACTGGCATAATGAACTTCAGAATAGGAATGCAGATATGGTAGAGACTAGATATGATAAAGATATGCAATTAAACTTCAGAGTGAAATTATATTTCCACTTCTTTTCAGTCTTTTTAATAACATAAGTGTAAGTGGTTATTACATGAAAAACAAAAATTAAGAAAAAGAAATTCCTTTTCAAGTGATGCTTAATTGCGCTTTCTTGGCGCAATATCTTGCTGAGAGCAAGAGATCAGCATTATTCATAAAAGGACTGGTCAGAAAATAGTCTGATACTATTTAGCTGAAGTGGATTATAAACTGCCCTATTGAAAAGCAGAACATATCCCTGTTTTTTTGGAGGTTTCAGAATATTTTGTCCCTACAGGCAAGTTATTCCACAACTATTTACAGTGGGGGCTTTTGCACATTCAGTTGAGGATGATAATAATACAGTTTAAGACAGGTTACTGGACTAGACTGATTACCTTAAGTAAGTCTGACAGTTTCTAAGGAGTAAAATGCTACACTTATATTTAATACAAATCTGATGAAGGATTAGATTGTAAAGGGTACACTTCCCTTGACCTGCTGGCCACACTTCTTTTGATGTAGCCTAGGATACTGTTGGCTTTCTGGCCTTACAAGCATACGTGATCTGCTCATGTTGAGCTTTTAATTGACCAAAACACCCAGGTCCTTCTCCTCAGGACTGTTTTCAATACCTTCCCTGCCCAGCCTCTATTTGTGCTTGGGATTACCCTGACTCAGATGCAGGACCTTGCATTTGGCCTTATTGAACTTCCTGAGTTTGGCACAGGCCCACCTTTCAAGCCTATCAAGGTCACTCTGAATGTGCTCACTTCCTTCCAACATACTGACAGCACCACACAGCTCAGTGCCAGTCTAGGAAGACCTTACAGTGCTCTTCCAGTACTTGAAGGTGATCTACAGGAAAGCTGGAGAGACACTTGTCACAACGGTGTGTAGAGATAGCATGGGTCTAGTGGAAGGTGCTCTTGCATGTGGTAGGGGAGTTGAAACTAGATGATCTTTAAAGTCCCTTCTAACCCCAAACATTCTATGATTATATAAAGTATTTCACTGAGATAAAAAAAGGTTTTTTCTTCTTCCCTTTGAGTTTTATCTCTAAAAAGAATAAAACAAATAAAGGAACACTGATTACCGTAATTTATTTTACGATTTTATAGAGGGCCAGTATTTAAAAAAAGAAACAAATTGTGTATTTGACATGTTTATAGGAAGGAATACAGTCTAAAATGTAGTTTGTCACACAAACTATTCCTTGGTAGGTTAGATAAACAGTTTGTAAAGGATATTGAACACAAATATGCCCAAAGCAATGAAAGTTACTCTGAAAGCTATGATGTTGTACAAAGCAAAACCTACAGCTACATTACAGATCTACAGTACTGTATGTGTAGAGATCTGCGCAAAGCTGCCAGGTTTTGCTTCACTGATTTTCTGTAGCAAAACCAGAAAATCTTGCCTGTAGGGCCAGGACTTTTCAACGTGGAGACATAAGTATACAAATGCCTGAAAGGTGCAAACACTGTAGAGTGAAAGGAATTATTTAGGAATACAGACACATCTTTGAATACTGAAGAATAAAATATGGAGAGGGAACATGGATTTAGTGTAAAGTACTTTACAGCAACAGACTTTCTACCCTAGAAGGGATACCAAAAGAGTGGCAGCTATATTACTTGTAAATTTTTGATGATGCACAATGACTGCACTGTTTGTGAGGCTGATGAGGATACATGAAGGCTGCTCACAAGAGTCCTGACAAGTATTGGTAATGATTGCAGACTGACTAGAATATTAGATGACTTTGGTGAATTTCATAGAATCATTCAATAATTTGGGTTGGAAAGGACCTCTAAAGGTCCCATCTTGCTGATGGTGCACTCAACCCCACTGTCTGTATCGTTGACAAAAATATCAAACAGTACAGGTGCTAGTATGGACCCCCAAAGGACACCACTTGTCACTGGTCTCCATCTGGACTTTGAACCATTGAGAACTATAATCTGAATGCAACCATCCAGCCAGTTTCTTATCCACTGAATAGTCCACTCATCAAATCCATATTTCTCCAACTTGGTGGGTATTGTGTCAAAAGCCTTGCAGAAGTCCAGACAGATCACATTGCCAGGTCCTCCCTTGTCCACTGATGTAGCTACCTTATCATAGAGAGCCAATAGGTTCATCAGGCAGTACTTGCCCTTAGTGAAGTCTGTCTTGGCTCACCTTCCTGTCCTCCATGTGCCTTACCAGACCTTCTAGGAGAATCTGCTCCATCATCTCTCCAGGCACAGAGGGGGTAATTTCAGTACATAGTCACAGAGCAGGTCTCAGCATTGAAAACTCAGTTTCTCTTTATAGTGTGCATGGTAGCTTGTCTTCTAGAATATACTAAGGGAAGACTATTTCTGGCATGGATTTTGCAAGTACAAATCTTGTTTTCTGACAAAGCTGCCAAGCCTCAAAGACTGAGGCTAGAAGTCACTGAGCCTGTTTTGTTAGAAAAAGCAGTATGAACTGTAACTCTAGAAAGAACAGAATGAAGTTCTAAGCTTGTTGTTGCATTACACACTAAGTGACTATAGTAACTTCTTGACCTAAAGAACAACCTAATTCTGGAAACATTTACTGTTTGATTTCCTAAACAGACCAAAAATATGAAATTAATGAATAAGATAATTTATTTTCATGACTTATGCAATCAAAAATCACCTCATTCAAACATCCCTTTTCAACCTATGAACACTGGATTTTTACATTAGTGGGCCTCCATGATGAAACAAACACATATGAAGATTTAATAGGTTGTTATTGGGGTAGAAGAAGTGTTGGGTTTTGCAGCCAAAATATCCACTACGATAATTGTTCTTTTATTCCTATCTTTTTATGGTTCAAGGGACACTGGAAATGTTGATAAGATATCTGGTATATACATTACTCGGCTCTGCTGAATGTATCTATAGCCATGTCCCCAACACACAGTGCCACCACGGAACACAGCAAGTCTTTGCACCATCAAAGTCTTAGTCCTCTGAAAAAATTTACAGTAAATAAAAATATCTATGAGCACAGGTTCCATCCTGTTTAAAGTTACTTGGGACATGTAAGTCTATTGTGTTCAACCTGTCCTCATTCAGTATGCATGCAGAAATAAGAAAATCACCAAGAAAGGAAGAATTGATATTCTTTTTCCTTCCTCAAAAAAGGCTGGTTCTGTTCTTCCTGTAAAGTACATTAAGCAAATTGGCTTTTGCACCAGATCAAGTCATGATCCATGGAAGAAACAGTGCTCAAAGACATCAATGAAATCATTGTGCTGCAGCCTGTGGATATTGTGCTGCCTCTCTTTCTGGTACCAATCTCCTGGGTTGAATTGGAACGTGTATGAGCTCTCTCCATTATCCCCAGCTGACATCTGACCTGGGATGCCTGGTTTACAGGCAGATAGAGTCCTGATTTGGAAAAAAAAAAATTACAAATTGAATGACCTGGGAATTAACAATGGGACCTTCCAGTTCTGTCAACAGATGTTACACCATGAGATATGGAGGAGGCAATAAAAATTACTTTCACAGTCTTCTATGAACCTAAGCACATCCAAGTATGATCTCAGTATTGTCAAATGACTTTATTAGGAACAGGATTTTTGTTTCAGTGACACTAGATCCAATTCCTTTCCATATACCTATGAGGAAATAATTTAGGACCATATAAAAAAACAAACAATCAAACAAAACCCAAAAACCAAATTGGTTTCTCAAAAAGTCTAAAGTGAAACCAAATTGCCCAAGTCATTGAAACACTGTCATCCCACACCAGCACTTTAAATGTGCATGCTCCTTCCATTGGCGCGCAGAGCTCTGCCTTACCATATACCCAGAAAAGCAACACTCCTGACACATCAAAGTAGCTCACTACTCATCTTTTCAGGATCCGAGATTAGGATACAGAAAAAAATGGCATTTCATTCTCCCCATGAGCCCTTTGAGATTTTTTTCCAAGAAGCATTTTTAGAGCAAATCTAACACACATTCCAGCTCCTATTGACCCTAAATTACAAATGAAATGAATATAGCTCACTGATTTTACCAAGGTATTTCATACACATATAGGAAATACAGTGTGAATGTACCTCAGAGATCAGATTTAGAGCTGTCAAGCAGTTATATACTTACCAGTTTCCAGTCTCTGGCTTACTCTTCAAACACAGCTGAGTTATGCAGAGGCAGAAAATATGATGTGTGCTGGGCACACTGGATTCACAACTTCTACACAAAATAACATTACCTGAGTACCAAGTCCAGTGTAGTGTCAGATCCCTGTGGTACACACCTTGTCATTAATATACTCACATATGGTCCCTTCAATGTCCAGTACAAGGCATTCTCCCCAGACCTGTATAATTCAGTTTACACATGTACAGCAAGTCTCAAGTGTTCTGGATATGTTAGCTCTATTGTGCATAATAATTTTATTTATATGGGCAAAACAATTGTTCCCTGAGGTTAATAAAAGATGACAGCAACCCTACACAGGTAGAGGAGAGGCTAGAGCAAGAAGCATGAGCTCTATAAGACAAGCTATAATCTTTTAGCCCTGCACTCTCATAGTAGACAAGTGAGTCCATCAAACAGACATCAACAGACTCAGCCAAAGGAAAAAAATAATCTGTTTAAATTATACTATATTAAAGCTCAAAATATGCATGTAAAAAGAGGTATTTCTTCAAAAGTAAGTATTATTTTGTTATTTTAAATACTTTGCTCATAGCCAAAGCCAGGGTCTTATCTGGGAGGAAGGGCACAGTCATTAAGTGACAGTCTGTTCCCTGAGGGGCTTACAGGCTAAGCAGGCAGGGCTGGGGACAAAAGAAAGTAAGAACTGGAGACTAAATGATTGGTTCAAGGTCACACAGGATGTCCAGGGAAGAGCCCTGGAAATTAATCCAGATCTCAAGGTGCACATTCTTGTTTGTCACCCAGACAAATTTAATTTGAAAAGAATAAATAAATAAATATTAAAAACTAAGAATCACCACTTCCCAACAAGACTCATGTGGGCTTTCAATCTAACATTTCCAACTCACTTCTCAGTCTAGCAGCTAAAATTTCATTACATCTTTGAAAACATAACCTTAACTGTTTTGACTCATGCTATAATATGCATACTGCCAAAAGCAATCCCTAATGCTGTAATATTTTGCTCCATTAGAGGTGCCATACTGCCAGCAAGCAGCAAGTTTACTGAATAAAACTGCAACCATTGAACAATCTCTTCTCTGTGTCTATGTGTCTTTTGGCCTAAATAAAGTAAATACAGAGCACTAAGGGCCTGATCCAACTCCCACTTAAGTCAATGGTAAAATTCCCATTGAATCCGATGGAAGAAGAAGTCAGCCCTAACAGAACTGGTTATTTTTCTTTCCTTGAATTACTGGCAGATTAATTCATGTGCAATTTGCAGCACCAAGATATTGGTCAAGAAACTGCGTGTCCATACATAATTTTAAAATAATGAAGATGGAATCAATTTCATTACTGTAATGGCACCATAAAAGATGTTCACTGCAATAGATCTTGTATTGAGATGTGAAATTGTATTCCCTAGGTCGTGGAAAAAGGAGCAAGAAGGATTTCCACTATGGGAAGTGGATGGCAAAGCATGTTCTAATATCTTATATGTAATAAATCCCAATATAAGGGGTAACGTTCTTCATATTTTACCACAGTTTATACACAAGAGGAAAAAAACAACAATCCCAAACACCAATGAAAAAAACTATGGATGAATCATGGATGAAATGTTTTCTTTGATATATGATTTCAATTGATGTTAGAGTATTCTGCCCCTGCATCTTTGCATAACATTTGAAGCTCACTATTTCTTTCCTTTTACTGCTTTCTCTTAAACAAGTACACCCAAGTAGTCTTTAAACATATTTCATTTATGAAGATATATTTAGAGTTCATCTATTTAGATATTGCTTTTTTTCAGCTCCCAAGTCAAATGGCACTGTCTTTCTCCCTGATTTCTTTATCATCTTTTCTTACATGAGATCACGAACACATCATACTTTTTCTTTCCATTTGGTTTATGATATTTATCTTGGGCTGCCAGTGCACTCGGTGCCACACAGGACTTGTAGATTGTGACTCTTTCTTTTTTGGCAGGACACTTGCAGTATCTGAATGCTGAAAATGCCTCCCACCTCTATTTAAAACATTTTTAGCTGCAATAAATATCAACAGAACACCTGATCACTGTAAGGACTTTGAACTCTCTTCTTTTCCTATATAACCTCAGATGGTAGATAGGTTAAAAGCTGCAAACAATATTAATCTCCTTTGTTGTTAAATGACAAATTAAGCTCTTTTCTTCAGTTGCAGAGAAGGTTCTGCACCACCACCTATTATATTTTTTATCATAATATAACAGTTCCAAGACAGTGGAGGGGAAAAAGTGGAAACGTATTTATGCCTGCAAGGATGCATGTCTGCTGAACAAAGAGAGTCAAAGACTTTTGAAGAAGAACTTGCTCTGTTCAGCTTAGTCAAACAAAGGCTAAGCTGTCAAGAAGTTAAACACCATGTATTGAAACATAGTACGGTTTTTTTATTTATTTTTAATTTATTTTTAGCTAACAGATGATCATGGAACAAGCAAAATTTAGTATAAACTATTTTTGGGCAAGAAGGGAAGATTTCTAATTATCAGAGGAATAAGTTATTAAATAACTTTAGTAGTACTCATGGGTCAGAAGAAAAAAAAAACCAAAACCAGAGATGAGCACAACAGCACACACGTAGGGCTGTACCCTCTAGGGAACTAGGACTTCCTGTTTTTTTGGAAGAGAATGAATTTAACCATAGATTAATCCATCTGAGAGAACCTAATTCTTCCAAGAAACCCAGTTCAGAGTCTCACTCCAAACAATGTTTCTTTGATCAATAGCAAAACAAAAAAAGCTCTGCACTTCAATTTGCAAGTCAATATGCTTTGGAAATTATTAAAGTTTGAAACTACTCATAGGTTATTAGTGTCTTTACACAATATTATGTTTGTGCCTTGAAACTTATATCAAAAAGAAACTCACCAGTTATCTGTCCTTAATTCTGTTCTAGTGAACTCAGGGTGAAATCTAGGCTACACATCTGCTTTTAAAATTTCCAAAGAGCTTATTTAAAATTAGCTAAAGACTATATGTTCATAAAAATGCAACTTATCATGATTTTAATTTTTTTTTTTAAATTACTTTTTAAAAACTCATATGCTGAAGGAGAATGTTGTCTTTATGATCTCCTGTGGTGATGCAGAAATCACAGCTCAGTCTTTGTTCCTCCTCCTTTGCAAATCTCCAAAGAGTTCCACAGCCTTAAGAGTTCATCTGCATCTGGAATAGCAGCATCTTCATGCCAAAGTCCAAAACAAACACACACTTAATAAACCTTCAGTCTTCTCAGGCTCAGTTCTTAGTCCCTGTCCTCCAGGGCAGACCTCAGCTGAAACAAAATTTTGGAGTCTCACCAGCAGGCTCTCAGTTAGAAATAATCTTAGGCACCTGCAAAAGGGCTGATATCCCATGGGAAGGCTCTGGAAGGACACAATCCTAAATCAAAATTAGTATCCTTATCATTTCAGATAGGCTTAATATTTCTTTTCACACCAGACACCTGGCCTTGTGCAGTGAGCTTTCTGTATGTGATTATAATCAGGCAAGTGACTGCAGTCTGCAAGTCTGTCAGACAAAGAATAACCATTACATCCTTCCTACCTAACACAGTGAACATGTATTTCCCCTTAATACTTCCTAATTCAGAGAAAAAATAACCAACTCATTTCCCTGAATTTTGAGGGACTATAATGTTTCAGCAAGATCAAAAGTTTAACTCTAATATTCATGTCTAAAAAAAATTTATGAACTCACCCATGTCTGTATTCTCTGTATTCAAATATGATTTCAGAAAATTGAAATTCAGATAGAAGATATTCACATTCAGATAAATAATATGTGTGAAGAAAAACTGGTCTATTTTTATCCAAGTCAGCTTTATCTGTGTTTTTAAGAAAACTCATATTTCCTCCACAGGAGGGAGATTTCCAACCAGTCTCACCCTGTTTTCAGTAGATTAGACCTTTCTCTGTTTTTTTAAATAAAAATAAAATTATATATATATATTTATATATCAGTTAAGATCTGCTACTCTGTGTTGTGAGCATCAGGACTAGTTCACTGCTGCCCCTGACAAGCACAAATATATCAAGTTGTTCTGCATTCAAACACACCACAAGCTCTGGACATAATGCTGTTTCCTCAGCCCAAAGCCCTTCCCCAGAGCCTGCTGGCTCCAAGACAAAATGACTTGAAGATTCTCTATGAAAAACGTATGAGTAGTGCTGGAAAGACACCACTTCTGTTAGAGGGTAATGACCTTTCTCAAATAATGACCATTCTCTGATTTTCATCAGAGAAAAATGGCCGCAGTCCCCAGAAGTGGCAGGCACAGATTTTCTCTTATTGATTTTCCCTCTGGCCTCAGGTATCTCAACGTCCCGAAGCTGAGATACTATGAAAGTACCAAAAGGGATTGGAGACCCTCTCTATCACCCCAAACTCCTATTCCTCTTTATCGGATAAATGTGGCTGTTTCTCCATTTTCCTGCCCAGCATCACAGCTTGGGGATAGTGATGTAGATATCTGTGGTGTTGACAGATAGGAGCCGAAATGCTCAGGTTAGGCAAGGTAGCATGCATGCTACTGGAAGATCAAGTGCCTAAGAAAATTTTGTTAGAAATAATACAGAGCCAGAGTATGTAGATGGGGTTCCTAAAGATCTCTCTGTAACAGCTAAGCACTTTTGTTCTTCCTAAGATGTACAAATACCTTATTATCTTTTGACTGTGATTTGCTGCTGTAATTTTCAGAAGCAAATACTTAATCATAACCCCTTGACCTTCAGCCCCCCCTAAAATCCCCCAAAAACCTAAAACCAAAAAACGGGGGAAAATTTGATAGTGTACAAAAATAGGTTATTATTAAGGATTACTTATGTTTTAAAGCTGTAGGGTTTTTTATTTTTACAAAGGCATCAGATGGCTTGAAAAAGCTAAGCAAGCCTGTTTTTCAGCCAGAATTAATAAAACACAGCCTAAGATTCAAATGGGTCACAGGTGACATAGCCACTGGAAGCAAGACTGCAAATAGGATTTAGTAATGACATATGTGCCTCTGAGAGTCTGATCTCAGTGCCCCATCTTTGAGACCATGGTGCTTCAAGTTCACATGCAGCCATTTGTTTAAACCTTCAAGTGTTACACTATATGAAGGAAAAAAACAGGCATTGCTGACTTTTAATTTTTTTTTTTTGATTTCTAACAAACAGTCTGAGTCAGTCCTGTTGAATGTTGTGTTAAACATATAAAGAATTATCATAAAGAAATTCAGTTTAATCAAGGATAACCCTTGCAGGATAAACCCCAGTTCTTTTCAAAGAACATGAGGAATGAGACTTTTCCAGCCTTTTTTTTTTTCCTTGCAGTCCTCAAAGGGGTTAAAGAAGCCTGATACAAAGGAGTTAAGCAATGCCTGAAACAGGATAATAAATGTGACACTCTCCGACTATCAGTAGCAAATATTTGAGCTTATCAAATAACGGAGGAAGTAGTTTAGTTACAAATAAACCAATCTCTCATAAAACAAGCCTTCACACAAGGTAATTTCATTGAACTGGAGACAGCCAAAGGCCGCTGGCGGGCAGGACTCCCGCTCCCTGAGCACTCCCCATGGCCCCGTGTGATTAATGGGGAGGCCCGGCCCAGGATGCCGCCGAGGGATGAGGGAGACGGCTTCGTATCAGCAGAGCGGCAATAAATAAAGCATCGCGGAGCTGGTGCGAGGAAGTGACTCATCCTTCTGGAACACAGTGGGATTTGTGCTCTTCCCACCCTCCCCCCCTCCCCCATTCCCTGCCCCAGCTTCCCCCCCTCTCCTCCTTCCCCTCCCCCTCGCCCCTTTTTTCCTCCGCTGCAGAGAGCAGCGTGTCCCAGGGACTGTGGTAGATGTCACCGCTTGGCACTGGCTGTGCAAAGAGAGGACAAATATGTGGGTGTGATGTGGATCTGGGACCACAGCCTTAAAGCTGCAGCTCTCGCTCTGGGGGAAGCATCTGGGCTGAGGCAAGCTTAGCAAAACATGTTTCAGAGGCCAGCTTCTTCAAGGGAGATACTCAGATGTTTCTTCTCCTTTTATTTTGCAGAATAACAGAACCCCATAATGTTTTAGGTTGTATTCAACCAACCAAGAGCATCGAGTCCAACCTTTGACAAACACCCTAAGCTAACTGCTAAACCATGTCCCTAAGGACCAGGTCCAAATGCCTTTTAAATACCTTCAGGGATGGTGACTCTACCACTGTCTTGGTCAGGCCATTCCAATGTCTGACTCCACTCTTAGTGAAAAAATGTTTCTATCTAGCCTAAACCTTCCCTGGTGCAGCTTACATCCATTTCCTCCAGTAATTTTAAACAATGGTATGCCTCAGGATCCTGTTGCCTTGAAAGGGACCCAGGGCCTGTCTAAATTCTCCATCAGCTCAAGTGCAGCATTGAAGCAGCACAGAGGGAGAATATAGCAACTTCGGTAAAGAGGAACAGACTTTACTTCCAAAAGATTGGTAAAAATGTGAGCAATTAAGACATGGGGAGAACTGAAGCAAAAAGAAGTGAAACTGAAGTAGGAGGAGTTGCAGCTTGTCTATGGCTGAGCTGGGAGCTACCTCAGCCAGCACTGGTCAAACCGTGGTGTGCTGCTCGCAGGACTGAGCCATGCTCCCCTCTCTCCATGATTTGCCACCCCCTCCCCAGTAGATCTTTTTAAAAGGATATGACCCAACATCTGAACAGCCATCAGTCAAAGCCCAAGGTTATTTGGGTAAGGAGGGTGTGATTTTTCTGCTGATGGCAGCATACCTGTAGTGCCATTCTGGGTTGGACTCCAATTTTCTCAATCAAAAGAGTATGTGGCTTCACCATAGAAGTTCATAAAAACCACCCATATATCAAATAAACCAATTTTCCACATCTGACTAAGTAGTAAGAGGTCTTGATGGGCATCAATAACAAAATTTATTTTTCCTCTTTTTTGTTTTTTAAGACTAACATTTTTTATTTACTGTGTCATTTATAATACACTCATTAAACACACATCTTTTTTTTAATCTCCACATGTTTCTATGTAATCTTGTGAAAAACATTTGCCAAACATAATGGAAACTAATAGTCTTATTTAAGAATGCAATAGAAACTTAAATGGTACAATCTAGAAAATAATACAGAAAATGAAACATGATGGTAGTTGAGACTGTAGTATGCTGTTATTCATGCATACCTATCAATAAATCTCTTTCTATATTTTGAATATGGATAGGTATATATAGACAGATAAATGTAGACACTGAAGTGAGAACACATAAGCATGAAATCAAATTTAAAACAGATCACACAAGTACTGTAGATTCTGAAGTCAACCTTGCCCCCGTTGCTGCCATGCTTGGAATAGCTATTAATTACAACACTGTGTGGAAAAGTCCATTAGCACCTCTATGTCCAGACCTGAACATGGGCTTATCTCTGCTAGCTAAAAGCCAAACAATATACAAACAATTCTGGAGGTAAATGTAAGCGCATCACCTGACAGCATGAAATCACCCAGTCAGCTATTGTTTTCTCTACTAATGCTGTCTCTAGGGCAAAATAGACTTCAGTGTCTTTTAAAATAGTTTAGAATCATACAAATGATTGACTTTAGTGAGCTCATTCATTTAAAATGTGACTTCCAGGGGCAAAAGCAGTGCAATTTCACAGAGCTGCAGTGAAAAGATACTTTGTCAGCACTGCGCTATCTGCCAGGCCCACAATGATGTCTGAAGGCAAATTTTCTCTCCCTGCTGCTGGTGGGTTTTGCTGGGGCAGCTGAATCACTCGGCATCCATGTCTGCAAGTCCCACACCTGTGCCCAAGGTTGCAGCTCTTGGAAGGAACTGCTCAGTGGGGGATTCAGTAACTCTTCAGGACCACTGGTTAATGTTAATATACCAGCCTATGAATTGAAGCACTTGGGGCTTACCTATCCTATCAAGTGGTCATTGCAAATTCAGATGGTTTGAATGGATGTGGGACAAGGGATGTGCCTCAGCTGTGGCAACTGAACCCTCCTGCAATCGTAAAACAGTACATTCGAGACACCACAAAGAAACTCTGATCTATCTTCTGCCATAGACATATCAATAGCTTGCATCCTGAAACAGTCCATACAGAACAGTAGGCCTGACAGCGGAGTAGGTTGTCACTGCTTTGAAGGCAGTAAAAAGAGAGTGAAAAAATTGAGCATATAAATCAGATGTGATCCAAACACAGGAAAAAATTTAAATACTTAAAAAAATGGAGTGACAGCAAAATGAATTCCTGGCACTCCATGGCCTGGCTAGACCCAGACTAATCTACAGAGATCACTTCCGTTGCCTCCATCTTTTTTTTTAAAAAAAGAACTTCTATGTAAATGGAAGGACGAACTACTCTGTAGATTTACTGTCATTTCCCCCTCTCACAATCCTCTCATTATTTGTTGGTTTTCGTTCCAATTAAAACTTACACTGTGTCAGCTACAGGTTTTCTAAGCCTTCAGTAAGTGGCTGAAATACTTAAAAAATTCAGTCACAGCTTGACCTGGCACACATGAGCTCAGGCTGTGTATTCACACAAACAAGTGATCCACGTGTGGGGCAGGTGGAAATGTCAGGTGTTATAAAACATAACATGAACTGTGTCATCTCTGGGATTCAAAGGAATGGGCTGTGAGAGAAACAGGGATTCCAGGGACTGAACCAGTATTGCCATTCAACCAATTGCAAGCTCTGGGAAAGCTGAAACAAACCCCTCTATCCTCTATCTAGATGATTAGATGATAACTGCATGCCACAGAGATTGCATTGAAAGAAAAACATGCTCTTTTAAAAAATTTTTCCCCCCTGAATATTGCTGGTGAGTCAACCCTGCAGTGCAAGGGTTAAAGGATCTCAGAAAGCCCTGGTGCACTTTAGCTAGGGGCGGAGACATGCTGCAGAATAGAGGCCTGTGTTGCTGTGCCTGGGAAGCTTTGAGATTAGTGTGCTTCCAGCTGCATTTCCTTGAAACTGATTTAGTTTCAGCCCATATCAGAGACCTTTCATGGATCTATTCCTATTCAAAATAAAGTGCTTTAAGAAAAGCACTGGGATGGGTTTTAAAGTAATCCAAAAAGTATGGGTTGGCTTAGAATTTTTGCTACAGTTAAAAGAGCCAGGATTCAGGACAGAAGGATAACAGAAATTATGCATCCCTGTACTTACTAAGATTCTTTTGACCTAAGGCATTTGCCTCGAAGAACAGGAGGCTTCACCACCTCTTGCAGGGTTTACAGTAAGGGAGGTACGTCATCACTTCCAACTAAGACTGGTTTCATTATAAGGTATCACTCGCAGTGATGCTGAATGTAACTATCTGGGAACTCTGTCTCTCAAGACAGGCACAGTTGTTTCTTTATGTTGTTTCACTTCTGGAAAGATGGTCCCCAAAAACAGCAGTTGTTTTCAAACATAACTCTTGATTAATGCTTCTGCTTCTTTTTTTTTTTTTTTCTTTTTTTCCCCTAATTTAAAACCAAAAACACAAATGCAGCTGTTAAAAATCCAAAGCGTTCATGAACAGTGCTTATCCCATGAATGACAGCCAGGCATATGTTCTTAGAGAATTATTTCTTTAAATTACAAGATTGCCAAGGGGCCAAGTGAGAACAGTTAAGAAAAATTCCATTGTTCTGGATGCAGAGAGTAGCAGAGGAGACATCTAGGCTGCAAAGCCCAGGAGTGCTTCCAAGTCCCCACCCTGGGAGTGGACACTGGCCATGTCCTTGCTCCCTAGTGGACCTCACCCCAGCCCCATGCTCTGAGTGAATGGTGAAACTCCTCTAAGAAGCATCAGGTGGGGGTGTTACAGGGACCTAAAACGCGTCCTTTGGAATGCCTTTGCTGGTAAGTAAGGCCATAGCAAGAGATTTATTATCCGAAAGAAAGTTGTGATCTAAGTAAACAAATTGGACAATGGGCTGGAGAGGAGCACTGGAATACATACTGAGCAGCATGATGGTTTGAGTAAGTCTGCTCTGTTTAAGGATATTTTGTTGTTCGCTTGTTCATTTTTCTCTAAGAGGAAGCAGGGCTTTCTTAAACTACTGGTGGGGTTTTGTTAGATTGTGTTTAACTAAACTGAAAATGGTGCTTGGGGACATGGTTTAGTGGTGGGTCATCTGGAATAGGGTGGTAGGTTTAGGACAAGGCTGGACTCAATGAGCTTGAAGGTCTTTTCAAGCCTGAGCAATTCTATGATCCTATGAAAGATGAAGAAAAGATGGAAAATGGCAGAAGGGGAAGAAGACTGAATTAGAATCAACCCAAAGCGAAGACAGAATCCAGGAAAAGACTTCAGGAGGTTTCCACATATCCCAAGCAGCAAGACAAAATATATCATGATACAGAGGGTGAGGTTAACATAATCTAATAGCAGTTCAGGATCTATGAGAAGGTAAGTTGAAGTGGACTATTTTGATGATATTAGTCCCTCATCCTGTCCCAACACCTTTTTTAAAAGTCACACTATTGTCCTAATAATGCAAACAGAAGGATATTTATTCCATAGCTTTTGTTGAAACCACCCTATTGGAAAATGTCACCATCAGACAGCAAGGGAAACTAGCAGATTAATTACAATTTCCATGGATAAAATGCCCAAAGTGATACCACTTTATGGAAGAGTTTCACCTGCTCACCTTTAAGTCACACACAGAGGGAACATGTGGGCAAAGGTACATTTTTTGTGATTTGTGTGCATTTACTACTTTTCTAGTCCCTATCCCAGAAAGTCAATCCATTCCTAAAAAACTACAAGACCAAGAAATGTTCTTACCACAGTATTGGAGATACTGAAACAGATCAACAAACAATCCCAATTCCTGGCAAAGGAAGTACAGATTGGGGGAGCCTGACATAAGGTTTCAAAGGAAATGGAAATCTTTCTTGTTTCATCTGTGAATATTTGTTTGGTTCTTGTTCTTCACTTCCTTGTCCAGTTGTTTCAGCATGAACAACTGCACAACTGGTTGTAAGACTGATAATCAGGATAGTAATATTTTACTTGCAGTTAGCACACACATGTAAAGCTGAGAACTATGTCTGCTTGTTGTTACTCCCATAGCTAGACTCTGGACCTTGTCTACATGAGATTGTCTTGTTGGGTTTCCTCACATACAGTATGACTACCAGCTTTAAAAGAAATTGTGGTTTTCACCAATACAGCTCTTCCTTATTTTATGTCATGTCCTGTTGTCTCCTTACTCCACCCCAGCTGTCAATCATCTCTTACACATGGCATCAGTAGTACACAGGTACACTCATCAACTGGTATTAAATCTCATTTTGAGTCTACAGCTTTCAATCTCACTCTACACTAAAGTCAGTTTGAAGCTATATGTTTTGTGTGCCAATTTTTCCTTTTCTTTTCAGGCTGAGCACACAGAAAAGATGTATGAATGCTTCACCTGGCAACCACCTTGCAGCTCCAGCATAAGGATCCAGTGTTTCTTCTTTAGGGCTTCAAAGGAAAGTACCACACAACCCTGTTGTGCTAATGCTGCGGAGTGCTGAGTGGCAGCAGTGAAGAGGTTAAATATACATTAAAACTGACATATTTTTATTTTATGCTTAAGCTTGAAAGACAGGTGTCTTTGAAGAAGCAGGAGGAAGGAGAAAAGGAATAGATTTGGGAGGTGAAAGGAAAAATTACTTGCTTTGGCTCCATAGCAAACATTTAGAAAAAATTCTTTAACCCCAAATGGCAAAGATTATATAAGCTAGCTTCAAATATCCCCACAAGTGTGCCCGTCCCCCAAGACAGACATTTCTTGGGCTGGAGGGAGCACAGGAGTGGGGGGAGGAGAAGGGAGAATGGAGATATTCAATGTATTGCAGTAAGTCTGGAATCCTCTTATCTGTAGCAAGACTGGGAACACCTGGACAACACTTGCCTTCCTCCCCCACCCACCTGTGCAAATTTCTAAGCACACCACAGCTCAAAGCACCATGCCATATGCCACTCACATCACAGAGATCCATTGTGACTTCTCTGAACATCAAAGAAAAGCCATTGCACATCTTCTTCGCACAAATACTGAGGGGTGCAGTTGTGAAGGGGTTAAAAGATCAAGTTCTGCTGTAAAGATAACAGGAACTGGAGAACATGCAGCAGATGTGCCATGTGGAGGCACTTAAGTTTACAGTCCCACCTGTGTCCATTTAATACCTTTAAAAGCAATCTCCTGCTCATTTGTGAGGGAGAATAGAAAATCGATGTTCCAATCTCAACATCTTCTCACAACATCCGCATCCCACATGAGGAGAGGGGAGGAGGGGATGAGATGAGCTGACAAGACAGGAGGGATGAATCTGAGATTTAAGGACATGAATATACACAGATTTATGCAAGCACACATCCCTGTGTGGAAAGTCAACCATTCTTTACGTGTGAGGCAGCCCATGCTCTGTGCTGCGGAGCAGCAGCCCAATATTGTTAGCATTTACAGAATCACAGAATGTCAGGGTTTGGAAGGGATCTCGGAAGTCTTAAGAGCATCATGAACATTAACTAGTCATGTCAGAGTTTTACAGCCTCCTTTTTGTTTCCTTCCTTCCTGCTCTCATTCCTATTTCCTTTCCAAGCAAACCAACTCCTTTCTGTTACATACATTGAATGACTGACTTCAAATAAAGTGGGGAAAGACTCAGAATAATTATCCTGTAGTTTTATGGAAGAATGCAACCAGAGGAATAAAGGGTGAGGCTGAGTATGATCCATGAACCTATTAGGCACCAGAAAGTCTACTTGGGAGAGGCTTGGGAAAATTTCAGAGTAGGCAAAGAGTAGGTAAAGACTAAATATTCTTATATAGAAAAGAGAGGCCATCACGGGGCACAAATCCACAAGGAAATAGACTTGAATGTTTGTGGAAGTATTTTTCTTCCATATAGTTGTTTCACATTGATCCACGGCCAGAGGAATAAAAACATCCAGTTACTAAGAGCAGTGAGTTTGTTTCTGTTCATGCTCCAATAAGATGGAACATACCCTGTAGGCCGTATCCAGGGGCACAGGATATAAAATCCTGCTTCGATTTTTAAGACTTCCTGGTTACAAAGAAAAGCTTCCAAGCATGACCCTGCATAGCTAATAGGAGATACATACCCATGTCCACCAGCAGCCTGACACACTCTCATGATGATAAATCTCCCTGAACACATTTCTGCATCACTGCAATTTTCAGCAAGTAACAGGGAAGAGGCAGAAGTGCATCTCTCAAAGAACTGCAATTGGGATTTGGCAGAAAGAGGGAAATAGGGAGTTCAGTCAGCTGCAACTTTAAAAGGGAGCAAATTGTTCAGCTGAGTGATGCCAATCTCTCTGTGAACTTCCACTGACATCACTGGGATACTGTTGTGCTGGAAAGTATGCAATTCATATATTTATACTGTGACCCATGAACCATAATTTAACATGGAATTCAACCCTCTGCTCTAAATGACTTTGACACCCTGAGGCTACAGCAATTCAGAGAACAAAACAACTACTGTCTCCTCAGGCAGGCATGGTTCTTAAAAATATAACGTTACACGGAAAACAAAGGTAGAATAGTTTCATAACTATGTACAACACACCTTAGCACCTTGTCTTATCCCAGATGTCTCCTCACTGCTGGCTATCTGCCATTTACGCCAGTCTCCCATTTCAGGTCTTGGCACAGCCCAAGTCACTACTCCTCGTGACCTATCTGAAGGAGGAGTTAAAAGCCAAGCAGTAGCTGGAGGGTAACCATGAGATGCCTGCTGACAGAGCAAACTGCCTCTCCAACCAGAAGAGTGCTATACTAGCACTCCAGAAATATTTGTTCTATTTCTAGTGTTGCTGCATGCTTGGTGAAGGATTGTGGGTGTACCACTTTGTGCTTTTATACCTCAGTGTACCTATCTTCCTTTTTTTTAAGTGATGCAACCATCGCTTAAAGAAAACACTTAGAATGCTCTGAAGCATATGCAAAATGTTCATAAACTGGGATTTCAGTGTCAAAGGAAGATGTTAGTACAGGACTTGTCTGAGAGCTGAGGCTGCAGTAGCAGGTGGCTGCTAGCAAACAAACCTCTGGCATCTGCACAGCTAAATGCACATACCCACAAATATACAGGACTGCACAGCTACAAGCTACCTTGTTTTCGAGCACAGAACTACTCAAGAGCAGTTTGTCACAGTAGCTGCAACACGTGAATATAGATTCTTTGTGATGCAGAGAACTGGATCCCACCTTCTGTCTCTCCAGTCAGGTACATTTCATGGAAATATTCTGAGGTCTGAAAGGAAACACAGTTCACAATGAAGTATTCTCAGAGTTCAAAGCTCACCAGCAGAGAACAGCTTCTGATTAGCAACAGCAACTCTGACTGTGAAAGCATTGCTTTGCCTGAGGAGACATCCTCGCTGTACATCTGCCACCTGCAAGAGGGTTCAGGAGTTAGAACCATATGGGTTGACTCTCACATCCAGAAACCTGGTGAAGCCAGGGAAACACAGTACTTTCTAATTTTGGGTTAGCTACTTTGAAAGGCCCCAACATGCTCTTAAAAATGCCCCTAAAAATGTGGCTGGAAAATACTGAGAAGTTTCATTTATCTCTAGAAGACATTACTCTTCCTATCAACAGTTGTGCTGGTTTGCCATACATCTCCCAAGAGGCAACTGGCAATTACCCTAGCACTGAACTGCTGCTACACAGCAACATAACAAAGTCTTACAAAAGATGCTGAGCAGTGTTTATTTTTATTCCTCAATAGCTTTCTCCTTGCTGGCTTGCCCTCTGCTATCAGCAAGCTTGCTGGCTGGGATAAGACCTTGTAAGGCACCTTGCAAGTGATTCTGGGGCTGGTACCCATGGCTTGTTTAGGTACAGAAGGTACTCGCAGCTCTATTCAAACAGTCTGGTTTTCCTGGCAGCCTGAAACAGTCTCCTATCCTCAGAGCTCTCACCTTCAGATTTAATAATTTTAGTCTCCTATTGTTTCTGTTATATAAGTGTAATGCCCTTTGGTTTATTTTGCTTGTAGTCCCCTACCAGCCCCAATGGCTTATGCTGGGGAGTGTTGCCAAGTGTCCAAGCCCATGCTTCAGGGAACAGCCTTTTTGCACCCCTGGGACAGACTAGAGGCATGGGCTCCAGCCGTCACCATCCCCTCCAGGCCCATCACAGTACCCCTGGGGTACTGGGTCTTCACGGGTGACAAGACCATAGAAAGACAGGAAGGTCCCGTGCTTCCCACTTTTTGTTTCAAGGATTTTACTCTTGCAGAGGGCTAGCAGGATGTTAATTAACCATTTAGGGTTCAGGAACTGACCTCTTAAGGGAGAGGGTGAGACATATGGTGGTCCCTCTAGGAGTTCCTCACAGTAGGATTTGGGTCCCCAAGTGCCCCTACCTCTTTGATATCTCTGGTGTCCATTGGATAGTATCATGCACCTGAAGGCATATGAAAGATCAATAGTGGTGTGGGATGTGGTGAGCTAAGGGATACTTAGGGAATCTAGACACCTGGACAGGAATGCTATGAATAATCCATTGTCCCATTGATAGCAGCCTGGAAATGGGGGATACTTCCCTGGGCACTCTTCACCTTTTTTTTTCCTCTCTCTTGACTCTATTGTAGTAGCAGAGATCTCTATAATGCTGAGCAAAGAAACTTCTAAGGCTAAGAATCCTCCTTATTTCCTATTCCATTCTTTTTTGCTAAAAATAGCCCTGTAAGCACCAGTTATAAGGTGGGTTATGATCTGGAGAATGGACAGTTACTGCACTCAGCAAAACTTGCAGAGTTGTAATCTAATACATAATCCTTTGGTGCTTCATCTGCAGAGATCAATCTTTCCTTTTTTGTCCCCCCTCTTTTTTTTTTTTTTTTTTTTTTCCCCACTGATTTGCAAGTTACCATAGAAAACATTATTAACTTGGTCTGAACTTGGTATGTATTTATGTTTTCTTCTCAATTGCTATTATCCAAGAGATCGTTCTTGACCTTATCTGCAACTGCAACCAGAAAAAAGGAGAGAGCAGTGGCCACAGTCTCAGGGCTCTGAAGGATTTTCTCTTTCTTTCTCTTTTAAGATGAATAAAGATTACTGCAACTCTGAATGAAAATGTAAAATATTTGTTTTTTTAAAAGTAAATAAAACTTTTTTAATGCTTTAAAAAGAGTTTTTTTCACTGACCACAAATGGAGACTCTTCTAATTTTGGGTTCTCTTTAGTATAAAATTAGGCTTTTGATGTTGGTCAGGAGGGGTCCTTTGATGCCCCTTGTTTATTGTTGAGAAGAAGCAAGCGGGAAGGAAGTAGAAGTTGTTGCAAATCCTTGTTTTCTTTTGAGAAAATATTTGAACAATTTGAAGTATACTGATGGCCTTAAAGCAGAGTGTCTGCTGGGAGAGCAAGAGAAGCATCTACTGAATTAATCCAGTTCTATACCCAGATACAATGTCTGGACTTGCACTGAAATGAAGTAGATTTATAGATGGTTAGAATGTAGTGGTTACCTTTCCTGAGTGCAAAGGCAGTCTCAGGATTGTATGAATGCCTATACAATAGTGGCTGTAAACTTGCATGTAGCATCTAGCTTCTTAATTACAGTTTTGATGGGAATGGGACTGCCAGAATCCTTCAGCATAGACAGTCCTTCTCTAGCTCTGTAAGGATAAAGAAAAAAAAAAAAAGTAATGATTGCCTCTGGCAGTCCAGCATTTATGAAATCAAATGCATA
The DNA here is from genome assembly GCF_003957555.1 of Calypte anna. Classification (NCBI taxonomy): domain Eukaryota; kingdom Metazoa; phylum Chordata; class Aves; order Apodiformes; family Trochilidae; genus Calypte; species Calypte anna. The sequence goes on from NC_044244.1 coordinate 154,760,728, forward strand.
TGTTCTATATATGTAATGCTACACATGTATCACTGTTCTATAAAAGTGCATCTGTGCCTCATCTTGAATCGCATGTCATCAGCTTTGTATGGCATTTACTGGCAGGATACCATTGGAAAGACAATTCACAGTATAATTAAGAAAACATACTCTTCTTACTGCTTATCATTTATTTCTGTATCTCTAATAGAAAACGGATTCGTAACAGCTGCAAATTTCCTTCAATAATCTGAACTAGCATATGGCCATGTTGCTGGTTACCAAGCTGACCAGGGACTGCTGTTGTCTGCTCTCTTACAGCCAACCTTACCAGGCATACCCCGTGCCAATGAATCATTTTATTTGCATCCTAGAAGGCAGGAGGAGTCAGAAGTGGTAATTAAGCTCTCCATCTCTTTGCAAGTTTTATTACTGTAGATAGCCAGAATCTGATTCTCCTTCCAGGCTAACAAAGTGCTGGGGAGAGCCATTAATTTCAACAAAGCTGCAGATTTACACTTGTAAAGGAGAGGAGGACTGATGCTGTCACTGGTAATGATATAGACTGAGGAAAGGTAAACCTTTTTTGTTCTCAAATTGGCTCCAGAAAAGTGTAGCTCTAAATGTCTGCTCTAAACCTGAGATTACAGTGGTTTATGGTTGTGTAAAGCTGCTTAAATATTTAAAACAGACTTGGCCAAGCACAACAGAATACTTAAAAGACCCTACCTTGTTTCAGAGTATTGCAATTTCTTTCCTCTTGGTCTTGTCTGTTTATTTGTTTGAAATAAATAAATAAAAGCCACCAAACCCTGAAACAGCTAACCAGGAGGGAGAGTAACCCAGAAGGGAGATCTTTTCTTTCAGATGAGGTAAATTTGCAAAATGGTCTCAGATGTGGTGTCCCTAGCAATTATTCTTGCTCTACATGCATTGTACTCATTGTTTACTCCTCCTTGCAAGCTAAGGCAACTGGAAGGTACAAAGGAGATATGACTGGGACAAAAAGGGAGAGATTACTATCACTCACTTTCGAGTCTTTGAGATGTATATCATCTATACATTCTATCTGCTGTTAACTTTTGTTTGATATAGAATATTGAATGCAATAGAGGCCTCAGATTTTCATCAGACATTACAGGAACTTGGATTAAATCAAGTTTACAAAGCAACAAGAATTCCAGGACCCACCACTAAACAGGATTTCCAATTAGAATGTATTCACTTGTATTTGACAAGAAATTTTGTTACAAACAAACAATGGCTCTTTCTTCCCTCATAATTTGATTTGTGCTGTGATTCCACTTTATGGGAATCTGTACTTGAGGTTGCAGTCTTCAACATAATGCTGTGGCCGTTCTTGGAAACAGGCACTTCAATGTAAAGGAATTTAATTTGAGTAATCCCATTTGTTAGCAAGAATCTTAGGGCATGTCTACACTGCACAGCAGGTGCTGATCTTGTAAAGGTTCCTTTTGCACACAAAGCAAAGTGGCTGTGGTAGCAGGACACATCCCTGAAGATGACATTGATAGGACAGTACCGTTAGACTTTATATTCTTGGCATCTCAGCCAGTACCACTCTAAAGCCCTGCTCTGTACAACATGGACACATCAGCCCAGTTTGTGTTTTAGGATTTGTAGCATTATGTGACTGAAATGCATTGGCAAGTTAATAAGTGAAAATTTAAGAACTGGAGTGGAAGTCTACAAAGGGATTTTAATGGAGCTTCAAGTTGAAATCTGTCAATGCTGAGTGAAAAGCTTTTTGTCTCCATCTTTTTCTTCTTTTCTCCTACAACCAAACAGTACCCTCAGATTATTCTCCAACAAAATACAGTATTTATATAACTTTAGCAGGAAAAATTATTGAACCAAGATCATTCAGTCGGTCCCTAAATAAAAAAAATAATATTTGATGTATTTTTCTACAAAAAATTTTTTCCAGACCAAGGATCCCAAGTGTGTAGAACAACTTCTGTGTCACTTTAACTCAAGAGTGAAAGGAAGATGTATCCTGAGGTCTGTATGAACTCTAGATGGATTCATACTGAGTATGTGTTCAGAAGCACCATACAGAAGTGCTTAAAGTCCACAGCACAGGAAGCTGTGTACCATCTGCACAGTTTATGTTCTCTTTTTAATTCCTGCTTAAATAGGTTGCTGAATATGTGCAATGGATGAGACCAAAAATACCATTTTCTGGGAGTCAGATGGAGTTCTGCACAGCAGCCACTGCCTGATAGTAATCAGAATAGCATGAGCCTACATTATTTGAAACTAGGCCATCTGGCCACTTTGTCCTATTTTGATTTTATTTCCATTCTTTTCCATCCCTCATATTAATAGCTGATGGATCCAAATACTGTGGTTTATTTTCCTTCTTCTTTCTTCAGCAGTAGTCAGTCACTTGCAGTCATTGAATGACCAAGAAGATTGCTGACCAAAGAAGTTCGTTCTCCTTTTTCATAAAAATATTTTAGAGTTTCCCATTGACATGACACATTGGATCATATTGCTGCTATCTTTTCAGCATGAAGTTAGAATTCAATATTGAATTGATGCTGGTGGGGCAAATTAGTCCACTCTGAAGCCTGTTCCATGAGAAAATGTTTGGCAGCCCATGGGGAAGATCCAGCTATTGGCTAAAAATCTCCATTACAAGCTGTCAGGAAGCAGTCCTAATCAGGGACAGCTGACCTAAAGATGACAGTTCTCTTCCATAATCATTTGCATGGTTCCAAAATCTTGTATTTGTTCCATCTTGGCACAAGGAAGAAAACCGTGTGAGCTTCTTAATGCCAGTCAGATTCTGGCAAATTCCGAGTAATGTTTTCCAGTTCATTCGCTCCAAATCCAGAAAACCATGAACTGTAAGGGTCTCTTTCTCATCTCGGGATAGGATCCTTACTAACTACAGCGTCCATCCTTGTTATCCTCCCTTTTATTTGTTCCTTGGAGGCACCCTTAAATGTGAAATGCAATACATCTCCAAAATGCCTTAGGGTGCATCTTCATGGCTGTAACTTTTGGCCAGAATTAATTAAAAAGGTATGACTCGTATAAATTCAACCACTTTACCACCAAAAATATCTCTTCTAAAACTAATATTGCAAGTTCAGTTACAAAAGAATTGTTATGGTGACAACATAACAGAAATAAACTTTGGACATCCTAGAATACTTCCAAGTCTTTCATAAGAAATGAGTTGAGCTTGTATCAGATGGCATCTCAGATCTAAAAAAAAAATCAGCAAATTAATATTTTTATCACAGTGAAATTACTTCACTGGCTTTTCTCAGTCTTTGGGTGTGGGAAACAAGACCTTTACCGAGTTCATTTTTTGTTAAGAAAATCTAAGTTAAGGCAGAATTTGAGAATGTTCTTTCAAAGTGATGGTTCAAGATTGATTCCTTTTCTTTATACAACAGATTGTGTATCTGTTCACTGACATCATGTTTGTTTTATCTGTGCTTTGCACCTGGACACAATAGTGGAATTGAAAAATAGAGACAGCAGCTGAGGCAGTTTATAAAACAGGCACCAAAATCTGTGACATTCTGCTGAAATAAAAATTGGAGTGCTTAAGATATGATCTTTTAGAAGGTGACAGAATACTAGTCAGAATTTTTTCATGGAAGGATAATGACTAGGAAAATTAAAACACTAAATCAAGTGAAAGGTTTAGATGGAACTTTGTTTTTTCTTCTCTCTGTGATTTGTTTTGTTTTCTTTTCACTTCTGTTTTAGCTTCAACAGAGATGATGTAGTAAATGAGTCCAATTAATTTGGAATACATGAAAATAAACAGGAATTTGGACACAGAGATGGGTTGAGAGAACAAAGAGAAGCCCGCCAGTGAAAAGAAAAATCATTTTATTTGCCACTGGGAAATTAAATGGTTTGCATATTCTGAGAAACAGCTGATCAGACAAGTATGACATTCGCTCCAAATACTGAAAGATAAAGTTTGCCAAAACAAAAGTACAAGTGTGAGAGAAGTCTGTCATCTAGTAATGCATAAAGACATTCATCTCCAGTGAAAAACCCTAATATCCTAAAAAACTAACATGAGCGACACCTAATAACTGGTCTACTTTACTAATGGCAGGAATTATTTCAGTCTGAAACTGATTTATTAGAACAAAATACTGTCTGTACAAATGTTTGTTTTTTTCTTTTTTTGTTTATTTTTTTTTTCTTCTGGCCCCATCAAAGCAGAAGAACAATTCTATAAAATATCTTTGGAAGAGTCTTCATCATCAATGCTGTCAGTATGAAATTTAGAATACGAAGAAATAGGTAGAAGAGACAAAAGAATCAATCACAATATCCCAGAATAGTCCAGGTGGGAAAGGACTGCTGTAGGGACTGCAGTCCAACCTCCTGCTCGAAATAGGAGCAGCTCTGCAGTCAGAAAAGGTTGTTTCTCCATTTGGGTTTTGAAAACCTCCAAGAAAAGAGACCACACAACTTCTCTGGGCAGCCTACTCCACTCTCCAACTGTTGTTGGAGGATGTATACACTTTCTCCTTATACCAATTTGTTTCAGTTTGTGCCTGTTGCCTCTCATCCTCCCACCACACAACCCTGCATAGAGCCCAGTTCCTGTTGGCCTGTTCTTTCAGCATTCCTAGGTCCCTCTGGAAAGCAGGATATTGACCACCCCACTAGTTTAGTGCCATCTGCAAGACTGACAGAGATGTGTTCTGTCACTTCATGACATTGATGGTGACATTCAACAGGACAGGTCCCAACACACTTGTAGCTGACCCCCAGGTGAAGTACAACCCATTAACCCCTGCCCCTGGGGCCTGATGATGTAGTGCTGCAGAATATTGTAACTCCCTGATATATTTCAGCCTAGGCTGAAGCAACATTCTGAAAACAATATGACTTCCTTAAAAAAAAGTAATTTTAGTTTTTACCTGAATAAGTAGAACGGGGAAAAAAATGCTTCATCTATTCTTGTCCTGGAAACATTTTTAAAGGAACTCTTTTAAACAGTGTTCTCACTAGGAGGATGTATCTCTGGACAACATATAAAGAGATGATCTGTGTTATAAAGGATTTTACAGAACAGTACAATTAAGTGTGCTGAGAAACTTGAGTTGGCATTCTGGCAGCAAGATTGTTCCAGTACGAGTACAAAAATGGCCAAAATTGTCAGCATCAAACAGTATAAAGCACCACCAACAAGCTCTTGTAGAATACATACTACAACCATTCTTTCAAAGAAAAGAAATTATTCTAACATTTAATGTAAATGTTTCTAATGAAGTATGTATCACTGATTTTGCTAATGTGCACTTTGGTCCCAGAAAATTCCATAATATCTAAGCTTACAAGTTTTGGTTTGTCAGCTAAGGTCAATCAATTTTTCTGCAGAATACTTCTATTTTGCAAGTAGTAGGATATGCTGCAGAAGGATATAATTATAGAAAAATAAATGGATTTTAGCTGTTCCTTCTAAAAAATCTTAGGTTTTTTTTCTCTCTCTCTCTTCAAAATTTTTCTCAAAATGCAGTTTTAAGTAACCTTGATATATAGAACAATTTTTTCTCACTGATTTCCATAAGACAAAAAAAATGTAGTAGGATGTTGAAAAAATGGGCAAAATGCATAAAGAACTTCTCAGAACAATGAATTTCCTGAGTAAAAAAAAAACTTCAGCCTACATGGTTTCTTTGATTGAATCCATATGTATGTAGTCCTGTAAATAAATAAATGAAGATGATGCATGGTTTGCTATGGGAGTGACAGATAGAAGACAACTTGCTGTCTAGATCACTTTCCTTCTTTACTTGCCTGGAAACATCAGCATGACTGTTTCAGAGTTGTTAAATTGCATTAAATTAATACCCATAAAAAATAATAATAAAAACCCACCAAACACCACCACCACCAACAAAAACTAACCAAAAAAACAATAAAACTGAGGCTCTGCTGACTGTACGGGCTGCATCTCTTGACTGTAAAAGTTCCTTAAACAGCTTCAGCTGCCCAAATTCTAACATGTAACACCATTTCAGAAAATGAAGTGGATCTAAAGCATTTGCCTAGGGCTGACAAATGACACAACATGTACAGAGAACTACACTCTTCTGGAGAGCAAAATAAGTATCAGGTAGTGCACCCGAGGCATCTAAAACAGCAGTAGACATGTTTAGGCAAGTGAGTCCCTTGCATGCATGCAGGTAGGTGAATCTGGAGTTTAATCTCACCTTTAATAAGCCTTGAAAGATGATGCATTAAAACATAAGTCCTTATGTAAAGCTACCAAAGATCTCCCTGTATATTAGGGCCCATCCTTTTAATTGTCAGTTCTAGGGGTACTGGACTGTTTTAGGATTAGGATTCCCTTTAGTGCTCAGTAAAATTATCTACTTTCAGTAATAGTTCTAGAAAAAAACATTTGATCTCTTCGGGTTTTCTGGGATTGTGAACTGAGTTTTGCTACATTCTTCCCCTATTTTGAAGTACACAACCATGAAAGCCATCCAGCATGTTTCTCTTTGGCTTCCTAAAAGGAAACTGCTCAGTGTATTTCTTCCCTCTGTGCCTCTGCAGTTACTTGAAGAAAAGGCATCCTAAATTAAGAAGAATGTTCCCAATATAAATAATGTGCCACTGAACTTCTAAGTTTATGTGTAAACCTGTCGGTACCAAACCTAAGAAAGGAGCAGAGCATGGGAAAATAGCAACAATGTACATCAATACCTGAGAGAATATACATTCGAGGTAATAAAGTGTGAAGACCTAGATATTCTGCCATCTTTCCAGTCTTTACAAGTTAGATGGTATGCAGATACACAGATAATTAAAGCTTGTAGGAGAAGCCATCTTTGAATAAGGGTTTTTGTAAAGAACAGCAAAATGTTGTTTCCTTGCAACCTTGCAAAACAAAACCAATCAAACAAAAAAGAAGTTTGGCTGTTACTCAAAGTAGTGGCCAGTTTTGCTAGAGAGAAGGTTTCGTTCAACAGTTTGTTATGCAAGAATTTTGAGAAAACCATATTTCCAATGAAATTTTTAGTTACCTGTTCAGAGTGGCTGGAAGTCCTATCAACAGTGAAGAAGCATGTCTTTCCAGTGTAGTCACAATAAAGAAATATTTAATACTAGAAAATATAAGTTTAGAGGGAAAGCATTAAGATTTCTATCTTTACTTTTATTTTTCTCACCATTCAATATACCCAGATGGCCATATAGTGGGAGAAACAGGAAGCTGTGATTTTTCTAACTGTTTACATAGCTTACAAAGTCTGCTTAGGAGGGCTTTTTGTTTATGCAAAACAGTTTTGAAAACATTTTTGTAGTCAATACATAAATACTTAGTTGGTTAATTAAAACAAACCTATGAATATTTGTAAAAGAAGTACATGACACCTTAGCATCTGACTGCTTTATCTTGCCAATAGAATATTGGAAGATGGTAAAAATTCTGAATGAATCTATTCTGCAGCAATAATGAAGGGATTCCTTCATGCATCCAGTATAAACATCAGACAAAATAAAAGTTACTCTGAAATGAACTCTCAGATAAAATGTCATTTCATAATATTTTGTTAAATATTGTTTTTAGCAAGAAAGGATGTCTTCTTGTCAGTCTTTTAGTCTTTCTTAATGCATTACTTAAATTCAGAGACTTGTTCCATTTGTTTATTTTTAAGATATTTTGGTCTGCTATTAAGTATGTCTTGTAGAAGACAATAAGCATCCACACTGCACTAACAAAAAGAGTCCTCAGAATAGGAGGATGGCTTTCACAGCACCTGAGCACCCTGTGGCACAGTGGAAGAAGTACTTACTCTATGTCTGGCTGAATTATTTCAGACTTAAGAATCATTATTTTCAGACCATTTCTTGATTTCTCTTCTCTTCTCATTTCATGCCATGGATGTTTTTATTTTCTCTTTCTAGATCTACTGGATTTATGTTTTAAAATATTTTGGTTTGTATGGGAGTAAGATATATGTTAAGGGATACTGTCTTCTGCTTTCTAGTATGCAGTTCTTTTGGAAGACCAACAGCATGATAAATGTCAACTAGAAGGGTTTTTTTCTTTTTTCTGTCTCTGATGTCTCTCACTGCAATTCTGCTAAAACACAAGAAAGAAGGAAAATCTAATCTGGCTAAAATTGAAAAAGATTTTTTATGCCACTGTCGAAAGTTTCTTTTCCGTCCTTATATTCAAAAGAAAAAGACTTGGATTTGCTGAAATTGCTTTAAAATAGATAAGGGAGGCAAAAAATGTAATGGGGAATTAAAAACAAAGGAGATAAATGCGATAACAAAAATGAAATCTATAATATAGATTTTCTTTCAATAATTTTAATTTTTGAAACACTTGAACGGAAGAATAAAATCAGGTCTTGCAGGTGATCACTATGTGCAATAGTTGGATCATATCCATCTGCTCTTGAGGCCTTATCCAAGCAGGACGACTGTTGCCACTCCTCACATGAGGATGCCCATAAACAAACGAGGTCACTCTAAGGAGAGATGGTGTGTCCTTCATTCACAACAACTGCTGGCTGTGCATTTTATTTCCAACTGAAAAACTTATTTCATTTCTTTCTTCTCTCTTTCCTCTTTCCTCTTTATCTTCTTTATAATCTGATTGCAGAAAAAGGGGAAGGCAAAGAGGGAAGAGAGGGGGGAGGACTCTGTATCCCTGTGTTAGGGCTACAGTGTAATGTAGTTTCGTGTCCGGCTCTCAGGTGAGAAGGGATGCAGCATCCAGGTTTGGAAAACTTCCTCACCATTATCACAGCTGTACCGTCCCCTATAGACAGCTCTTTTCTGTGTTAGTTAATAACTGAGATTAATATACTTCATGGGGCTATTTAGCACTGTTTTTCTTAGGTCTGAGAAATCACTCTGCCATAAACAAGGTACATTATAAAGAAAAAATCAAACCACAGCAGCAACACATTTTCTTCTGTCAGTGAATATTTCTGTTAAAGAGATTTAGAGGAGATTTAGATAAAGAACAAAATGTGTGAAGAAGGTAATTATGTCTTAATGAAGGATTTCCCTTTAAGTATGAACCTTGAGAATATCATGGGTGAAACAGGAAAGGCAATTATTCCAAACAGATTCTGATATAACAAGTCTCCCTTTCTATGCTGATAGCTTGGAGTAGATCAAAGCAAGCACATGGGTAGGGGTAATTTCCATGGAAATGAAAAGCCCAACCTACAAAACAAACCCAAAAGAATTTTAGCTCAGTGATTATTTTATTTTATTTTATTTTATTTTATTTTATTTTATTTTATTTTATTTATTTTGTTCCTTTGTTTGTTTTGTTTCATTTTTTTCTCATGAATAAAAAAATCACTATTTTCTTCTACAGTCATCTACACTCATCAGTCCTGCACAGGACTCAGGGGAAAAAGATGGGCCATGCATCTAGAAAGCCTGACTGCATCAGTAGCTGCCTAGAAGAGCATACATTGAACAGTAGGGCATCAATGTAAAAGTAAAGATAAAACTAAGAGGAGAATTTTTTCTTGTATTCCTTTTTCATCTTGTCATTTCAGAGACGGTTACCATACTTGTGGTCTGTAGAGCTTAAATCAGCTCAAATCTTAGTAAGCTGTTTATCTAGATTTTCAGCTTTCATTAAACAGTATTTGTTTCTATCCATGAAACCCATACTCATCAGTGGTGTTTGCCTCACAGATAAATATTGCTGAGTTTTTGGCTTCTCATTATGTATGTGTATATTTATCCACCATCTCACATATCATAGTCACTGAAGCTTTAATCTTTGTGCTGGTTTGTGAGACTCTCATGTATGCATTACATAGAAAAAATTATATTTCCTGAGGTTTTGTTTTTATTGAAATCTCAACTTTTTGTCTTTAGAAGTTAATGAGAAATTGCCCTTTGACAACACAGAACAAGATCAAATCCCTGGAATATCTTTCCTTCTTGCTCTTAATAAGAGACTTATCTGTTATATACAAATATGTTTTTTATTATTATCTAAAGTTTATTTTATTCTTGTTATACAAATAGTAGCAGATCCCTATCCTTTGATATAATACATATCCTCTCACTGAAGAACCCTTGAAAGGTGGGATGACTCCTAAAAGAGCCAGGGGAATTTCTAAACTCTCTTCAAATGCTACTATTACAATTATACTACTAATACCTTGTGTAAAAGGCTGCCCTGAGCAACCACAGTCTACTTAATGTGAGTTTTACCATTCCAGGGATGGCTTATTATGGGATATATTATGGACCTATCTGCCAAGTGAAGTTTGATAACTGAACTGTAAAGGCTCCAATGCAACAGGCAGCTACATATTGAAGGGATAATAGAAATAGAATATTAATACATAAATCTTCTTTTTAAAAAGTGTTTATCCTCTTTAGGAAATGTTATAATTTTCATTTACTGGAAAGAATTTCGGCACCAATAGTTCAGACAATCACTCCTCTTACGGAAGGCTGTTTCCCACATTTACTTTTCAGAAAGTAAACTCATATTCACTTCCTTCTTTGTTTAAACAGAAACTTGGCAACACATCCATTTTCTGTAGGACAGATTAACTAACCTGCTAAGAGGAATGCCTTGCAAAATCAAAACAGACCTAAAAATATCAAGGACAAACATACCTCCTGGTAGAGAATATATCTATCTCCAGGAAAGACCTCTAGTTTCTTCTTCTTTTCATGACATAACATCTCTTAGCTCTTGAAAGAATAGTTCAACAGCAAGAGCTGTATCTATCTCTTCCAGCAAGCAGAAGTGATGCTTTGAAACCCAGAGGTTTCATTCAGGGGTTTCTGCATCCTTCTCTGCAAACACTGGCACACATCTGCAGCTACAAAATATAATATAGGAAGATAAATACAATATGTACAATATTTCTTTTCAGTGTGCAGAAAGAATCTTTCTAGGAGTAGCCTTGATTTAATCTATGGAGAATGCTAATATGAGGGGAAACACATTATTAACATTAGGAAACTAAAAACACTGGCTCTACTATTTTCAACCACTGCAAAATTGGGTTAGCTTATAATTAGGCTTTGAAAAGCTTTGTAGTTACAGAAAACATGAGGATTTTCCAATTTTATTGAATGCACCTTTGTTCCCGGATGACAACACAGAATAAACATAACAAATTGAACTGCTTTAGTAAATCACTGATGATCTCTGAAACCTCCAGTTTTTTAAATAAACTTTTTATGTGAAGGCTCAAAAATTGTTTTTTCTAGGGGTGGACATTTCTGAATGAAATATTATTAAGTTGTTGCACAATAATATTGTGTGATAAAGAAATGCAAACCCTATTATTATTATTTTATTTTTAGTGATTATGATTTTTTATGTGACATAGGAAAATAATATTGAAATAGGTAATGCATTTTATAAAACCAACTGAAAGAGATGGAAAAGAAACACACAATTTCAGACAAGCTCATGGTTCTAAGAGGAAGAAGAAAAATTCTGTGCTAAATACAGTTTCAGAATCAATAGTCCTAATTTAAATTAAAAAATTATTTCTGATGTTGCGGCTTGCAAAGTTGAGAGTCTAAAGATGAAGAAGAGCCCTCCGTGCCTGGTAAGGTCATGGAGCAGATCCTCCTGGAGGCACTGCTGGAGCAGAAGAATAATGAAGAGGTGACTGGGTATAATTGGCACAGCTTCACCAAGGGCAAATCATGCCTGACCAACCTTGTGGCCTTCTATGAAAAGGTCACAACATCGATAGACAAGGGAAGAGCAACCAAAACCATTTACCTGAACCTGAGCTAAACCTTTGACACAGTCCCACATGACATCCTGGTCTCCAAGCTGCTAAAACATGGGTTTGATGGGTGACTACTTGGTGGATAAAGAACTGACTTGATGGCTGCACCCAAAGAGTGGCTGTCAATGAGTCTGTGCCCAAGTAGAGGCCAGTGAAAAGTGGAGTCCCTCAGGGATCAGTGTTGGGACTGGTCTTGTTTATCATGTTTGTTGGTGACACGGATGGTGTCATTGAGTGCACCCTCAGCAAGTGCACAAGACCAAGTGCAAGGTCCTGCATCTGGGTCAAGGCAATCCCAAGCACCAGTATAGGCTGGGCAGGGACTGGCTTGAGAGCAGCCCTGAGGAAAAGGACTTGGTGGTGCTGGTGGATGAGAAGTTCAACCTGAGCTATCAGAGTACACTTGCAGCCCAGAAAGCCAACTGGATCCTGGGCTGCATCAAGAGAAGTGTGGTCAGCACACTTCCCAGGTCAAGGGAAGTGATTCTTCTCCTCTACTCTGCTCTTGTGAGACCCCAACTGGAGTTCTGCATCCTGTTTTGGAGCCCCTATTACAAGAAAGACATGGAAGTGCTGGGGCGTGTCCAGAGAAGGGCCACGAGGATGGTCAGAGGGCTGGAGCACCTCTCCTGTGAAACAGACTGAGAGAGTTGGGGTTATTCAGTCTGGAGAGGAGAAGGCTCGGCGGGAGGCCTTATTGCAGCCTTCCATTACCTGAAGGGGGCTACAAGAAAGCTGGTGAGGGACTTTTTAGGATGTCAGATAGTGATAGGACAGGGGGTAATGGATTCAAAGTGGAAAATGGATTCAGAGAGGAGGTAGATTTAGATTAGATATTAGGGAGAAGTTCTTCACTATGAAGGTGATGACACACTGGAACAGGTTGCCCAGAGAGGTAGTGGAAGCCCCATCCCTGGGAGTTTTTAAGGCCAGGCTGGACAGGGCTCTGAGCGACCTGATCCAGTGGGAGGTGTCCCTGCCCATGGCAGGGGGTTGGAACTAGGTGATCTTAAATGTCCCTTCCAACCCTGAAAATTCTGTGATTCTAAGAGGGATTTTTGAGGGACGTTTTATAACAACATGTAGCAAACAGACAAGGGGTAATGGTTTTAAACTGTACGAGGACAGATTTAGGTCAGACATTAGGAAGAAATTCTTTAATTTGAGGGTGGTTAGAAACTGGATGAGCTTGCCTACAGAAATTGTGGATGCCTCATCCCCAGAAGTGTTCAAGGCCAGGCTGAATGGGTCTTTGAGCAGCCTGGTCTAGTGGGAGGTGTCCCTGCATTTGTAAGGGGCTTTGGAACTGCATGATCTTCAAGGTCCCTTTCAATCCAAACTATACTATGACTCTGACTCTGTGATTCTCTGATTTGGGGAAAACACCTTTCAGGAGGATCTTACAGATATGTAGAGAGTAATTATGGCTGTGAAAAGAAGGGTATGTAAGGGTATCAGCATTATCTTTTTAAGAAGGGGGAAAACAGCACATGAAGAAACAAGAGATACATAAGACCAAGACTAAGACTAAGGCTGACAGATGGAGAACAAAATGGGGATCTGTATGTGGAACTTTCCACTTAGTAGAAACATTTCTGTATTGGTATTTGTGTTAAATCGGACTTTGAATAAATCCTGGAAAATTAGAACTGGGGATCAATGCTCCCTTTCTTTACAAGTTTTGGTTTAGAACAGATTCATGCAATTGCAAAACTCCTCCCCACCTCTGGACTTCCACTTGGGATTATTTGATGCATAGCTGCAATCAGTCATTTTCATTTAAGACAGATTTTGCTGGATATGCTCTGATTTAACAAAGAAACATTTCCATTCCTTTCATGAATCAGCAGCTGTTGCTGTCCCTGACAGCTGGCTTAGTCAGGCTGAAGTACAAGCCTGTGTTCATTGGATGATGCTTCACTTGTTAAATCACTTGACTAGTCATACAGATGAGTAATATCTCACATGCAATCCAGCAAAAATAAAATCAGCAAACAAACTGTCAGTGGAAGTGCAAGCCATGTGCTGGATTCATCAAAGCTAATTACAGGAAATGTGAGGCACTGGCTCTCAGCACACTTAGGGTGCTGAGATAAAGAGCAGGAACAACACTGAGACCAAGGATTTCTTCTAATCGATAGGGAATCAATTGCCTGTCAATGGACAAGCAATACTTAACTTAAAGCCTTGATTTATTTTCTTTTTTACTGCTTTTCCTCCCCCATAGAAAGAAAACTTTTTTTCCTGAAATTCACTTCACTGAAAGAAAACATTCAGGGTTCACAAAACCAGGTGCCTGGGGTGGCTATGGAAAATGCGAGCAACAGTGTTCTACAGAGACCTACAGAATGGGGCCTGGAGGAAAACTGACTCATTGGCTGGACAGAGGACATCATTTTATTCCCCTACTACATCTTTGACCCCCTTCCCACTATTCTTCCATGCAGGTGTCCAGCACTGAATATGGGCCATCTGCTGAACTCACAAGCACTTATTAGAACCATTTGCAATTAAGAAGCCCTGCTTTTGCTCAAAGATCTTGGATAATACACTGAACGTATCCCAGCTTCCCTAAAAGCTATTTTTCAGTCTTGCTTTGTAGGGAGATGAAGGCATGCTGTCCTGTCTATGACAGTTGGGCTTTTCCTCTGGTTTGTTACTTTAGAAGACTTTGGCTGAGATAAGACATTCTCTTAAGTTTCATGAAAACATTAGATCCTCAAGTATGATATCCATTATATCCAGCATGATATTCATTAGATACAAGAGAGTTTGTCCATGTGAAAGGTATATGAATACTACATTTTATTCTGGTCCCTAGCTGAAGTAGAATTCTTTAAAGACAGCAAGCAGACTCAAGGGCTGAATATCGAAAAAACAGATGTAATGGGATTTTCGAGAGTACAAAACATTAAAAAATTCCTAGCAGCTGCAGTAGGAGCAATTAAGACAGTGCTAAATGCATCTGATCCCCTAGCCTAGATTGCTTTTTCCCAGCTGAAGTTTTATATTGTGGCTCTTGGAAATGAAAGAAAACTCTTTTCTGTAGGTATCTCCACCCATCTTAGTCACGCAGTATGAGTAAAGACACCTGTAGCTGAATATAAATAAGGCCATCTGATAAGGCCATGTGTGACAGGAATTTTTAAACTCTGGAATGGTGGCCTCACAACATCGCTCTGTGGAGCTGGAGTGTGGTGTTTAACAGCCTCAGCTTCTCTGTGTTATAATGCCTTCCAGATTGTGATAAGCAACACACTTGCCAAAATATTGCTGGCCAATAGCCCCAGTTAGGCAGCGTGCAGTGGGTGACACTTGGCTGTCTTTTCTCAAGCTGAGTTCCTTCCACCTGGAGCAGCAGAAAGGAGGCAGAAAGGATTAGTTCACACATTTCAATGCATTTTGTGCAGTGCTCACATTTTCTGAGTTCTTAGATGAAACCAATTGCACATTGCTTGGAAGGGAGCTAACTGTATCCCTCTGATCAGCCAGTAGCCTAGGAAAATCACCCTTCCTCCTTAGGCTTATCAAGTGCAGGCAGACACAAAGCAAACTCTTCCCCATTCTTCCCAGCCAAGAATGTCCAGTCTCAGATTTAATCAAAGTGTTAATCCTAGGAGATTTACACAGTAAGATATTGTATTCAGCTTTGAACATGAAACTACTAAGTGCCACAAATACCCATTGCCAGTAATATGTTCCCCAGGGATCCTCAAAGAAGCACAGACTGTGGAATGAATGGGCTAATTATTGCCCTGGGTCACACCTGTGCAAGCCCTGCTAATTCAGATAACTGAGCACCTTAAACCAGGGGCACCGGGAGTGAGAGTGGCTGGAAAATGTTAATGTGGCTGATAGCACTACAAATATTTAAAGGAAAAGTCTCCTGTTTGGAGTGCTGGGGTATGCTGAGCTCTTTCTGCTTCCTTTTGACATACCCTTGCTGTAATAAAATTTGCTAAAAAAGCAATGGTCATTATTGGAACAAATAAAAGTTATTGGTTGCAAACAGGACTTGTATGCAAGGCCCAGTTCTCTGTATGATGCAAACAAGTAGACATGCACAATGTACTTCATTTTAGAATCAGAATAATTTAAGTTGGAAAAGACCTTTAAGATCTTCAAGTCCAACCATTACACTAAGCCACATTACTAAGCACCACATGGACATGGTCTTTTAAATACCTCCAGAGGTGGTGACTCGGTCTTTTCCCTGGTCAATCTGTTTCAGTGCATGACAACCCTTTGAGTGAAGAAATTGTTACTAATACCCAATCTAAACCTCCCCTGAAACAGCTTGAGGCCATTTCCTCTTGTTCTATCACTTGTAATTTGGGAAAGAGATCAGTACCCACCTCGCTGCAACCTCCTTTCAGGTAGTTGTAGAGACTAATATGGTTCTCCCATTTTAGGATCAAAAAAACCCCCAAGACTATAAAATGCAAAATTAATAATCAGACAGAGGAGGCAGAAGTTGCCATGATAGGGCAAAACTCCCCTATGCCTCAAAACATAAGAAGTAGAAATGGGAACTAAGAAGGGAAGTTTTTGATCCCATTGTCAATCTCCTCAATCATGTGGTCACTCACATCACTTCTAAGAAGAACGAGAGTACTCTGCTGCTGCAAAAACACATGGCTCCCAGTTTCAGCTGAATAGGTCATTTTCAATACATAGCTCCCTTTTTCAATTATGAAAAATATTTCATGTTACTCACTCACTGCACAGCAGTATACCGTGGCTTGTTCATATCTGCAAAGTTTTTTCTAGTGAAGTTTAGGTTACAAACACATCTTCTTAATACGCTTTTTTAAAGTTAATAGCCACAACGGTATGGCTTTATATGTTGAAATGATGGCCTTTACTCCAAATCCATAAGATTGAGAGCTGATTTAAATAAAGCATTATCACTTTAGTTTATTTTTCAAACTACTCTTGCTTTTAGTTACTTGCTTCTAATAGGGTCTTAACTCTTTGTGTTATTGGTTTTGCTTTTTACTGTAAACTATCAAATATTCTATCCGACACTGTGTGTCTCACTGTATCAATATGATTATTAGTAAAAGAAAATTTTCATCAGTCACCGAGGCTATGTCTCTGCTAATCAATAATACAGATCTGAGGCATAGACTGTAGCACTGATTTGCAATCCATGCTGCTTAGAATGGTCCTTGAGCAGTTTTGGCTCCTGCTTGCTAGCAGTGCAGCTGTACGGAGGTAATCTGTGCCAGGCTACTTGGCCCCAGGGCCAGAGACTGGTTCCCTGGAACTCTTTTATTCAGTAATATAGATGTAGTCTAAGATTACATACTTCATTTTTGTCTTTTGACTTCCATTATAATTTTATCATTAGTATATGAAAAAACAGAGGCTTTCTGATCATCTCAACCGCTATGACTATTTTGTTGAGCTAATGCAAATTCCCATTTGCATGCCTCTGTGTTTTGAGTACTGTGAATTCTTCAGAACACTATGAAGAAACAAAGAGATAAAAAAGAATTCCCAAACTGTATCATTTAACTCCATATTCCTTTGTGTGTATGACAATAATAACCTGCTAGCTAATTTAGCACTGAATATGTAGCTCATATTTTTGTAATGAAATACTGCCAGAAGTCTAAAATTGTTTGAAATGCTCCTTCCATTGAAGGAAAGTTCTCAAAATAAAAATGTTTTGTAGAAGTACACACACCTACCTGAAATTTTAGCCAAATGACAGATGCTGTTTTGAATGTTAGGAGTAGTAATTTTGAATTTGCATTTCAAAATTATGTTATTTTTGTTATTCATACACACATATATATATGTCAAAGCAATAATAATAAGAAAAAAATGAATCAAAACATTATTCATTTGGAAATGTTTTTTTTTTTTTTTCAGATCTCCGGAGTAATTTGTTTTCATTCCAATGCAAAGTTAAAGTAATTTGGAACTGTGAGATTTTCTCATGGAATAGAAATGCTCAGCTTTGACCAGCTCTTCTAGGAATTTCATAATCAGGGAGGAAAATGCTGAAATTACTATTTTAGGGGACATCTATGTGCTAGGGTTTGAAATCTTGATTGTATTCTAAAAAAAGCAAACCATGAAAAACCTCCTTAGTATAAGCATCAAATACATTAAAAACTACATCCAAAACACCCTCCAGTTATAGGGGCTGGAAACACAGCTCTAGCCAAGTGAAGTTACTGATGGGCAGCTTCTGCTTTTGCACTCAGAAAAAGAAGGATCCAAATTAAGGACTGTTTTGGAAAGTGTGCTCTGAATCATTAAGAAAGTGATGGGATTTATCTCAGGGTGCTGCTGAGTGTCTCTCTTAGTTTCCACAGGTGTCGAGTCTGTCTCCCTAAACTGTCAAATCAAATCCCACTGACTGGATATCATGCCAGATATTAGCAACTAATTATAACAACTAAACTTAGTACGTGACTAGTGAAATACACACTTTCAGAACTTGACGTATGCTCCACAGAAAACAATAAATAAAGCCAAACACATGCTTTCTATTTGTCAGCAATAAAAGAAGTGCTTGTTGCAATCCAGATATCAAGTGACAGTGCCAAAACCCCCTTCAGTAATATATATACATACTCCAAAAACTTTAAACTACACTAGCAAACATGCCCAATATCACACCAGTATATGGTTTACTAACTAGGTGATGCTTCAATATTCTTTCTGTTAATTTCTTTTTTTTTTTTGGTTGCTTTTCCTTTTGAAAGAAAAGAGCTGGAGTTTCAAAATGCAATCAGAGTTTCCTTTAGCACTCTGTTAAAAATTAACAAGCCAATTTATTCTTTGGTAGAATTTCACTGACTTGGGTGAAGTTAAACTCAGGATGATGTTGGCCTACCAAGCAGAGTGGAAAATGTTTGCAGTAAGGATTAAGAAACACTCACACACCTGATTCACTTACATTTCTGCTGACTATTTAATCAGTGCTTATTGAAAGGTTTGCAGCAATTTAAAGAAAAAAAAATAAAAATGGGTTAAGGCCAATTCCAAACAGGTCTGAGCCAATTCATTTTTTGATCTTGGTTCAGGTGAAGTTACTTTGAGATATGGATTTCAAAAAGGATGTGCTAATTCAAAGAGAATCAGAAGATCCACATACAATTTTATTTAATAATAATAATAATAATAATAGGGCTGCAAACAAAACAGGCTTTTTTCACTCCATTGTATTTAGTATTTTTTAAGGAGAATTAATCTAAATATTAAAAAAATCATATTTACAAGTATAAAAAAAGTGGTCATCGTTTTATAAAGATGAAGTGAAGGCTAATGAAGTGTTATCAGAATAGGCAGAGCCAAATCCCTTTCCTTTATTATACTGGTGTGTTAAAGAATAACTTGGCAGGAGTTACACTACACTTACCTTGGTAACTCTGAGAAGAATCACCTCAAGAAATCTAGATCAGGAACCATTCCCTGTGCCTTCCAACTCACCTAAATCCTGATTCTCATTTCTGGGGAGACTGTATCATTCTGCCTGGCTAAATCAGAAGCTGAGAAAGACAACTGTTATTAAAAAAGAATAAATAGTAACCAAACACAGTTGCAACAATGAAATGCAAGGCATTTTTCTGATTTCAGTTGCAAATATATTAACTCATAAAGGTGACATCACCAAACTACTACATAATGGCATTTTTTTAACCCTTTAGCTGTGCACTGTCTTGTACAAATCTTATTGACTTTTTATGTGAAATGTGATATTGACTGCATGTCCAAAACAAAAAATAAAAATGTTTCCAGTTGACCAGCACAAAATACGGTGATGTCAGTGAGCTCAGTCCCTAGGTCATTTGTCGTTTTGCTCAGGAGGAGGAAGAGAGAGACATCTTTGTGCTTGCATTTAATGAAACCGTTTGGGAATGAACAGATCTCTTCTTAAAATAACAAATGGATGGCATTTTTATGGTGGTGGAAACTACAACAGGGTCTATTTTCTCCTGCAGCTCCATAACAAGCTAAATAGACTCTTACCAGAAAACTTTAGCCTATGGACACCAGTAGCCCATGAAACCAACCCAACTTCTCTCCCGAATTTGCATCCTTTGAGTTGAATGGGTTATTATGGACTACTCTGTTGTAATAGCTTGCTTAATGTGATATTTCAGCAAAAGTCTCACGTGGATGGCAGAGAAAGGAAGTGGGTGACAGTTCTGCCCACTGAATATGAAAATGTGTCAGGCAAGATGTTGTCTCAGGCCTCAAGTCTGATCACATGTTGGGGAGACACTGAGAGCAGGGTGAAATATTGTTTTGATCCACAGAGCTGGATTTCTCCTTAGAAGGATGTTCAACAATAAAGGAATAAAGGAAAGGGGAGGTAGTTTGTGTTTGGTTAGAGGAAAACAGGATAAATAGGAGAAAGCAGCAGAAAGACTGCCCAAAAGGCATCAGGAAAGCCCTTCTTTAAAGGAAATCTGAAGCTCTTTATTTCTTCATAGATGGCAAAACCAATCTGAGTACAGTGGATTTGTGCTTGTTGAAGATAATTCGGAAAAGAACCAACCTTAGTACGACCTGCAATTAGGAGAGCGCTTAAACACAGGAGGAAACATTAATGGCTGCGCTGGCTGCAGGAGAGCCAACACTGAAAATGCTTTTAATGAGGGCTGGGCAGCACCTTGGTAACTGAAGTTCTATGGTTTGTGCAGAAATTGGAATTCAGTTAAAAGCCTCACAGAAAACGTGGTATTTATCCTGTTAGGCAGCGTCTACAGCTGGAAATCAATTTTGGAGGTATCAAATAAGCTCAATTCCCATTGAGATCAATGAAAACATAAATTAGGTTCTGACTAATCTATTTCATTTACATCCAGACTTATATCACTTTATAGTTGCTTTGAAGTCCCAAGAGTGCCAAAAATTAATTTTTCAGTGCTGACTCTGTACAATAACTGTGCATTTCGTTGAACTTAATCCTTTACTTACCTAAGGCTGCTCATAAACTCTGTATCTAGAAAAACCCATATGTACAGGGCATCTCATGAGTACTTTCACAAAATGAATTATATTTGACTCAAAAAAAAAAAAAAAGCCTTTTTTCAGAATATGCAGTGAACTCCATTCTTCTGAACATTCAAAGAAATAATATGTGACACAGGCTAAGTGTGCCATTTTAATACTGTGTAAGTAAGGCTGGAGTTAACATAAACAAACCAATTTCAGTATACAAAACCAGCTAAAAGTGCTGATACATCTGTATGGATAACTACCTATTAAGTACATGCTTTTAAGGCAACTTCCTAACATGGATCTACAATTAGGCATGACAATACTTTTGATAAAGTAATGTCTCACTTCTGAGAATTTTTCACTTTTGGCAATGTCTCTCCAATCTGATATACTTAATATCTAACGTTTATAAGCTTATATTGTAGTAGCAAAAGGGTACTATCTCTGTTGAGTGAAAAAATTAAGACTGTTTAAAGAAATATGGGTTGCTTATGTGAGAAAAAAGGTTGCAAAACGGGGCTCATTTATGACATGTCTGTACTAAGAATATTTGCAATTAAGTGAATTAATTTGAAGTAATTAAACAATAAAAGCAGCCCTAGTTTAGTGTTACCTCTTCTTAAAGTGTAAACTAAAATTTGACATCCCAAGTTAAAGTTCAAGTTCATATTCTTAGTCTTCACTATTGTTTTAGATATTCATTAACAGCAAATCTCTAGTATGAGATAGAAACACCTGATGTTATGTTTTAAATGGCATTGTTTTTTTGTCTTTCTTTTCCCACTTGAATCCAGCCTGGCCTCAGTGTTGTTGTCCAGACAAATAGCCTAGTTATGAATGAATAAGAAATCATTGAAGGTTATTCAGGTAGGGTCCCAGTAACACATTCTGAACCATGGCATCATTTGTTTAGAACATTTTCTCTGAATAGCCTTGGCTATCTATGTCACACAACATATTGACTTTGTGTTGTTCCAAAGCTCATAGCTCTCAAAATTTACAGAATTTTTGCAAAAAATTATGAATTTAAATTGGAATGGTTTCACAAGTATCATTGTATCACTGTGCACTACTATCATCTAAAATAGATTCTGAATATTATTCAGACATATTCTGAGTATTCTATAGGGCTTCTATTGATTGAATCAATCATTGTGAGATATCATCTTTCTTATAGAGAATATAGGCTTTTCTGCCTCTAAAAGTTCAAAACAAAACTACCATTGCTGAGTTTATTCTTTTGCTTTTAATGGGTTTTATAGCTCCAAACTATAGTATGCTACCACTAACTACTGAAATTCCCTCTTTTTGAACAGAAACAAAGGAATAAGGTGTTTTTGCAACAGACTGAATATTTTTCATGCAGAAAAATAACAAGAAAAGAAGCTCATTTCACATTGCTTATCCATTTAGATAGAAAACCAATTAGCCTTTGGTCTCATAGACCCTAACCTGAACAAAGAGAAGAAAAACATTTTTGATTTTGCAGCCTGACTTATAATTGTGTTTTTCATGTAAGTTAGAGAATCATTTGTAATTTGGGTTGTCTTCATCAGTTATACTGGGACTGGGATTAATTTACCTGAATGTGCATCTCATGCACTTTATGGGCACCCAGAGTAGTCTCCAAGTGCTCATTCTGAAGATCTCAAATCTCTCACTGGCTCTGGATCACATCTGTCTGCCCAGACGGATATTTTCTTTTTAGAAAGGAAGAAACACATATGATCATTTCATACTTTATATGCTACAAATATGTTAAATAGAACTATGAACTTTCACTACAGTTTGCTATGTGGGAAAAAGACACTTACTTACTCATTTCTTTAAGTCATTAGCTTTGCTTTTGCTGTTGTTTTCTACAGTTTATGGAAAGAAGGATAATAACTTCCAGGAATTTGTACGCCTCCAAATTCTTGGGTTTGGAACAGGTTTAAATTTTTATAAGCTAAATAGCAGTCAGGAAATTATCTCTGGTTTGAGTACAGAGCACTCTAATGTTTAAAATTACAAAGACTTACTAAGTCTGAGTACAGCTGTATGCAGTTTTACTGCAGGCATCCTATGAAACTCAGGTAAAAGTGCTCTCCTTTCACAACCTGTGAAATGTAAATGGTACATTCTTTTTAGATCTGTATACATTTCATAGAATCATAGAATCATAGAATCGGCTGGGTTGGAAGGGACCTCAGAGATCATCGAGTCCAACCCTTTTACCACCGTTGCGGTTGCTAGACTATGACACTGAGTGCCACATCCAGTCTCTTTTTAAATAGCTCCAGGGACGGAGAATCCACTACTTCCCTGGGCAGCCCATTCCAATGCCTGATCACCCTCTCCGTAAAGAAATTCTTTCTAATATCTAACCTAAATTTCCCCTGGCACAACTTAAGACCATGCCCTCTTGTCTTGTTGAAAGTCGTCTGGCAAAAGAGACCAACGTCCACCCGGTTACACCCTCCTTTCAGGGAGTTGTAGAGAGTGATGAGGTCTCCCCTGAGCCTCCTCTTCTCCAGGCTGAACAGCCCCAGCTCTCTCAGCCTCTCCTCATAGGGTCTGTGCTCGAGTCCCTTCACCAGCCTGGTTGCCCTCCTTTGGACCTGCTCCAGGACCTCGATATCCTTCCTGAACTGGGGGGCCCAGAACTGGACACAGTACTCGAGGTGTGGCCTCACCAGGGCTGAGTATAGGGGCAGAATCACTTCCTTGGACCTGCTGGCGACGCTGTTCCGTATACAGGCCAGGATGCCATTGGCTTTCTTGGCCACCTGGGCACACTGCTGGCTCATGTTCAGCTTCCTGTCAATCCAGACTCCCAGGTCCCTTTCTGCCTGGCTGCTCTTCAGCCACTCTGTCCCCAGCCTGTAGCGCTGCATGGGGTTGTTATTCTTGAAGAATAAAACAAGGCTGTAGAGTAAAAACTGATTACAAAATTTACCTTTCTTATCCACACATTCACTTCTAAGTGTTTTGTATTTAATGGAAAGAAGTATATTACCTTTCAGTTTGCTGGTCTTCAAAACATGTTCTGAGGGGACATTACTCTCTGTCAAATGCAGGTAAGTCTATCAGTGATGATGTCAGAGAAACCCACGTTTCCCAGAGTTCCCCAATAAAAGAAAGTAGAATTGATATATAGGAAGGGGCTATCAGTTTATTTTAAAGACTGTGAACCATGTTCAAGCGAAAATGTATATGGTTTCTAAATCCCTGGCTTCTCAAAATCATAATTTCTTCTCCTACAAATATGCATTAAAGAAAGGTTTGATTTTTATCTCATTTTTGCCCAAAGTTTAATTATAGCAAATCTTACAATGAAAATCTGGAAAATCTTTGTGATTTGCTAAAGAAGGAACACCCACATTTTCTCAGCTATCACTGCTTCATGACACTAGCAGGGCAATACCTAAATAATTGCAGCATACTACCTAATTCTTAGGGTATGCTCAGTACCTAAGAAAAGGAATATGTATTTATGTGCACCCAAGGTGGCATTTTTTGGTTTTCAGACAAGGAAATTATTTTTCTTGTTGTTGTTAATGTCTACTTACCATTATTTCCAACTCTAATAGTATTTTGACAGCTTTTGGTGAAGCATTTGCAGGAACTCCTTTCAGCCATCCCAGTGGTGTTTCTGGTTGCAGCATAGTGCAGGTATGGTGCAGGGGCCTCCAACCTGGCTTTAGCTGTGTTTTATCTAGATTGGAAACTGTATAGTTTTGTCAACACATAATTGAGCCTAAAATTACCCTTCTGAAAAACAGGGTTTACTATTCAGCCTTCAGAGCTATATTAGTACATCTATATTGCATCAAGGCACAAATTAGTATCTCCAGACATTTCTTCCTTCTTCTTTGTGGATACAGTGGATCACCTGTTTGTGAATACAGTGGATCAGATAAAAGTTAGACCTGGAGTCCTTGTCATTGCATAATTTTGAGGAAAGATGTAATTTAGGAAAATATCAGGCCTAAGAAACCTCAGGTTTTCTACAAGCATTCAAAAAAGAGTAAGCAATCTTTTGTAAGTCTTGTGGATTGGTCTGATAGACAATAGTGTCTGCATCCTGCTTAAATCATTATTCATGTACCTTACCATCTTTTCTGGATATGGCCCTAAGAGTATATGTTCACATATGTGTAATAGTCCCATCAAACAGAGGGATTTTTTCAACAACAAAAGATTTTAAGATTTTTTTTAGAAAATTTAATTAATTCTAAAATGTCAAGGTACATACTTCAGTGTCCTACAACAGTACATTTTCAACCATCAGTTTCTCACCTGACTTACTAAAAAACAGACTACCAAAAAGGTTTTTTGCATTCAAAAGTTCTGTGTTTAATTGTTAATAGGTCACCCTAAGTACATTTCATTCTCTTTTTAATATTCTTTTCAACAGAATACATTCATCATTTCTGAATATAAATGTTAACACAGCTCCTGTTTGGAAAGTTAAAAAAGAATAAACTGAAAAAACTTATTTAAAGTCAGGAATTCAAGATTTCTGTCAAGTGATTTAGGGTGGGTTTTTGCCTCTTCTTTAGTCAAGTTTTTAATTGAAGAAATTTCATGCACAGATTAAACATAAAATATCAATGAATTGTGCAATGACATGGGATGACTATTAGAATAGTGACTATTAGTAGTGACTATTAGAATATGCCCATGATTCATTTACTGAAGCTTGAGAAAGGCTCTTTACTGGCATAAGGGATGACTGCAAAGCACTGTCCTTCACTGCCACAATGGCAGCTCAGTGAAGTTCTATGAGCTGCATTTAAAAGCTGAGATAGTTTTGTTGGTAGGTCAGCAGTGACCAAAAAACAGTACAGCTCATGGGAAAGTTTGAGCATGTTGATCACTCAAACAGTAGAGAGTCACTACAAAAAAATTCATTAAAAAGAATTGTGAAGCAACTAGGATGAGGGATAGCCAACACAAGAGTGAGAAGCATTTATAAAGCTGAGAAGATGAAAAATAGGTAGAAATAAAATTTTTGGTGGATAAAGAATGGAGAGATTAAAAAAAAGATCCCAAACTTTCTTTATGTTGGTGATCCCAGAGAACAGTTTAAGAAAGTGGGATGTGTTTCATTTTCAAAAAATGCAGTTGCATTTCTTGTCAGTTAGGTCATAAATCTTGGCTAATGAAATCGTACTGCATGAAAAATAAAAAAAAAAAAATTTTTTTTTTTTTGTGGGATGTGTGTGCAACAACTACTGTGATTTAAAATGAGAGAGAACACAATTCCCGTGAAGAAATAGAGATGTAAATTACTCTCTGTTGACCTATACCCCCACTACTCTATGGGAAATGTAAAAATCTAAAACTTTATAAACATTTATGCTAGGCATATGTACCCCAAGAATCTTTTCATCTTAAGGACACTTAAACCCAACATTTAAAACAACAAATACCTTACCCTAGCTTCCTTCACTATTGATCTGACTAAACAGTGCTAAATGATCAAGAAATATTTTTTCTCTTGTGTATGAGTCCCATACATGGAAAAAATTATTTGCACTGAACTGTAGATATCATGCACAGCTGTTATCAGTCTCTTAGTAGTTAGAGGCTCTTCTGGTTTAGCTATAAAAATCAGGAAGGAATATTTCCCTACCACAAATAATCTGTGTCAACCAGAGAAACATCTCCAGACATCATTTTCCCAACTCTACTGGTGACAGTATTTGAACAGGTAGTATCAATTAGGTGTCAGTCAGGGGTAGTTCCTATGTCGTGTCCTCTTGCATTGAGATTAAAGTTTGTATGCAGATATACCAGAAATGTGTTATGCAGGTGCTGCTCTGTTTTATCAGCCAATTTTGAACTTCCTTTAACATAATCTCTGATATTGTTTTTCCAAGAAACAAGTGATCTTCATGTGTTGCTTTTCTTTGTGTTAGGAGACAGATCCACAAAAAGATAAGCAAAGTTTGACCTCCAGGAATGCAACTAGAAATATAAAATAAGTTGAAGTCTTTTTAAATTTTAAAAATTATTTTCTCAATATTTTGGAGACTTTTGTTTTAGATTGTCCCTCATTTGGAGCACAAACACTATGCTTTCTCTCCTTGGTACATACATACAGAGACATTCTGAATTAGCAAGTGAATTGAAGAACATTCTGGAACATCTTTTAAACAGGAGTAAGAAACCATTTTTAATAAATATAGATGAGGTCTTTCATGGCAGTCTTTTCAACAACAAGTTCATGTCCATACATCCATGTAAAACCCCCAGACTAATACAAAGTCAATGGTGTAAGGATTACCTGCATACAAAAGCCAAATCACAAAAGGTGAGTTGTGAATAGGAACTGCTGTTGTTTTAAAAATATAAAGATTTTATTCTGGATGAAGTACATCGTTTTTTTGGTTTAATGTATGCCATTTTTAAAGTCATTTAAACTAAAGGGAAAAAAATATCCCTCCTCTTTTATAGAAGAACAATCATTGTAAGATTCTAATTACTGTGACTGTCTTGATTTAAGTTTTTGCTGTAGCTGAAAAAATTCTTTGTGGGAAACCCCTATGCTGCTTTGCTTAGAGAGTGGGAAAAAAAGATTCATTTTGTTTGCTGGGCTAAGTGTTATTAGTGACTTTTTTTTAAAATCTCAAAGGGCCTTTTAATCAACTTTACTTTTCAGAACTTCAAAGGGCTTAGGCTTCTTTTGTTGCTGGTATAATTTTAGAGCCAGTTGATCCACCTTTAAATGTTCTATTTGGGACCCACCACTGATGGTTTTGTCTTGGTGCCTTTTTTGTCTTTAATCCTGAGGCATAAACCTATCCCAGGGTGTGGACCTACATTCTCACCTCCAGTTCCCTTTTACAGTGACCTTAGGCTGGGATCTGCACTGTACAAAAAAGGCCTCTCATTACCACTATGTGTCTGGGAAATGAATCTCTTTCTGCCACTGTTTTTTTGGAGAATCTGCCTATCAACTATTTGGATTCAGATTTTCCTGATACATCAAATAAACTATGGCAGACGACCTCCCCTTGAGCTCAGTAATTCTTGAGTAAATTCTCAGCTTCACATAGATTAGTGCAAAGTCTCCTTGAGATTTCTGATTAGGATTTTGCACTGGTTTTGGTAAAAGATGAAGTATGATATTGTCTCCAGGATATAATAAGACATGAAATGTCTCCTATGAACCATAGGAGGTTTTTCACTAAATAATATCTATTTGCAGCTTCTGACCTGTCTTATTATTGAAATACAATTATTTTTATATGCCGTTTGTAGCATTTTAATAGCATCTCTGAAATATTAATGTGGCATCATAGCATAACTGCCAGTGCAAAGTTTTAGTTCAATACATGTTTTAGCTATGCCTATTGATGTCAGTGGGAATGGAAAGCAAGTCATCAGAAAAAGATTTGGTCTCAAAAGATACAAGAGTATAATTTAGCTTTCACTGCTTGAATCACTCTGTGGTATTTTTATTTCCCCCCGTTTTATTAACTCATCATAACTTCTACATTGAATGCAGAAGAAAAGTTGCTTGCAGACTTATGAACAAGCCTTGCCAAGTATAAACTTACAGAAGAGTTACTCATTTAACTGGTTTATACTCATACAGAAACCATAGCTGTGCTCTTATTAGCAGTCAGTTATTCATGTTTTAATAAACTACTCATCAGATCTGAAACACATCTTTCCATTTTTATCCTGTCATTCTCTGAGCAATGCTTAGTAGATAATTCCAGTCTCTTAACAACAGAGGATCCATCAGAATGGAACCAGCCTCTGAACTCATATAATAAAACTCTTTCTATGCTTACAAATGCCAATTAAGGGTTGTAAGACTGTGTGGATCATCGCTCTTATTATAATGAGTGTTCAGCACATGGGAACCTATTTGGGAGACCAGAGATAATTTTGGTGGGTGGAGATTTTGCTGTATTTTTTCATACACATTTATGCAAATAGATGAATACAGGTAGTAAAAAAAGTGTTGTTTTTTTTTTTCTCTGAGTTTTCACCATATGCTTTTACAGATGCTAAAACATAGCTGTGCTAATAACACTGTCTGGCTGGGACTCCATCCTTTTTTCATCATCTCAAACCAAAAGGGGTCCAATAGCTTCCATAAACCCAAATGAAGTTCTTGACTTTTAAAACATCATTTTTAGGCTGTGCTGTTTACAGAATTAAAAGTAATCAGCTTTTTGTAGTCCAACATGTTTATCTTTGCCTTTCAGCAGCCCAGAACTACATATGTTTTTCTTTCACAATCTTTTATAAAGCTGTTTCTGAACTCCTCATCTTGAGATTAAAACCAAAGTTTAACCAGACTGTACTAAGTAGTTTTGGGGTTTTTGGTTTGTTTGGGTTTTTTTCTTGTTGTTGGGGGTTTTTTGTTTGGTTTGGTTTTGTCTGTTTGATTGTATGTTTTTGTTTTGTTCTCACTACTGTTGCTGTTTAGGCGTTGGTTTTTTTGGTTGATTGGTTGGTTGGTTGGTTGTTATTTTTCCCCAGCTGTGCCGTGGTTAAATGCTCTCGTATCCATTCCTTCTTTCAGTTGCACTTAGTACTTCTGTGTAGGTTGCATGCAGAAAATTATTTCATCAAAAGAAGCCTGACATTCCAGCAAGACTTTTGCAAGGCTTTTCAAAACATGAGCATATGTTTTCCTGATACATATTTCGTGTCATAAGGGGTGTAATGAGTCATCACCTCTGCAATATTTAATATCTTAATTAATGTAAAGCCTCGTTCAACCTTTTTGCTGCTAGTAAGCCTGTTATACTTTCAAATAAAATATTTATCTGATCAGCATTGCCAAAATATGCTACTTAGTCAGCAATGTGGTGTGTTTCTCCTAGCTGGTCACCCTAAAAACATTTATGGTGCTTAATGACTGTTCACTAAAAAATTCCATGCATGAGTTTCTTTTGTGGTGTTAACATGGGGTAAAACCGACAGAAAGAATTAAAATGCAATCATTCAATGCAGCCATTCAAAATGCTAAAACCCCTATGTATATTGACTTGAAATAAGTGGGAGATCTTCTCCACACTTCAGTAGGTATCGGGTCAGGCCAAAGGGAACAGCTATTTTCTTTGTGCTAATAACATAGCAATCATAGAATGTTTTGAGTTGGAAGGGACCTTAAAGATCATCTTTGCATGGGTAGGGACAACTTCCAGTAGACCTGCTCAGAGCCCCATCCAACCTGGCCTTCAACACCTCTAGACATGAGGCATCCATAACCTCCCTGGGCAACCTGTTCCAGTTTCTCACATCTGAGACTATCACTATGTGCTTTAAGAACATTGCATATCATCCTTGCAATGACAGGTGTAGTTATTCAATTAAAAGAAGTTAAATTAATTGTTGATATCTTCCTGCCTGCAACATCTGTCTGAAAGTTTATTTCTGTATTTATTTCCAGCTGGTTGGGCTGGAGTATTGAGGAGCCATTTTTTTGTTCACCATGAGCTGGTTAGTGCTAAAAAATCCCAATACTCAAGGAGATATCTGGCAAAGCTCATCATGAAATAAACCAGATTTCAACTGTCCAAATGCTTTCCTTATACCCTAGGGTTTAAAAGAAATTTTATTCATTCACAACCTAATATTTTTCCTGTTCACAGTGTGTCATAGAAATATACCTATACAGTTACAGTGCTGTGATTCAATTATATGCATGTAAGTCTCTCGACTTTTCACTACTTGTTTAATCAGATGCTCAAAATTATCTCTGACTTGAACCTGATGTGAATTTTAGGAGAGATGTGTCTGGGATGAGAGGACAGATAAACATTTCATCTAACAACATAACATGGCCTACCATATAAATCTTATAAATCTTATAAAACCATATAAATCTGTTTTGCAATATGTCCACCTTAATTCCTTACTTGAAAATCATAATGATTTCACAGGCTGAATGACTGTATAATGAACTTCATCATTTGGGTTGCACTTGGAACAACTTGCTCATTCACTTGTAGATTCACTTTATAAATCTCTCCTTTCTAGCATTCTGTTATTGTATCAATGTTTATATTTCAAGACCTGCAAGGAAAAGTGAAGCTCTAAGATCCATTTTCCCCTGGAATTGATCATGACAAAGTGTTCTGTCTTTTTCTTCTCTGTATTACCTTCAGCCTTGTTGGATACTCAATATATTGTGCTCCTGCTCTTTTTAAAGACAGGTCCAAGTCCTTTAAGGATTAATTTCTGTCCATTTTACCCAGTGTGCATAGAAAGCTACCTTCGTTACCTGGACTCTGGACTGCATTTTCAGGGAAAAAAACGCACCCTAGAGATAAGGATTAAAAAAAAAGGTTAATTTCTGCTCAGTTAATTAATCTGTATCAGAAATAGATAAACCCAAGCTGTCAAGAGATTTCAAGAAACTTTTGTATGGTAGAGAAAAGCCAGAAACTTTCTTGCAATTCTTAAATATGCTCAAGGCAGAATTATTAATGCCTAGGAAAAAACTAAAGAAATAGGTTAGCAGAACAGAGCAGAAATTGAAAAAATAAACATTTCATCATCAATCATAGGTGATCCTTTCAAAACAGCACATTCCAGTGGCAGAGGGTCTTGCACATGTCCCTGCAAACATGCAGTTATCATTTTGGAAGTGTAAACAATAATTCTGCTCCCAAATCAGAGTGACTAACTCCTGACAGCTTGTACTCAGTCAGGGCACATGTGCTGACTACAGTCAACACATCTGCCTTTGCTCTTAAGGGAGTCATGTAGAAGACTTGTCAGGGCGAGTCCAGGAAGCAAAGGACATTTTTGGTCACACAGCTGCCAATCCATCACGCTGAGTGCCTGCTGTAAGATCAGCTTCTCTTTTTGGAAATGTATCTCATGTGCTTGATTATGAATGGGAGGGATGAGAGCAAGAGAGGGCAGCGAATGGCGTGAGCATGAACATGCAGTAGGTAATTAGTGACCAAAAAAGAGGTTAAAGAAGGCAGTTCAGAGCAGTAAATTTTGTCTGAAGCAGCAAAGACAAGATGCCTAAAACAGGAGGCAGGTCATACAAAACCCCTCTAAACTCCTACAGAAAGTCCAGACAGAGGCTTGTCTGTGTGCCCCACAACACAGAGCAATGTGATGTAAGGAAGGAAACCTCCAGTGACTGTTAGGAATTTACACCTGTTGGGCATTTGGCTTGACATGAGACAAAAGTTTTATTCTATGGCCCAGCTTCCTGTTGCCCCCATGGAGATTCCACTAGACAATGTTGTCTGAGTTCTGGCTTTTGCAACTTAAAAACCCTCATCCCATGCAGGACAGATCTTTCTCAGCTGTCTTTTCCTTTTCAAGCTCCACCCTTCTTTGAGTTTCAGCTTGTTTTAAGAGTAAGTGTAAACAGACATTTAAACCAGTAACAGGTGTTCCCAGAGAGGCATGTTTTTGTTTCATTCCAGGAGGATGAGGTTTGTGACCGTTCGCATTTCCTTCCCTTATATGACCAGGACCTTCAAGGCAGGAAAGTTGTACTGAGCCAGTGTCAGCCAGCAAAAGCAAAATTCACTAAGGGGATTCACAGTATCACCCCAGAGGTCTTTGTGGAGAATAATATTGAGACAGGTCATGAAAAATATTGGCCTGACATCTGCAGCCTCTCACGTGGGCAGTGTGAGCTATGTGCTCTACAGGCAAATGCATGTATGAAGAGGAAGGGGCTAATGTTACCTTAAACTTCATCTGTCCCACAGTTCTCAACAGCAACTGAACTTCTTTCCATCTTAGATATATGTGTATAGGACCAAGATTATAGCAGACAACTGGTGCACATGAGACTGGTTTTACTTTCCGCGAGCCAGAACAAATTGAATGTCTTTATTAAAAACACGAAGGAGGGGTAGGGGCACAGCTGAGAAAAGTGGTTGGGAAAAATAGGTTGGGAAAAATAAAGGCAAAAATGAATGGCTTGCCATTAAACTACTGATTCTACTGAGTTCTTAACATTTCTTTATTAGCATGATTAAAACTCTTACTTTTGATCTCTGAATAACTGTTGATATCTGCAAAATCACATTTTTATACTGAAAAAAAAATATATTCATACAAAATCCTTATAGATTTTGAGAAAATTTCACTTTCAACAAACTCCTCTGTCTCCCCAGCATTTTATATGAAAATCCCTGATGAAACCTTCCCTTCCATTCTCTTCCTCAAATAGACCAAATCCTAACCTTACTGGAGCCCTTGGCTGTGTTTCACCATCACTACTGACCTCACTGCATTTAATTTTAGTCTCTGGGCTTGTTGCTGAAATCATATTCTCTGTGAAATAACCATTACTTTTGAACTTTCCACCTTCCCTCCTCAGTTTAAAGATATTTTAGTAGCACAACAGCTATGCTCCTTTGCAGGGAAACCAGCCTTTCTCCCTCAGTCAGCCTGGAATACTTTTGGGAGTTCCTCTTGGAGATCTTCTGCAGATGTGAGCTCAGCTACTAAGAATGGCTGGGCATGGCCCCAAGTTTTCAGCTCAGCACATGACCCTTCCCAGAGAGAAGACCTCCACTCTGTGTCCCAGGCCACAGCTCTCCCACTAGCACAAACCAGTACAAATATGCTCTGCCAAGAGCTAATCCACTGGGACTGATTCCCATCTGCTGCTGGGTACATGACTACCTTGTGTGAACTTTGGCTGCTAGCCTTTGAAAACTGACTTGACACAGAGTTTTTACCTAGAAGTCTGAATTTCTCTCTATACCTTTAGAAATCTAAGCAGCTTGAAATCGTTCATTCCAAATGGCTTACCAAGGAGGAGAAAATGAGAGAAAAAAGAGCAAGAAAAAGGAATTGGGTATGTCCTTAGACTATCCTTGTCTGTTGAAGCTAGTTTCTTACCCTCAGACAGCAGGGAAAAGAGAAATGTGTTATGTTAGAGAAGAGAGAAGCTGGTTCTCTACTTTGATTCAGTCCAGATCCAAAAGAGTCTAGAAGTTTCCAAAAAAGCTCTTGCTGGCTCTGGTCTTGTTCCTTCAGGTTTTAGTGTATATGGCTCACAAAATCTTCTTCTTGTGGGGAAAGCTCATATTCTTGGGAGAATTACATTAATTCTTGTAACGAAAACAAAGAATGTATTTTTGTTTATTTTTCCTAATGGCCCTGATCCAGCCAGGTTTTGCGTGCTGGTAACAGATGTTTCTTGTGAATGACCCAACATCTGGCACAAAGATCTTCTGTTGTAATTGTTATAATGAAAACACAAAAGGCTGTAGCATTAGACACCAAGAACTGCATGTTTTTTAATGGGTCTCCTACTTTGAAGCATGAATGTGTACACTGGGTTTGGTCCAAAGCTTTTGGAAGTCAACAGAAAGTTCCATTGATTTCAATGGTTTTGGGTCAGTCCTTTTATCAACGACTGGATATAAATGTAGAAAGACAAAAAAGAAAACTACTAATCCATATATGTATTTTTCATATACATAAAACCAGTGATTTTCCATGGGATTCGAAAAGAAATCACTTCGTCTTCCTCTGTGTGGCTTTGGATCACAAGTCTTTCTGCTTGAAAATCTTTCTAGAAAATGACACAAAACACAAACCACTTTAATTAAGCTCATTAGACAGGCAATGTAAGAACTTACGTGAGTAAAAGCAATATAAAACAATCTTTTTTTACAATCTTTTTGGCATGGTTAGAAATCAGAGAATGATCTCTTTGCCGTATCAGATGAATCTTTGTAGTGCAGAAAAATTATTAAAGTCTCTCTTATTAAACCAGGGATCATCTCATGAAAATGGACTAGATTCAGTTTTCTCTGATTTTCAGAGTCAGGATACCTCAGAATTTTGAGAAAAAAACACACAATTATTTTGCCTTTTAAACATTCAAATACTATTCTAACATGTGCTGGACAGAACCATACCATGACTTTACTGCATTTATAGATTAATTTTAAAGTATGACCATAATATCTCCAAATCTAGTTACTTTGCACTATTACCCTTGAAAAAGAAGAAAGGAAGCATGGAAGAGAGAAGGAAGGAGCAGTGGAAAAAAGTGTGGTAAAAAGGATGGGAGAGGAGAGGAGAGGAGAGGAGAGGAGAGGAGAGGAGAGGAGAGGAGAGGAGAGGAGAGGAGAGGAGAGGAGAGGAGAGGAGAGGAGAGGAGAGGAGAGGAGAGGAGAGGAGAGGAGAGGAGAGGAGAGGAGAGGAGAGGAGAGGAGAGGAGAGGAGAGGAGAGGAGAGGAGAGGAGAGGAGAGGAGAGGAGAGGAGAGGAGAGGAGAGGAGAGGAGAGGAGAGGAGAGGAGAGGAGAGGAGAGGAGAGAAAGAAGATATGTAAAAGGTAGCCTGACTGACAGCCAGGCCATGATTCACTTTACAAGCACTACAGCAAAAAGAAATCTTCAATATTAATGTGCATTTTATTCCTAAGTAAATTAAGTTCACATCAAAAGCTGTTACTAAAGCAAATGTAATTGAAATGTATAAGATCCTTATCCAGAGCTCTCTGCCTATACAATATTATTCCTTTAACATATTTTTTTTCCTTCTTTGCCTTTCAGAAGTTTTAATGAAAAGTCTCATAGGCACAAATAATACATTTCCTTACCTAATATAAACACAAAAGACTTTTTGCTTTGGAAACAAATGTAGGGGAACAGCTGTGCTGATGAGCTACTCAGAGCTCCTATTGAATCTGCAGCTGCTTCTCTCTGTCCTCAGAAAACTCCTGGCTTGATTGACAGACTGAGAGATAACCACATGGAAGAGAAGACCAGATACCAGTCACAGGCTTAAATCAGAGCTGCCTTAAATCTATAAAAATGACGGTTCTTATTTTTAGCTGCTGATGTAGCAACCATTTAGTTCCAAATCTGAAACTTCTGCTGAGTAGGTACAAATCCCTCTCCCATAATTTTAAGCATCTTAAATTTTATCCAGCTTCAAGACAGTAAGTTTGCAATGTTGGCTTTTCATTCATAGCAGAGAAGGCTAAAGAAGGAAAGGAGGTTTATTTGCACCAATAAAATTTTGAAAATGAGTTAAATCAATTAGAAACTCTTTCCACAAATATTTGCTTTGTTTTTTTGTTTGGGTTTGGGTTTTTTTGTTTGGTTGGTTTGTTTGGGGTTTTTTGTTGTTGTTTTTGTTTGTTTGTTTGTTTTTATCAGATCTGCTTAATATTGTGGCTTCATTAGAAAATTCAGCCAGCTAGACAGGAATATATAAGAAAAGCATAAACTGATTGCTATTGAAACAGTGATTTTGACCTGTTCTAATCTGAAAGGCACATATCAGATGTTGGGTAAGATAACCATGTCTCACTGTTTCACTGGTGACCTGGGAGATGCACGACTCCCCAGAGTTGAAGATGCAGTGGCTAAGTTTAGATTCTCTCCTCGTATCAGTTTAGCAAATCATGTACAGGAAATAAATGCCATCTGTCATAGAAAAATAAAATTTTCACATTCAGGTCACACAGGCTGGATCCTAGGTAGTATTTTGTAACATCTTTGTAACAGCTGATCATACAGACAGACTTTTGCTTGGCTTGTTAGGTGATTAGCATACGTCAAGTGCAAAGTGAATAAGGTTGCATCTCCTAAAAATTTAGGGTCCTAAATGTCATATTAGGTGCCTAAATAGCTTACTGAATTGTTATCTTGAGACATAACTTCTTTTCTATCAAGCCAAAAGCATTGATTTGTTTGCTTTAGCAGCTGTAGATCTATTACTCCACCCTGAAAATTGGTATGATTCTTATAGGAACTGGCAGATGGACCAGAAGTACAATCTAAGCAAGGAGGAGAGCTAGTAACACTTCTGAGCTGATGGGTCTGGATAAGGGCCCTGCCTCCAAACCAGAGCAGGTCTTCTCCCTCTCATCTATTTCCCTTAGCTTGGCTACCTGGGAGTGCTGTCTGGATGGGAGCCCTCACATGCTTTCACCAGATTTCTGATTCCATGCATACTGAGGTGCCCACCTGCAGCTCAGTTTAGATGCAGAGAGAATTGGTGTCCTGAATGCATTTCAGCTCTGGGCTGATAGGTTTCTGCCTGACCACCCATGTAGGGATCCTGTCACCAGTTGCTTAATATGGGCATATACAGCCTTTCAGCACTGCCTGTGGGATGCAGATCTTGTTTACCTCTGACACCTGTTTCAATTTCTTTATCATACATTTAAAGGAAGAATGCAGTATTTCTATCTGATGGCAGGACTGAAAGACAAATCTATATATATACATTTTTAAAATCCTGATTCATAACCTCTTGCATTAATCTCTTGATTAGTTTTAGTTCTTTTAATGTTAAAGAAGGTATTTCATTATTGCCTTAAGTGAGGGCAAGTTGCCAGTGAACATTACATATGCTGTGGTCCAGTTCTTGCAGAAGAATCCATCATTTGGTGCTAACTAACTCTCTTCTAAGGCCTGGTCTTAGAAGTTCAGTGCTCAAGGCAAGATAGGTTTGCTGGGATTTTTCTTAAATTTTCTTGCCACACAAAGAGATAAAATATTAAAAAAGCTCACATATATATAAAAATATACATGTATTGGTATAAGGTTGTTGGTAAGTGCTGCTCACATACCTGCAAACACACGCACACACTTTATGCCACATGTCTAAGTACCTAAGACAGCTATATCATAACAGAACTACATGCTTCTACCCATCCCATATTGCATTAGTCTTTGCTCCAAATTCCTGAACCCCTTTGGGGAGGTCTTGGAAAGCAAACACATATCTGAGTGAGCTCAGACAACAGCTACATTTCTATGTGACCCTAAAATATTTCCATTTTTTTCCCCAAGGACAGAACATTATCTGAAAAACTGGGTCTAGTGTGCAGCTACACATCTTTATCTATACTTCATTAGTCAAAATTCTTTTAAAAAGTATCATTTTTCCCACCCTGCAGAACCAGAAGTATTAGGTTTGTCCTGCTATGAAGAGTTATGTTGCCAGTTTCAAAAGGGTCATAAGGACTGGGTTGTCCAAGCACATTAAGCACATTAAGTTAAATAATCACACCTTTGTCTTCATGTGTGCATCTACTTAGGCAACTTTGTGATCCAGAACATCAGTGCTGACTACTTATAAGATAGGCTATGCTGGGAATAAAATGTTTGGATTAAGTTCTTAGATTACAGAAGACTCTATATCCAGTAAATCCAAAACAAGTCAGTCTTCATGTGGTCTGACTATTTCCCAAATGTTTTTATGCTGGAAATATTGAAACCATTAGACTCTAGACTAAAGTCTCAGTGATCCTTTTTCACATGTTTTATCATTTTCCAAAAGTCCTCTACATTCAGCTTTTAATAACCCAGAGTACTTTAGAAAGGGAGACATTAAGAAAAAATTGGAATTTCTGAAGAGCATCTAAGGAATAGTTTTCTGCAAAAATTATAACATATGGAGAACAGAAATGTTTTTAATATGGCAGAAAAACAAGACATAGTTACCTATTCAGCAAAACAAATAAAAGTATGCAAAATATTGTGTACCTGAAAACTAGCACTAAGAGGAGAGCATAAAAGCTCTATTACAGTCAGAGAGGCTGCAGACATGCTTAAAGTGAAGCAGATGCTTAGCCACTGTCTTGAGCTGCTGCATTAATCTCTTTTAAATGCATAATTTATATTTGCCTTTACCAGAATTTATTGATGTCTTTGCATTCAAAATCTACATCATACACAGTCATATTTGGATGTATAGGGCTTGTAGCTAAACACAAAAGCATCCAAAATGCAATCCAAAGTTATCTTCATATCTATTCCAGTCAAAACAGGTATAATCTACCCTCTACACTTCTAGCTGAACATTTTAATTTCTTCTTAAACCAGTTTCCTATGAGTACAAGAAGAACAAAAATTAATGACTCAGCTTGTACAAAAGAAAATGTCAATAGCTATTAGTCTGCTTTGCATTATAGTCATATTAGTAGTATTTAAAATCAAGCACATTTTGTATGAACGATTTTGCTTAATAGACATTTTTACTTTTTTGAAACAACAAAAAAAAAGGAAAAAAGTAACAAAAAATTAATTATTTCTGCCTTAGTCTATTTGTGCATTCAGTTGGATCTTTATTATATTCCAGATAAATATCAATATCCTGTTTAAGAAGGAAACTGTGTTTTAATTTTAACATTTAAAGTCCTCATTGCCCGAGACTTTTTTTGAGCTATGGTTACAACATGTTTCCTTGTTGGAATTCTGACCTACTCAACCTCTGGGTAGAGTTTTTTGTTTTATTGATTTAGTCTCCCAGTGCCTGTAATATGATAAATATGTGGAAACTTGAAAATGGTATCTTGTTTACATGGCTATGCAGCTGCCAAAACAGCTGCCATTTCAATTTTTAAAAGTGAAACAAGGGCCTCTTATCTGATGTGGAAGAAAAATAGACTGTTCCTTCCATTCATTTTTAGTGTGTCTCAAATGCATTTAATAAAAGAGATGAGCCAACATTTAAAAAAGATATCAAACTCTTTGCATAGTAATACTGAAGACCTTTCGAAGAGTCAAAATAACTTATTTTCTTATGCTTAATCATTTTTATGTATTAGGGTTACAAGAAACTGAAAACTGCAGAAGATGGGAGTGCTTCCAGAGTCCAGCACTTCCACCAAACTGTATCATTTTTGCTGAGCAGCCATCAAACAAAGGAAAAATAAAGATGGTGTTGATGAGTCCTGGACTCTGCTGAATGTTTCCATCAGAAGTGAAGTTTAATCCTTTTAAAAAATAAATATATTAAACTGAATGCAAAATAGTGAATGTAAATTTTCTTTGAAAATATTTATATATGACACAGTTCTTATTGTTGACAGCAAAGTGATCTAAAAGCCAGAGCACTGCAATTCATACTTCTTTAAATAAGAATGCAGTTGAATCATAATTCAAGGAAAAATAGTTTGGTATTTTTGAAACAAGACATTTGATAATTTTCACAGAAAGTGTTGACACTACAAATAAATTACAGACAATATTTTTCTTACGTTGAGTCAGCATTTACCGGTGGAAAGATGCTCAGTGACATGTCCAAAATCCAGAGACGAGCATTTTTGAATGGAAAAAAAAATCAGTCATAGATTTGAGTGCTCAATATCCCAGAAAAGAATGCAAGATCAGAATTTCAATAGAGAAGCTGTATCTTCTACTGGAGGAAAACAGTCTCTTTACTGCAGAACAATTGCCTAATTATCCAGTTGCTAGATTTAGTATCAATATTTGCCAATATTCCATGGGAGCACAACTTGAGCTGCTCATAGTGATTATGCACGGGCAAGAGACACTGCTTGTTTCTGAGGATTTTATATAGATGGTCTCAGTGTATTTTAAAGCAAGATGCAGAGGTTCCTCAAACTTGTCACAGTTTTTTCAATAACACTTCCAGATCCATGATTACTTAAGTCTGATCTTGCTGTCTAATGTCTAAATAACCAGGGAGCAGAACAAAATTTTCTGTACTAAGAACTCACATTGAAATATATCTACATTTAAAACACATATAATTTATGTCCAGAAGGGTATCTTTTAACTGCCTGTCTCTGATTTATCTGAATTTTGCTCACATATAACCTGCTGCTGATGTCCTTCAGTGTATTGATTTTAT
The DNA here is from genome assembly GCF_003957555.1 of Calypte anna. Classification (NCBI taxonomy): domain Eukaryota; kingdom Metazoa; phylum Chordata; class Aves; order Apodiformes; family Trochilidae; genus Calypte; species Calypte anna. Next base: position 154,801,012 of record NC_044244.1, read on the forward strand.
TTCTGTGCAACTTCAAGTAGGAGAAGCAGGCTATTATATGCACCAGTTTCAGATACTTTTTTTTTTTAAAAAAAAAGATTACATGTAGATCTTAATTTTTCACTCTCATCAAAATCACAATCAAAATCAAGCAAGTAGGCAATAATTTTAAATTTACTTTGTAACCCAAATATAGTAATTTTAAAATCAGAACTATTCTGCTATATCTTACTTGAGTTTAAAATCTTCTGGGTGCAGAACAATTCTTTTTCAATAATCACCTCTCTCAGTGCATTTTCTATATAGTACCAGTAATACAAAACATAAATAATACGCCTTCCAACTACACGATAACATTTTTTTTCTGTAAAGAAGCAGTAGGATTTATTCCTTGAAACAAAATGTTCATGGTATAATGAAACTAGCCACAAAGGAATGATATAGGGAATGGTACACATTCTTCCCACTCCACATTTTCAAAATAAAAGATAATTTTTAAATAATAAAATGCAGCATTTAAATCTATTGTCTGTGGCTTTTTTCAAAGTATGACCTAATCTGGTGTCCTGTCATTGTTTTGGCAGAACATGAAACAACAAATATGTTAAATTTAAGTGGTTTCCTGCAATGTTATTCTATCAAACTGGCAATTTCCGAAAGGATTTGGAAAGGAGTTTGCAATTCCTTAGACACGAGGGAGGTCCAGCAATGACTGCCAAGATGATCTGCAGCTCAAGCTGGTCCTAATATCTGAGCACATAAAAACATTCTTTTTACCCCAATTTATTTTTAGGTCTAATCCTAAGCAGATTTGAAAAACCTTCTGACTATCCACTGTTAGCTCTTCAGTATGTAAGGGACTTGATATTAGTATTTATATGCTTTGTGGCACATGGAAAAATTACATCGTGCTTTCTCAGAAGTGTTTTTTGAACAGTAAAATTTTAATTGCAAAAATAAAACCACTCCAAGTAGAAATAAAAAGCAAGCAAAAACCAAACAGTAGATGTTACAAATAGGGACAGGATGCACCCTAGTATACTTATATGTGTAATCGTGTACTTAATCTTTAGTCCATGTACTTCACATACTTTTCATTATTGCCAGCAAACCATGATGTTTCCAAGATGGTAGCAACTTGGAAGAAATCTTTGAGTCAATTGTGGTTTGGAACCAACTCAAATTGGAACTTCTGAGTAAGATCAAACTGGAAACCTAATACTCCAGTCAGCCCCATTGAACTCCGGCCTTTGGAGCAGGAACAAATGCTACATTGGATAACCTAAGCCTACATTCTCAGCCTTATTTCTAACATGATGGATGAAGCAGAAAAACTGTAAACCCCAAATGGTTTAGTGTACTTTGTCACTGCCATTCCAGATCACCATAGCCTAACATCAATTTACCAAACCCTCTAAGAGACTGGAAGTGCCAATTAATTAATGTAAAGCTCTGAGTCTGTTTGTGAAGAGCATAAAAGAACTTCTTTTTTATCTTTCCTGTGATAGAAATGCTTGTACTTTGACATTTCAATGACTCGGCTTTGAATGTCACTTTTTTCAAGTGATAGTGAAGAAACATTTTGTCAGCAAAGGCAAGTAAACTTGCAGGCTATAGAAAAAGTCTCTAAAAAGGACATGCTCCTGAAGACCACCTGACATCCTGCTAGAGAGCATAGAAATTAAATACTATCTTCTAGACCTCCTTGTGGAGAAAAGAAAACTCAGAGAGACAGAAGAAACATAATGAAGCATACAGAAAATATGATTCTGGACAGTATCAAAGTAAAACATATTGGGGTGTTTTTTTTGAGGGGTGGGGGGGCTTGGGTTTTTTTACTTTGTTTTTTTGTGTGTGTTTTTTTTCCCTAGGAAATGATACTACTGTTCTGGTCAAGAAGTTCTCAGTTATGTTTATGCAACAGTTTTCTTTCTAATGTCTATTTCTGCAGTGCAGCAGTGCATAGGTGTCTGAAATGTCCACTGTTTTAATAGAAGTAATTTAGTCTCTAACCACATTGCAGATATGATGATCAAAATTGATTCAACTACTTTGCAGATATGATGATCAAAATTGATTCAACTACTTGTAATCATAAAGAGTTCCATATTGACTCACAATATTCTAAATCTCATTTTTTTTTTTAACAAGAAGGCCTAAATATAGAAATTTGCATCGGAGAACACTGGTTTGTATTGCATCAAGTTATGAGACTTTAAAAGCCATGTTTTGCACATCATCAGTATACATTACTTTGATTTCAATATATATTCATCATACTTGAAAAACAGGCTTCTAAGGACATACTAGAATGTAACCTCAGGACTAAGCAGTCAAAGGAGCCATTTGTAAATTATAAACATTAGTGCTTGGAAAATTATATTTCTGCTTTAGACTGTATTCTTTTGACCTACAAAGACAGAAGTAAAACCAGAAAAGATATCAAATAATGATAAAATCAATTTTTGGCTAAAATCCATTTGGCAAAGAGTGCATATATAGAAACAAGAGGATGAATTGTGAATATATGATTTGTGCATATATCTCATTGATTCTCTTGTGTTAAAGACTTTAAATGTGTTATCATCTTTAAGTGTATCATTTATGTATTCAATAATTGGTGTTTTTTTAAATTTTATTTTTAAATAAAAATAAGTGCTCATCTTTCTACTTGAGTTAACATTCCTTTCTTTTTCTAATAGTTACAGTATACAGACAAATCTATTTATTCGTTCTCATCCTGAATCAAACTCAAAATTCTTCAACTTGCCACATCCTCAGACCCTAACAGTAGGTAATAGATAATTCTTGATCCAATGTTACAGGTAAGATAGTCAAAGTGCATGAGGTTTGCCTTCTGAACACCCTGAACTTTTGAGGCCACATGCAAATTAGCACTTATTTTAATAGTGAAGATGGAGCTAGTTCATCTCACATATGGTCCTCATTGACTTCATGTATGTCAGCTTTAGAGATTTGCTCCTGACCATCCAATCGAGTTAAGAGAGATACTTTCCTCTATCTTCCAACCATGAGATGTGAGAGAGAAGGAAGACTTCTTTCTGAGTAGACTAGAGAAAATCAAGTCCACATTTTATATTGAATGGATAAGGCACTCAGAAATCTTGGTTCCAGAAGGAAAGTGGACAGGAGGGACAGTGCTTTTACTGTCTGGAGGTAGTGTGTTTAGGCATAACTGTGGGTTAACCCCAGCTGGTACTACTTGCCCATCAAATTCACTCTATCACCCACCTCCTCATCTGGTCAGGGGAGAGAAAATATATCAATAGTTTTGTCGGTCAAGATAAGGACAGGGAGTGTTCACTCGCTAAATGTCATTGTGGGGAAAATAAACTGGACTTGGGCAAAATTTACTTCATATATTATCAATCAGATTGGAATAAGACAATGACAAAATAAAACCAAGTCTTAGAACACCTTCCTTTCATCCCCCTCCCTTCTTAGATGTTTAAGCTTAATCAATGATTTCTCTACCTCCTCACTCTCCAGTGGTTCAGAGAGATAGGGAATGGGTGTTTTGGTCAGTTCATTATACATCTCTTCCACTCCAACCTGCTCAGGTGGAGGACTCCTTACATTCTTCCCCTGCTTCAGTGAGGGGTCTCTAGCATAGAAGAGAGTCCTCTATGAGCTTCTCCAACATAACATCTTCCCCGGGTCACAGTTCTTCATTAACTACTCCATCATGGGGCCCTTCTAGGGGGTGCAGCCCTTCAGAGACAACTGTTCAAGGCTGGGTCCCCCATGGAGACACAAGTCCTGACAGCAAACCTCTCCACAGGTCCCCATGTCCTGCTGGAAGCCTTTTCCAGCACACACTTCCCACAGGGTCACAGCCTCCTTCAGACATATCAACTTGCTCCAATGTTGAGTCATTCAAGGGCTCCAGGTGAATGTCTGCTCCACTATGGACTTCCATGGACTGCAGGGGGACAGTCTACTTCACCATGGTCTTCACCATGGGCTGTAGGGGGATCTTTTTCCAGTGTTTGGAGCACCTTATCCCCCTCCTTCTTCAATGCCCTTGGTGTCTGTAGAGCTGTTTTTATCACACATATTCTCACTCTTCTCTCCAGCTGCAGTTGATGTTGTGCAGCAGCTTTTCCCCAGGTTAAATAGGTTATCATCATATTTATGAGTTGCTACCACAGTCACTGACGGGCTCACCTTTGGCCAGCTGTGGGTCCATCTTGGGCCTAGGTGGCATTGGCTTCCAGACATGAGGGAACCTTCTAGCAGCTTCTCACAGAAGCCACCTCTGTTTCCCCCCCCCATTACCAAAAGCTTGCCATGCAAACCCAATATAGGCATAGATAGTGTCAAGGTTTTACTAAAGGCACAAGTACTCTCAGTGGAAAACTGCATATGGATTTGAGGTATCCACACCTCCAAACAGACAGGGGCTTTATGTAGAGGCTACACTATTTCTACTTCATGATACTTCACAGGCATTTAGACAGTAAGTGGGAATTTAGAAATAATTGTCAAATATATTTCAGAAAGATTAATAGGGATTTTAGATTGTGGTAGTGTACAGAAATTTGTGGTTTACATATGCATTTGAACTATTTGTTTATTTGATTTTTTCCAAATTTTACTTATCAAATTCTCTTGTTTATTCAATTGGCATGGTCAATAATAAGAAACTTTACTCTTTGAGCCAAACCTCTAGGTTTGACCTGAAGTTTGATGTAGCTGCAGGTGAAACGAACTCTGGAAAATATAGCCCTATCATTCCCATTTTCTGGGGTCTCTTGTCTAGGAACATCCCACAAGATGCTGTTCAATGGAGAAAAATCGTAACTGCTACTCAAATTATAAAATATGGTATAGATTTAGGCAGTTTCACATCATTACATTAAGGTCAACCACATTGTTAATATGTGTTGCATTTAACCTATTATCTTTGATAAAATGCCAAATAACTGAAGCTGAAGTTGGTTATGGTGACTTCTTTGAAGTATGAACAGATTCCAGTGGAGTTTAACTGGGCAATTTCAGATTCATATGGAGATTGTTTGTATCTATGAATTGTATATATTTTTTCTAGTTCATATTGATTTTTATAGAAATTCTAAAAGGCAAGGTATGGATGACAACAGAACAAAGATTTTTCATGCTTGAGATTTGGTGCTGTAAGATAGTAAATAACCTCAGATCTTTTTGAAGTCTTTAATTGCTGACAAAGTTCAAGGTCACAGTATCACAGGAAAATTAAGGTGGGAAAGGAATCCAGGAGTCCCCTGGTCTGACCTGTTCAGAGCAGGGACAGCTCTGAGGTCATATTGGGTTCTGCACAGTTCAGTGGCTACACTAAAAGACAGCTGCACAATTTTCATGACTTCTTTCAGATTCCATGAAGGAGAAGAACTGAAGGAGGAATAATGATTTAGGGGAAGTAATGGGAAAAACTTTTCCATCTTTGTTATCTGCAGCCAGGAGTATGGAAAATGATGCATGTTTGAGCCTTTTGGAAATGAATATGCAGAGCCACCATGCAATAACAAAAGATGCAGATTCAGTGACCCTGCTCTTAATAGAGGTCTTTAAAGTGTCAACAATTTAGTCAATTGGTCTACATTCATTGGAACAGAATCTTATAATCCATCAAGCTTTATTAATTTCCTGGGATTAAAAAATAATTACTGTGCAGTTGTATGATGAACACAAGTCTTTTCCAGTACTTAAGACTCTGGGTTCTGTTAGCTCATCAGATAAATGGCTGTCTTTCAAAGATATTCTCTTTCACTGTAGACATTAATTGATATTTCATGTACATTTCAGAAAAGAACTAGGTGCCATGTTTTTAAAAGCAGACCCTTTTCTTTCATTTTAATACAAACTGCTTACTAAATATAGGGGATCTGCTAATGAGTGTTGATAGGGTTTGATCTCAGCTGGGAAATTTCATCTACTAGTTTCTTCACCCAGAAAGAAAAATGATTAGAGTGACATTTATGTGAACATAAAGATAAAATTTTGGAAATTGCAAAATAGAAAATGATCAAATGGCATCCTAAGGAATGGAAAACATATAATGTATGATTCCTGGATATTCTGGGATGTGACTGATGTTGTATGGTATGAACTAACTAAAATAAACTGCAGAATGTTATACTGGTGCATATATATCTAATCCATGTGCAAATACCTGTCCTTTCCTGTTTGTTAAAACTGGAGTGATCCACAAAGCATTCTAATTACAACATTAATGAAATAAAACAATCAAGACAAAAGGCTTCTACTCAAAATTAACAACCAGTCTGCAGGATGACACTGTTGAAGACTGTCAGTATTTCAGGTAATTCTTATAGCTCCAGACAGAGGAACAATTTAATGAGTTGACTTCATTTTTGTGACAACTGTATTTTAGGAATGGTCATGCTCACAATATGACGTTTAAATTCCATGACTGACTGACAGCTAAGTTATACCAACAATGAGAATTTTTGTAATGCCCTTTCATAAGCTGAAAAACTGATTTTGCTGACTTTTTCAACTCAGTCCAGTGTATGAAAACACTCAAGGCCTTAATTAATATAGATATCGCTGTGAGAAAACTCAATTACTTTATGAAAACACGTAGTTTTTCAGTATACATTATCTCATCTGCAGATTTTACATAAACTATATCAGAAAAAAACCCCACAAACATTTGCCAATACAGACTGCATCTCTGTGACAAAAGTTTCTTGATGTGTCAAAGACTATTTCTTTTTCTTCTTTCAAAGAGTTTTTGAAAAGGTCTGCATGCAAGCATATTCGTGATCTTTTACATAAATCAGAACATGATTCACTATTTCAGTCAGCGAAACAGTGATGCAAAAGTTCCTTAAAAGTGGCTGCAAAGCTCTCTCAATAACACAACCTGAGATCTCAGGTAAGTGATCAACTTACACTTTAAGAAGGCATCATCCATCAATTGACCCACAACAGCTGTTTATGCAAATAGTCAAAGTCTGCCCAAAATGCAAAATAATGTAATTCAAATCCTAGTGGTGGCTTATGGTGATTCACTGGGCTCGTGGTAATGCTTGTTTGAATAAAGAGCCACCCAAATGCATCCACAATTAGCCCCTCATGAGATGATTGGCATTTCATCCCTCCTATGTGCATCCTCGTTACACAGAGCTGTGTGTTTCTGTGGGAACAGAACTGAGATCATTAATTCATCTATTAGATCTATTCATCTATTAGAGCTATTTCTTCCTCTTCATTAATGACATTTTTGATGTTGTTTTACTGGCATAGCCTTCTGGAGAGCATTTTGAGATTTTTGTTTCCTAAAGGTAAAAAGTTATTTCCTGCTTTCTATATATGACACTTCTCTCTTCAAAATTCCATCTTGCTCAATCTGAACATTTTATAAATTTTCTTTCTTCTCTCTTTTCTTTCTTAAGTTATTATAAATTCTTATAGACTTTTTATGGATTTCCCACTCTGTGGCCTTGCTGTCATCTGTGAAAGCCATCACTATTAACTCTATTCCATAACTGTTTTTATTCCACAGCATGAATAAGACCAGGCTCAGGACAGATTTTTGGATAATCCTATTTGAAATATTCTGCAAGCTTGAGATGGAATATTGATAACTATTCTTTGAAGGAAGATACATGGGTTCTCCCACTCGTGGTGACTGAATGAGATCCAAACTGGAATTGAACTGGCCACATTCACATTGCCAGGCTTCTTTCAGTATCAGATTGGCACAGCAGCAGAGGGTGGTACTGGAAGATAAATCTTCCCAAGATGTTGCCAGCCCTGGGATTGAACACTGAAGACCTGCCAGACAGGTCTTAAGAAATTAGGAAAAGTTAAAGTGCATTATGACCTATTGCAAGTTTGTGTAATCTACCAAGTGCTTATAATCACACAGACTTTGTAAAGACTTCCTATACAACTTTGTGTCCCTGCCTGCCTACAAAATTTTGTAATGATTTTTAGGGCTATAAGATCAGGTAGATGGATCTTCTATTTTCATTGGTTTCCATGGAGACCAAAATATCTGTGAAGATATTTTGTCCTGAGCTGACCTCACTATTTATGAATCTTGAGTAACAATCTGGTCCTCAGTATAGTCCTCAAAAACTTCTCCTCCTCCATACCACAGCATAATATAAAATAACATAGCATAGTGTTGTAGAAATAAAATGCATTGAGGGATTCTTCCATATATTTTCAAGTCAAATTACTTTTCTGATGATCTGAAAGATGAGTATGTGTGTGGCATAAGTATATAGGTGTATTTTTATATATGCATGCATATGCTGTCTTTATTTTTACATATATAAATAAATTTACCAGAGACTTTCCATATTAAAATATAAAATTAATGAGAGGAGTAAATCCGAGAAATACTCATTTCTATGTGATGTGTTGAAGGTACTGTAAGTTCATTTGAGGAAGGGGAGTAAGAAGGAATTTGCACATTCTCCTTTCATGAAAAAGAAGTTTTCCTTATCAAATAAAAAAGATTTATTTCTCCACTGATTCATTGTTCGGAAACCACAATACATTCCTAAAAGACCTTCTTAGTCAGATTAGGACCCCTGACTGTAGATTTTAAATTAGCAGGAAATAGATCTCTCAAGTCTGTCACACAAATATGAAGGCCTGGAAAGTTTAATATAGTGTTACATGGTACAGGTGCATTGCTGAGATGACTTGCTGATGGTAACTTAGGTGAGGAAAGTCGATCCTGTTTCACAGCTGAAGAAAGAAATTTGTCAGTAACAAGAAGGATGGCTTACATACCTCACATTCCTCAGTGCTGGAACTCGTGAAGAGAGGAAGAAGGAAAAAAATCAAATTTCTGCTAAGGAATCAGCAGTGAACTTAATGCAGGTGCAATATTTCTCGGGACAAAGGGTTTTTTGTTTCACCTCCATCTTGTTCTATGAAAACAAGCCCCTTCCCCCTCCCTCTCTTTATCAGCACAAAGTAGATTAAAATGTTGATACCCTTTCTTGGCAAAGATACTTTTACAGACTTTAGTCAAGTTGTTGGAGCAGGATTAACTTCCTAGAGAACTTCAAATTTCTTCACTAGGTGTAGCAGAGCTCCATATAGGTTCACTAACCTAACCTGTTCTATACTACTAACCTAGTAGTTTTGCTAACTACTTTGCTGAACCATTTTCTGCCCCTACACTTGCACAACAGTAACCTTGTGTATTTTCCCAATTCTTCTAAAGAAGCCATAAACTTCATTGAGCCAGCATATCACTCCAATCACTGAAATGACAACTACAAATATACTTCAACTCCAGAGTGAATTGAAACTGTGTTTAACCCCTGTGTGGGCAGGATTCATAGTATTTGGTTTTTATCACTAGAAAATATAAGATTTTAATGGGTAAAACAATTACTGTTTTTACCAGGAGTTATTAGAACTGAATATTGATTCTAGAATATGGCCTCCTTTTGTCATAAAAAACATGGCTTAAAAAACCTGCTCAGTATTTGGAAGAAAATCTCAAGCTGTGCAAAAAAGGGAAGCAGGTATTATCACAGCTACTAGGAGTAGGACAGAAAAAGCAAAGTTAATTTCTTAGGGAAGTGGACACAGAATTAATGACCTCTGGTACTTTCCTAAAGGTGTGTGATACATGGTTTAGAAGACAGTTAAACAGAAAATAAAACAAACTCTGCACATTCCTCTGCACAGACACAAATGCTGTATGCAATTTTCTTCTCAGACAACAAAAAATAGTCTGAATTCTTGTGATTCTGTCTAAATCTTTGAATGAAATGTAAAATCATATTGTTTTTAAGATGAGTTGAACGAACTTCATGATTCCAAGTTTTTACTTTTTTGTTGAAAATTAATGAAAAAAAATGAGTGAAAGATATCCTGAGTAAATATATTTGCAATATGGATGTCACACAAATAAAACCAGTACAGCTTTGCTTTGCATTTGAAAGGCTATCATGAAAAACAAGAGCTTTAACAGTCTCAGGTAATCAGTAATGCAACTCAGCATTGGCTCAGGAACATTTGATATGAGTCTAACTTGCATAGAATAGCCCACATTCACCCATCTGAATTTTTCACCTGCCAGAAACGTGCTAGACTGCTCAGTGGAGGGACTTTTATTCTGTACTACATCCCAGACCACGCACAGAGATTGTCTTTGAAGATTCTTCTTGGCACAGCCTAAACTTCAGCTATTTAACAGGATAAATAAGTTTCAGAGCCTGGGAACGTTTCCTGGTACTGCTTAAGCTAGCAGGGACATCACTATGATGTTCATACAATGTGTGAAGAAAAGTAAGGCCTTTGGCAATGCTTAGAAGCTCCTCCTGAAAACCTTGCAAAGCCCTACAGATACTGCAGCAAGGTCAGGCTCTTACCATTTGAAAAAAGCTTCATGGTGTTATTTAAGTTCAAGCGCAATAGAAATCTAAATTGAGTACTTAGATCCTCTCTCATTAACATTAATATTGACAGAAAATTCAGGGGTGCCTCTCTGATTGAGCAAAACTGAGACTTGCACCTCCAAAATGCATAGTACATTACCTGTATTCACAGACATGAAAAGGTAAATTCTTCCATGAAAAGGAGATTGTCCTACACCATGCATCTTGATAAAAAAGTATTCTCAAAATTACTCACAGATGGAAAGCCAGAAGTGTACAACATTCAAAACTGATGACAGATACTTGTAATGGTCATTTTTTTTTCACTTAGAATAAACGACAAAAATCTCAAGGTTAAAACCTTACATGGGACAAAAGTTTCATTTTTTTGCTTATTCACTTGAGTCATCAAAGTTGTTATTTAACAGAATTGTATACATACAATACAGAAGCTTTACACTAATTTTGTGTGTTTGTTCACCCTGTTTGCCCTGTCACAACACACATAACCACAACATATTCTGTGTGTCTCTGCTTAGATGCATAGTTTCTTACTTTGGTGGTAGCCACAAAACTCAAATGAATAACCATCTAGTCTCATGGAATCAGAGAATATCTCAGGTTGGAAGTGACCCAACAAGGATCATCAGGTTCAGCTACTTTTATCATGTAGGATAATATGAGTAAGGCCTGGGATTTGGTTTACAATCACACCTTAACAAACCTGTGTGATCTAAGGATGACTTAATATACTAACCAGGGCAAACATAGATCTGGATCCTTGTATGAAGAGAAATCTTAAAACCATTCCTTGAAATATAATCATGAGTTAATATACTTATTAATGTTCCTGCCATAATACAACTTAATGTGCTTAGCTGAAGGCATAGCTCAGTCATTGTATCATCTACTCATCGATACAACATTACTAGTTTCCACTAGTCATCATTGCTAGTGACTGATTTTACATGCATAAGCAGCAGCTAATATAGTGCATATGTGGATAAAAAAATCACTAAATTTCCAGGCCAAAAGGAATATTTAATTACCTAAATCCATTCAAATTTTAACAGTTCTGTCAGAAAATGATTTCTATTCTATGTAATCAAATGCTTCTGTGTGGAAGCCTGTGAGATCACTGATAGAAAAACTGGTAAGAAACAACTAACAAGTAATTTTTGACTTGGCAGCTTATATTTACTACATGACTTCTCCAACACTGAGGGTGATAGGGCTTCTCTATGATAAAGAGCAATTCTTGAGGAAATGCTGTATCAAGATCTCCATAGATCATTACAGGAGGGAAGAGCTGTGTTTAGAGAGGATTTATTTTTCTATTAACACTTGTCCAAGAAAAAAAAAGGATTATAATTCAGGCACAATCTGGAAGAAAAAGGATATAGTCTTCCTTCATTTGTCACACTATAACATCATCTTGGCAAAATAATCTCAGAGCTCCTATAAAGCTAGCAGGAACTACAACAGAAAGTCCATGAAATGCAAATGAGTGGGAGTTAGAGAAAGTACTGATAGAGGGATTAATCTAAACATATTCAGGCTTCCTGACAAAAAGTCTGACATTCTCCTCCTGGACAAGAAGGGGATCCTTTTTTTCCAATATTAGGGATGTAATGATGTGTGTGACCCAGGTCTTCCGTCTCAGTGTCATCACTGTCATATTCTCAGTAGATTAATCTGGGTACCCTACCATGCAGCATAGTCTCTTTGATTAATACATATAATATTTTTATGTATGAATTAGTGGCATACTCAATAATAGTGACTGGATTTTAATTGATGCTTTGTTTTGTTTATCTGATTAATATACAGCTTTATCACTTTGAATTAGGTAGAATAATTCCAGATTTACACCACTATAATTGTGGGCAGAATTTAGTCCCCTTGCTTTTTACTTATTTTGAAAAGAACTCGGAATACTCATGACACTCTATAAAAGAGAAGAATTATTATGTGAAATCTGGAGCATACAACCTCCATTAAATGAGCGGAAAGAACATCTACTATTTCACTTTGAAAATGTACCAGTAAGAGTTAAGTGAGGTGGGAATGATAGCCCATAAACCAGATTACAACAGCTGCACTCCATGTCCACTGTAGTTCCACAGAAAGAAAGAAAATTAATTGTATTTCAGTCATTGGCTTAGATGATCTGGCGGTGAAGTAGGGACTTGGGTACAATTTTGTTTCCTGGCTGTGGTCCATCCAGCCTTGACATTCAATAAAGGAATGCAGCCATAATACCAGAAACATGCTGGAAGAGGCTTACAGTCTGTCCAGGGGACAAGAGGATTCTATGTGTCTGCTTTTAGCTGGAAACACATTTGCCAGCATGTGGAAGTCTTGAAGTGTAAGTGAGAAAAGAAAGGTGTGATTAAACTGTAGGGAAAGGCTTGCTTCCTTACAGTTATGCAAAGCTGTGGGAGAGAGCCAAATATTCCCCATGTAATAGTGAGAGCTTGTTGTTGGGGAAAAAAAAAAAAAAAGTAAGTATATATATATGTACATATGCAGTAGGGAGGGTGTGTTACACGATTAAGACAAAATGACCTTATTTCAGGGAGCCGGAGTAAGCCATGGTGTGTAAGGCAATTGTGAACTTTTATAGAATTTGCTCAGCAGATTAATGTAAATATTTGAAGAATTAATTTTGTAACTTCACCATGGAGAAAACACTGATCCTGGACACATTTCTGTAGTGTGAAAAATTTCTGTCAGTATCATTTCAAATATCAGGTCCTACTTATTTTTAAAAATCTAATATAGGACTAAAAAAGGTTTTATGGTTTCATATTTTCCATATATGAAAGGTCAGGAAACAAACAATGCATCTTTTACTAGTGAGGTCTCCAGAGTTTCTTTTCTTTTTCTCACTGCAGAAAATTTTTGGGTTTCCCTCTCCCTGCAACACTCAGCTTCAGCTATGGCTGAAATTGGTTTTCATAATGAACTGCACTGAGGAAATGTAGCAAATGCCAGTGACTCAGACAGTAATTCTGCATTTCTCATCAGCCATTTTCTTGATGACAAACTTTGCTTTCAGAAGCAGAGCTGTATTTTGGAGAATAACTTGTCTCCATAGTTTTGTGTGGGAAACAGAATAGTCACTTCACAGTTTTAATTCTCTTCCAACTTCTTTTTATAAGACAGATTATGACCTGTGGTAACATCATCAAACCTAAGCAAATCCTTCTGAAATGCCACAGGTGTGGTCATATGCCAGAACAAAAATTATCCGGGCAGTTTGAGGCAGATGAAGCAAAGCACTTCTGTCAATGTGAGGGTTCAAACTGAAGTGATCCCACATGAATGGTTTTTTTTTCTCTTTTCATTTGCCAAATCTTCAAAATGGTTTAGCCTGAAACCTGAAAATCAGTTTAATTCTCTTGGAGAAAAGTAGGGGAGACAGAAGAGCTGTGCCACGAGGCTGGCCTGAAGCAAAAAGGGACAGAGAGAGCCACATAAGAGAGCAGCAAACTGTCTAGCAAGGTGTGTCGTGGGAATAACAGAGTACAACTCTTGTTCCACCAGTTTTGGAAACTTCATGATAGGACTGGAACAAATGTAACAGTTTTGTTGTGCAAGGAAGATGTCCTCTTTAGAAGTATTCTCATGGAACTATTCACACATATCTTTCACAGCTTCTTTATGCAGCCAACATAGAAAAAAGTGATACTAGCACATCTGAGAGACAAACAGAAAGCAAAGAAAAAAAAATAAGGGACTTTCTAGACACCTTAACACCTATTATAAACTCTCTTACCTCTGCACCTTTCATCTGTGTCCATTTGAAATGTCACAACTCAACTTTGAACAAAAGATAGTACTTAAAGAGGGCTGAACTACTTTAGAACCTTAATCACTGAAGAAGCATCCACTGTTTATCACTTCTCTTTAAGGTAAAATTATGTTTTTCAGCATAATCCTTGTGATCTATGATTTAATATGTTTTATGATATCTCCTCAAATGATTTTCACGTAGGCCCATAGCTCTGGTGAATGTGAAACCAGGAAGATATGTTTGAGGGTGGGTTGGTTCTGTTCTGTACCCTTCTTAGTTGTGAGAAGTCTTACTTGTGTACTACTAACATCAAGTAGTAATTTAGGTTTCCTCAGCTTTATATTATGCCTCTGAGCCTTATCAGGAATTAGTTCTGTCTCAGAGAGTGGCTTTTGCTTCATATTCATTACGCAGATGAACACCCAGTGAACAAATATCCTTTTATGCATGGCAATCTTAATTCCAGGTTTTGGAAACCAATCATGAAGGAAGGAAGGAATATATTTTCCTTTCCAATACTGTACATTTAGGTAGGTATGTTAAAAGAACTAAAGAAACATTGATCCTCAATTTTAATATACTTCCTTTGTCCTGGAGGCAGGATACTAGTTTTTATGGTTTAATGTACTACTCTATTATAAAAATAAAACAAACAAACAAAAACCAACCAACCAACCAACCAAAAAAACCCAAAAAACCCCCCAAACCCCAAACATTAACACCCCCCACAAAAAAAAACCCAACAAAAAAAGCTCTAAATAAAATATATTTTTTACAAGTTTAATAATTAAACCTTTTTAGGGCTAAATTTCCTAAAAATAAGCTAGTGATAAAAAGTTCCTGCCTCAAAGATCTTGCAAATTAACTAAATTACCTAATACTAATGTGCATAAATTTTGAACAAGATAGTCACTGTATTCCAGGTAGTCTACATGTCCTGTTAGAGATCAAACATTTATTTCGATCAAACCAATCTCTGTTTTCTCCTACTAAGCAGTGTTATATGTCTGTGCAGAGTTTGAGATTAAAAGATCATGGGCTACACAAAACAATTAAACATTTGTTCTACCATACTCCTACTTCAAAAAGAAGAGCTCCTCTGTGGATAAAAAACAACAAATTCATAGTTATTTTTCAGATAGGATGCAATGATCTGATACAGATAAGGTGCACTCCATTTGCCCTATTCAAATGTTAAGCTATCTAATGCAAATATTATTTTCCAGTGACTGAATTCATCCAGTTACCCACACCTCTAGAAAACCATGAATGCAAATCTCTTTCACTTACTGAGATAGCTTTCACCAGCTTATTTTCATCAGACACTAATGGCTTTGTACCATAGCTGTTGTTTTGTCTCTATGTTATTGAAACTTTTCAAGGGCTGCATGAAAGCAAACAGTACTGTGCAGTTTATTATTTTTATTTTGCCAAATTTTTATATTACTAATAAATTATCAGCCTGTATTGTGAGGTTTGAAGCTACATTTATATTTGCATTTCAGGAGAATTTGTAGATATTTTTTAATACATGTGTTTTAGGTATTCGATGTAATTATTTAGGTGCAGTTTTCTTACGAAATCATCCTTTATCTTATACTTATTGTCTCATTTATCTTAGAAGTCTTTCTTTGTTCTGTTTTGTGTTGGTTATTGTGATGTTATTTTTTCAAGAGACTCAGCAGTAAACGTTTAATATACCTTTTACTCTCTGTTTCTCTTTGTAAAAATTAGCAATGATTCAAATCCTTAAAGCAAACAGGGGTAGATCTGCCATAAGAAAGAGAAGCCAGGGAACAAGAACCACTTCACAAACGTAAGGCAAACAAGCTGTCCTTAAACTCCCTCCTATTGATCACACAGAGCAGCCTCAGCTTGATTGAAGGGAGTCAGCCAAAATAGGAAGTTCTTGTGGTGAGACGGCTGATATGGTCAGGCTGGAAAACCTCTCAACTGCTTCCTGTGGTCACCAAAATTCCATACCCTTGCCGAACCAGAAGACACTCCACATAAAGGATTTCTTAGAATTTGCTCCGCTGCAGTCAGGGGTTCTGTGAATGGCATGTGACTCAATCCTGGATGATTTCAGTTCCTTGAGCAAACTAAGATAAAGTAGAAAAATGTTTCCCTGCTTACCCTTGAAAGGTTCCCGTGAATTAGAGCTACTGCAGTCAAGTGAAGTTTTCTGTGTAGCTTTGCTGACATTCTGATGGTGTAAAGCAGCCTCCAGCTTATACTGGTTTCAGCATAAAGAACAGAGAAACTCTACTGACACCTGTTATTCCTTATTCTGAATATGGATGTGTCAACACTTTGATAGCTAAAATTGCATTCACTCTGAAAAGTCTTCTCGGAAAAGGATACAAGATGCAGCTTGCAAGGTACCAGGTGCTACCCCAAAGTGCTGCACACTCAAGGTTTCGGGTTCCTGGCAGCAGGCACAGCTATTATTTTGTTTTCACTACATGTGCTTAAAAGTGTGAAGTATAAAATAAGAGTATTTGAGTCTATCATCCAGTGACAGAATAAGATGCAGACTTATTTAAATTTTAGACATCTAGATCTCATGAGGAAGACATGAACTAACCTTTTTTGAAGCCAGGTGCTTGCCTGACTTCTGATAAAGTCAGTGGAGCATATACAAAAATCCTTCAGAAGTGATACTAATCACAGCAGCTCTACTGGTAAATAATAGAAAAATGTCAAAGACCTGGCACTGTGCCAGGTATTGGAGAAATCCAAATGGAGAGGTCTAACACAAAGACAGCTAGAGATAATAATTAAACATTGGGAAGTCAGAGTTTCAGTGATCAACTTTCTCCCTTACCTGCTTTGATGGAAATATAGACACACTCAGTGGGTTTGTTGCCTGCATTCCTAAGGTTCATTTCATGATAGATTTCAGCTTCTTAACTTATATGCTCAAAATAAAAAGAAAGCCAATTTCCTATAAATCTATATTTAGATGCTCTGAATTGCCTCTTCACAATTTTTGGCCATTGTGAAGTCCTTGGGTCCTCAAAATACAACACTTTTCTACAGTTTCAGGCACACCCCTTTACCAGTTCCTACTCAAAGTAGAAGGCACCTCACCATTTGAAGTGACAGTCAGTTCATGTCCCAGTCCCAAAATCCTAACCCTCTGATGATCATGGTGCTTGGTTCTTAGGTTCTAAGTTAAGTGTTCAGTCCATGGAACCAGTAGGCATCACCATGTTCAGCATCACAATTTATGAATCCCTTTTTGTTTCTGGACTTAAATACATATGTGGGCATTTAAATATGATCTGTTTCTTTTTTTTTTTTCTTCTTTTCTCAGCTGAAAAACAGCTTCCAGACATTTGAACCTTTAAAAACTTTAGATGCTCTCTTATGAACTGGCTTCCAATTACTCTGAGTCTTCTTGTAAATATTATGCCATAATTATTTTTTTGCAAGCTATTATATGTGTGAAATATGCACGACCAGATTGTTCATAAGGGAAAAGAGGTCTGGTCCTTGACAATGATGATTGATTTCATTCCAGACCCCATCTTTTTCTAATTCATTGTTACTGGATATAGTATTTAAAGAGAAGTTTATGAGTATAATTTTTGGCCCAAATCCTGGCCTTATGGCCCTTGCAATACAGAAAGGGTGGAAATAGAGAATTTCTAATGTAGCCTTAGAAAGTATGTTCCAAAGAATCATTTCAGCATCTATAGTGGAAATTGTGTTCAAAAAGAATGCCAGCCATCTCAAAGCTAGTTACATTTGGCCAATTTAATTTTGAAATGGAATCTCTTGAGCTACTGGTTTTTTTCAGGTTATTGATCTCAAGAGCTTCTAGTCTTCCATTTGTAAGCAGAAGGATTTCAGGAGAGGTGAGTGGAAGAATTCCAAGGCAGGTCCATGAAAACATTGCTTAGAGGAGGCTGGAAACTACAGGATTTTTGTGTGAATTACCATCACACAGCAGGTGCAGTGACTGTCTCACCAAGAAATGAAAAATTACAAGATTCCTGGTTTTTTTTACAGGAGCAGATTGAGGTTGATACGAGCCAATTTGCCCTGAGGGAAATGAGTGGCCACGATTGCTCAGCCTCTTCGTGCAACATTTTCTGACAAGGGTGTGGTTTTCTGGAAGGTCGAATTGATGCTGGTTAAGCACATGAAATGAGTGGAAAATCTACACTCCGGCTACAAAATGAGAATCTATTAGAGCACAATTTGCCCTCTCCACAATGTACCAACCATGAATGTGATTCATGTTAAACTTAAAAGCCCAGTCACTCACAGGGAACACCAAGGTCTCAATTCCAATTTATTACTCAGAATAGAGTAGGAGGAAATCCCTGCTTAGGAGTGAGATGGATAATAGAACTCCATCACATGTTGCCTTATCAGGGTAGAAACACTTTCCCTTGGATGCAATTTGAATCTGAAATGTTTCATGAGTTGAGTCATATCAAGAAGTAAATAAAGATGAAAAACAGATAATTTGGATGACGTCCAAAATTAAGCATGCCTAAATCTGGGCTTCCCCATCATCACGCAGAATATGATACAATTTCCTCTCAGCAAAGCCAAATTTTTTAAAGTAACTTTAAAAAGTCAAGCTTTCAACAAAGTAATTAGTGGGGATCTGCCAATGTCTTTTTTTGCCCTTCTTCAGGAAACAAACTTTTTTTGTTTGTTTGCTTGGGGTTTCTTGGTTTAAGGTTTCTGTTTGTTTTCCTTCTTTTCCAGCATGAAATAAACCTCACTTGTATGGAATGATGGCAAAGATTGGAGGACAGCCTCCGTATGACAGCAGCACTGCATCTGCTCATCAGTTGGAAGAGACAGAATCCAATATTTGTACTTCTAGAAAATATATGAAATAAAATATATTGCAGGGTGTTTATCTGGAATTAGGCTGCATTCAACAACAGGCAATTGCACCAACCAGGATTTTTTACTATTTCCGTGCTTTGGTAAACCTGACAAAAACCTTCTATACATTTGCCTTTTCACAGTTACTCTTAATGTGTTTCCAGCATCAACATGTTTTATTTTGTTATTTCTGAGTGCTAGGAGCACTGTGCTAAGTATCAGAATGTGTGGATTCTCTTTTCCTGTGCTAACGACTTTTTATAAACCTGGGTAATTCAGGCAACTTTGCTTTCTGTGCTGCACTTTTTCCCCACCCATGAAATGGGTGTTTGGAGGGATTATGATAAGTGGTGAATATTCATATCACTATGAAAAGAGCATAAGAACACAGCTGACATTCTGAATAACGTTACACAGACAAATCAGGTGGAAGCTGAATTGTACCAAGAAGGATGCTTTACTTGTATGATCTGTATACATGGCTAGTGTTGGAATGCTGATTATTTGAAATAGATAGAAAGTTTTTTTAAAAACCTAGGCAAACATACATTGCTTTTATTGGTGGCGAACTCTTTGGAAAGTGAGATTTGATAGAATTAACTATGTTGACTGGACAGAAGTAAACATTATAGTAAAAAAAACCCAACAGTTGCACAAAGCCTTCATTTCTTGCAACTAGAATCTACATAGAGGCAAGTAATTGAGGAGATTTCAGTACTGCCTTGATGAAGCACATGCAGGTTTTAATTATACTGTGGAACTTGCTATGCATAACACAGGTGACAATTGCAGTACATATCTGTAACCCACAAAATAGCCCACATTCACCCAATGGACCAATATCCATTTTTCTGAAGGGACACACAGGCCAAAATTTGCAGCCCATGCTCATGACTTAAGCCCATGCTTTATGCCTTAAAACTACTTCAATATTATGTCTTCTCTGGTTAAATTTATAACTGCATTGGTGCACCCCCACACAAGAGCTGATATCTTGGGAGATGTGAGCACAACTGCTGTACCTATGACCATGAGAAATCCTGAGGCTAATCCTCAGACTAATAATTTTTTTACCTAAATCCCTGGAGGACTCAGTCTAATAGACCTCACCACAGCAAACAGATCTCATGATAGCTGAGCAAAGAGTAGTAAGAGCTCTCCTTAGCTGGGCTTTAGCCTGAACATGCTGACACAAGTGCTAATGCTGTCATAGCACTGAGCAACAAAGTAGAACATGGCAGGGGTTTAGTCCCCCCTCCCCTCCCTTTTTTTTTTTTTTTTTTTTTTACATATATATTTCCAGTGAAAAAATCCCTTTAGTTTCCTCTTTTTTTTTTCATAAAAGGTAGGAAAATGCAGTTGTAGTTGAAGATCCAAGGTTGAGAAAGATTCGTAGCTGCACAATCATATTGCTGAACATAATTGACCACTCATTTTTCTTTATTCCCAGGTTGCTCCATTCCTGAACTACTCATAAATAATCACATCAATCACATCTCTGTAGCAGTAAGTGCCACAGACAGAGAGGTGCAGAAAATATTAGCTTTTCAGCTTGCTTTTACATAGTCTCTTACATGAAGAGAAACCTTTTTATCTTGTCACCGTACAAGTCTACTTCACTTTTTTTGTGATACCACAATAAATGTCTTCCCAAAATGGACCCTTTTTCTCCTTTGCACCTGAGTAGTTGCTTTGTACCACTCAAATATGTCATATGATGATCTATAAGAATTTACAAAGAATCGTCCATACAAATAAGGCTTAAATATGTCCTAATATTTAAGAAGCATGACTGAAAGGGGTTTTATTTAAGACTCTTTTATGCATTTATCCTCTTGAAGTCTGCAAAGGCTCTAGTTGTAAATGCCTCATCATTCAACAGTTTTTTCATGTATTCTGTTTTCTTATTTAAAAGAATAGAGTGTAATGTTCAAATTAATATTTGTTTTTACAAAAATATAAAAAATATGTGCAGCATTGTTATGAGACCTGTTGTTAAAAACATCACAGAGAGATAATTCCATTGTTATAGAAGAAAATCTTCTATTTTATTTTTTTTTTATCCAGGCAAGTTTTTCAAGCTAAATATTGTGCAAAAAGTAAAGTATTAGCTTTTGTAATATATACATGCATAGATTTTTGCTAAGATCCTGCATTTATCAAAACTATTTTAACAATAATTCTACCAAAAATGCAGCAAGCAATGTCAAAGTTCTATATGATTTTTTTTTTAGAAGGAGATTTCTCAAATAGCTTATATAAATCTAAGCCATGAACACACTGAACTTCTCTAAGTTCTTCCTAGACTCTAAAGAGGAAAAAAAAGAGTATCCAGTCTCCTTTGCAGGTGGGGGAAGGGGAAGAGAGGAGGACAGAGAAGGATTATGCCACAAGCTCTCTCAGAGTATTTGCCTGAGGTCTCCCTGTAAATATCTTTTCTAAAAACATTAATTAATGAACTAAAGTAGAGTAGGACTGGGACAATGTGCCCGTGCTATGTGATTTCCTTATTTATATCTTTTTTTGACTGGAATTTGCAATAAATGTGTCTCATTTTTTTGTTTGCTTTTGTTTTTATTATAGTAAATGTTCAGCATTTTGTGTCATGATGGGAATTTTAATGAATGCAAAACAAAAGCATTAGTGAGGGGTAATTCCCAGTATATGAATCAGGTAGGTACATGTATTCATTAGCACTGATTACTAACACTCTTTCATGCTATTGTACATCGTAATGTGGGTCAATCAGATGCACCACAAAAAGACTTATAAAAGAGTTACTGACACTTTTCATGTTCACTTCCAACTCTGGGTTGATCCAAAGTTTGTTCACAAAAATGCTGGTGTAATCTTAGACCAGAACACCAGAGCTTCCACTCTCTTTTTCACAAGTACAGCCCTCTTGAGGGGTTTAGAAATGTAAGTGCCCAGAAAAAATAGGTCCTGAAAAGAGTCTGCTCTGAACAGCAACCTTTACACATGTCACAAGTGAAGGAATGTTTGTGCCTACCCATGGGGAATTAACTACTTCCCCTTGCAGCCTGGCCACTTCAAAGATAAAGTAGCAGCTTTTTTTCTTTTTTTTTTTCTTTTTTTCTTTGTTCTTTTTTCTTTTTTTTTTTTTTTCCTTTTTCCTTCGGGCTGTTGACATCAACAACAGGTATGCAGTGTTGATGAGTGCAGTTTATTTTCTAACAGACTTCAGAAATCAAAGAAATCCCAACAGAGTGGCAGAAAAAATCACACATTCAACATATAATATAAAATATTGCTGGAATCTCAGTAAAAATCACTGTCAGTAGAAGCAGCACAATCTCAAAGACAGAGACCTTTTTGTCAGAGGTATAAGAGGCCATAAGAGGCATAACTGTACTTAGTGTTACCCTTTTGATTTCAGTCAGATCATGTTTTAGGTGAGTTTAACAGTTATCCCTTTGACACAACTTCTTTTTTGCCTCCTGCATGGATATAACATAGCACTGATGCTCTTTTGCTCTTTCCTTTTTTTTTTTTTTCATTTCTGAGTTCCAAATTCCTTTAATGCATATTGTTAATATATTTTTTATTTAAAAAGTAGATATTTTCCTTAAGAAAATCATCACAAACTGAATGAAAAAATACTTCTATGCATAATGACTTAAACCCTTCCTGTTGCTGACTGGTTGCTCAAGGATGTTCACCAACATTGCTCAGTCTAAGGTCATCTCTGGCTTTGGATGCTGAATTCTGAGAATTTGGCAGTGTTACCACTGAATTTCATGTTTCTCAGAGCTGTTTATGACAGAAATGTGCTAAATAACACAAATGTTTTGGCCAAGACGATATTTAGGGCTATGTAAAGTCACTTTCTCACCAACAGCTCTTCTTAAGTTGAACAGGCTTTTCTCCTTCTCCCTGGGAGAGCCCACTTCCAACAGCTGTTGGATCTAACACATCCCAATGAACCAAGCTCACTTTAGCATCCTGCCTCTGGCAGTAACCAGCTTAAGATGAAGAAGGATGGTAATGATGATGGCTTCTACAGATCTAGCAATTATATGCCATGGTACACAAGCAGTTGCAATTTATTTCTGATCTGTATGTTCTTCCACACCTTGATGCACAAACAAGGTCCTCCTGCACTAAATGGTCTCCAGTTACAGTGACCTCCAGTTGTAACTCATAGGGCTTCATCTGCTTACATATGTATAAAAAGTTGTTCTGCAGGTTTTACTTAGCTTCTTCTCTGGACATTTTCAAATTGCTGCTTAATTGGATTTGACTCTACTGCCCCAAAGGATAAATTAACAAGGACTTTCATGATGTAGTTCCTATCTGTTAATGTTATTAAATATGCTATTGATTTCTATTAATCTACTAATAGAAAATGTGGGGGTTTTACCCAGTCTTGTTCAGACAGTATCTCATTTGTCTTGGCTTTCTGCAGTAGCAACTGCAGCTATGAGCTCTTTAAATTCTCAGTGTTCCCCTTCTATTTGGATGAATAATTCCATAGTTTGGAATTTTTTTGAAGAAAGAAATCTCCCTGGGTTTTTCAAATGTTTTTCTCTAAGTAATAGATGCATACAGATGAACTGCTCAAAAGCATTTAAGTGTTTCAACAGCTAAACCTGAAAACTACTGCTGCCAAGTTCTTGGACCTTTTTATATATCCAGCATCCCCACCAAAAGTAGTAGGGAGAGTAGACATTTGACAAATAGCCCAAGCCCAGCTAGGTAGGATAAAATAGAAAATAAAGGAATGTGGTTTTGATGTTTTAACAGGTGATTGACCAGAAATATGTCAATGGGTATTTCAAAGGGTATATGATATGGAACACTTAACTCAAACTCAGACAGCTGTCCATTGTCTAAAGTGGTCCATGTTGGACAAGATGGAAGTTGGATCAGTGCCTTGTGGCACAGCATGGACTTGATACTCAACCATGGCTTAACCCTTCCATAGCTCAGAATGTTCTCAGTGGACACCTGACAAGAAGAAGGTTTAGAAGGCATGCAATGAGCCCAAATTGCTTAAGTTGCTCAGCATTTTAGAGGAATTCTGAATAGTGGCATATAATTTAAATTTCCTGTTTTGAACAAAAGCTGTCCTAGATTCAGTGAGACCTTTGCTTAAGATATAGCTCTGGAGTTTGAGGAGTCAGTTACCCCACTCTACTTGCATACTGGTGGAAAAAAAATTACATCTTAGATAAATATATAGGTAAAGATCACAGAGCAGCTGACTTACTTGCTTAAATATCTCTGAGGGCCCAAGCCACAGTTTCTATTTCTCCTTGATTTTGTCAATCTTGTTTCATCTTTAAGTTTATCTGATAATTACATTCATTCTCTAGACAAAAGCATAACATTTTCCAGTGCTATATCATTAATATTTACTTACTTATTTCTACTTTTTTTTTCTATAATGTACTTTGTTTCCTGATCAATATATGGCATAAACCTTCTCATTTTCAATAGACGCCAAATTAACCTGAGGATGCAAATGGTCCTGCTTTTTTTCAGTAAATTATTCAAAGGACTTCAGAGATATTCCCAGAGGGTTAGGCTTATCGAATTTCTGAGTATCTTGCCAGTGAGTACAGGATAATTTGAATTGCATGTTTGATAACTTGTCAGCAGAAATGCTATAAAAAGAAGGCTGACAATAGAATCTTTCGTGCAGGTCACTCCAGACAGAATAAAAATTAAATTAATCCAAATCATAGAATTT
The DNA here is from genome assembly GCF_003957555.1 of Calypte anna. Taxonomy (NCBI): domain Eukaryota; kingdom Metazoa; phylum Chordata; class Aves; order Apodiformes; family Trochilidae; genus Calypte; species Calypte anna. The sequence continues at coordinate 154,825,736 of NC_044244.1, forward strand.
AGTCCAGGATCTCCGAATGATTTCTAGAAATCACAAGAAGCTGTGAAATCACAGTGAAGCTGGAGAGACATTTTTGTTTTTGAGTTGTTGTTGAAATAATTCAGAATGAGACAAGTTCAGATTTAAAAATTCACATCACTATTATTCTTTGGAGGTCTGATTCATAGATCAGTGAAAGCAGTACAAAGATTCCTTTTGCTTTTAGTGAACTTCAGATTGGTCCCTATGTGAACTGCAGGAGACATTATATCAGTGCAGATAGAGATAAGCATCCAAACGCCTTCACCATATTTACAGAAAAGGTAATACATCTATGTTTGAGAGTATTGAAACTGAATACTGTGACACTTTAGACTCTATGGTTAAAATAACTTTCTCTTATCAGAGTTTCTCTACTGTAACTTAGATCTTGATATTTATTTCCCTGGTAGCCAGCTCTGACCATGTTCCTACATTCCCTAAGCCCTTAGTGACTGAGCCACTTACTTGCATGATAAATGCATTCACACCTGATGAAGGTTCTGTGAGTTTTTAGGAGCTAACCTTCTAGCTTCTCTGAATCCAGACTTTGAAACTTTGCAACAGCACGTAAAGAGTGAGGATAAAGAAAGATTTCTTTGTTTTTCCACATGTCCAGTCACTTCTGGCCCCAAACCATAAGTTCAGTGGTCCTCTCCCCTAATGTGAGTGGAGAAGTGGGAGATGGAGCATACCTAGGATGGGCAGAACACAAAGAGATGGGAAGCAGTATATCTACATCATACCTCTTCCAGTCAGGTTGGCTGAGGTTTACCAATTAAGAATGTTCACATTGAACTAGACTGGTTTTGAAGTATAATGTAACTGGTATTACCACCCCAGTTTCTAAATCACACTTAAGCTGACAACCATGAGGCTTCTTCTGTGCATTACTGCTGCAACAAAAAGCATCTTGTAACAGCCTGGCTTTCTAGAATGCAAACAGAGGCCTGAGAGGTAAATAAGGCCCCTTAGGGGCCTGTAAGGGCTCCTTGCATGTGGAGAGACCTCCTACACACAGTTTAAGGGGAGGTAGATCTGGGTACTGTAAAGTCAGTTTATAATGAAGCACCCTATCTAAAAATAGAAGACCTGGAAAAAAGCCACTTATCCTTTAATTCATATTGCAGTGACTATGTTTTCTTAGAAGGAAAAGGGTTGGAAATTGTTGCTTCATTTTTAACATTAGAGGTAAAATGCCATTTCTTATTGAAGATACTTGTGGTAGTGCGTTTGGTTATACATAGTGCCAAGCAAGGCAGAATTAATCCCCATATCTTGTTACTTCCTTCTAGCTTTTCTCTTTATCTGTGGTTTACTTTGATTTGCAGAGTCCTTGAAGCATAGCTCATCTCTTTGTGAGCATCCGGAGAGATCTTAATATTTTATAGATGTTACCACAAATAGCTTTTCTTTCTCCTTTGTTTTAGAGGAGACCCATCAGCAAAGTGTGGTTTAAGAGAAGGTAATATACCTGGGTCATTTATTTTCCATGGCAAGATTCCAAAACAGGGCTGTCTACTGCTTTTTAGTTTTCAGTTTCTTGCTAGTCATTAACTGTTTTTATGAAAAGATCATTAAATCCGGTTAAATCCAATTGGTGGCAGGTCACAAACAGTGTTCCCCAGGGCTCAGTTTTTGTCCATCATCTTTATCTTAAACATCATCTTTGTCGATGGTCTTAATAAGGGGATCAAGTGCACCCTCACTGAGTTTCAGGATGGTACTAAGTTGGTTGGGAGCATTGATCTGCCTGAGGGTTGGAAGACTCTACAGCAAGACCTGATCAGGTTGGATCAATGGGCCAAGGCCAATGTTATGAAGTTCAACCAGGCCAAGTATTTGGTCCTGTATTTCAGTCACAACAACCCCATGTGATACCACAGACTTGGGGAAGAGTGATTAGAAAACTGCACGGCAGAAGAGGACCTGGGGGCTTGCTGACAGATGGTTGAACGTGAGCCAGCAGTGTGCCCAGATGGCCAAGAAGGCCAATGGCAACCTGTTCTGCATAAGAACAGTGTGGCCAGCAGGACTGGAGAGGTGACTGTGCCCCTGTACTCTTCACTGATGAGGCCACACCTCGAGTACTGTGTTCAGTCCCTCACTGCAAGAAGGACACTGAAGTGTTGGAGTCTGTCCACAGAAGAGCAACAAAGGTGGTGAAGGGTCTGGAGCACAAGTTTTACAAGAAGCAGCTGAGGGAACTGGGATTGTTCAGTCTAGAGAAGAGGAGGTTGAGGGGAGACCTTCTTACTCTCAAAAACTACCTAGCAGAGGTTGTAGCAAGATGGGGTTGGTCTCTTCTCCCACATCACCAGTGACAGGATGAAAGGAAATGGTCTCCACAAGGGGATGTTCTGATTGGATATTAGAAAAAAATTATTTATGGAGAGAGTGGTCAAGAATTGAAACAGGCTTCCCAGGGAAGTGGTAGAGTCACCATCCCTGGAGGTGTTAAAAACGTGTGGACATGGCATTTGAGGACATGGTTTAGTTGGCTTGTGGTGTTGAGTTGATGGTTGGACTTGATTAAGCTAGATTTCCTTCCCAACCTTAATGATTGTATGTATTTTATTCTATGAATTCTATAGCATATGGTACCATTACTGAAATGAGACAAAAATAGAATGTGTAAACCAAAACATGCATCTGGTTGTCTTTTAAAATCATTAGGATGCCTACGAGGCCCAAATTCCATAATTAAATGGCAAGGCAATTTTGATTATAGGAAGTAAATGTTGATGATAGGAAGTAATTTCTTTGTAAAACATTCAAATATTCAAGCCTTTCCTACAGGTTTGGCCAGGGGGTGGAAGGGTGGAAAGGTTGGGAACTTTGGTTTGGTTTTGTGTTGGTTTTTTTCTAGAAAAGGAAATAAATGTCAAGAATAGAGCACCATAAGTTCATTTAAATGTTGCAGCCTGCATACATTATAACAAGAGTTTGTTTCTCTCAGGAAAAAAAAAAAAAAAAAGCTTTTCAGTGTGCACCAGTTAAAAATCAATTATATAAACTACAAAATTAGAGGTTCCCCTTTGGCTGGATACAGATAACCACAATTGCAGACCATATAAACAGTTCCTAACCCTCCTGTACGAACCAAATTTCTGCTTATTCCAACTTTCAAAAGTGAACCCTCTCAGGGACTGTAAAAGGGATTATCAATACTGCCATGGTAAGTTTTATGTATGTGTGAAATAAGGTCAAACTGATAAAAGGCAGCAATATTTTTAAGGACTACTGATAACCAGAGGGATGAAGTAGTGAAGGAATTCATGTATATGTAGCCATGTTCAGCTAAAAGTAATTATGATTCTCATTCCTCCACTTCTTGAAAGCATCTCTCTGAAGGACAGAACTTATGGAGTTGCTTAATTTGAAGTACATGTTTCTCCTTGTGAAATCAATGAATATAATAATCATGTTCCTAAAGTCAGTCATGAAGTTAGGTATTAGCCTGAAAGCAGCAGATTTCAGTGCAAACCTCAGTATTTTTTCAAATCAAGCCCATGCCAGAATCTAACAGAAAAAGTATTTTCATCATTGTGAGCAGGATCTGAAAGAAGAAAAAATGTTTTTTTATTTTGATTATTAGAGTAATAGTTCAAGTTTGACAGAACTTTCAGCTACATGAAGTTAAAAATGGCTTCCATATCCAAAAGCCAATTTTCTCTTCAACTAATATACTAAACAAACAGACTTTGCTACAAGGATAAAAACAATGGGACCCAATGCTCTTTTTCTTATACAAGGAGCCTGCTTCCTAATGTGCTGCCTTTTTGGTACAACATCCCACAGACACAAACCTGATATTTTTCTGCAAACATTCCTACTGAGTGCTATCCAGGTGTTCCTCAGATGACCCAGGAAGAAAGCATTATATTATTATTTTGTTATACTCAATTAAACTTGATTTCTGAGCCAATTAGGGGTCATGTGTGTGGGCTTCATATCTGGTGATCCTAAATCCCATCAATTAATAATGTACACTGAACCTTTCTCTTAGAATAATTTACACAATGAACAAAAGAATGCCATTTACAAAAAACATAAGAACCTATTTCTACTGTATGCTATTCCATCCTCTCTTATCTAGCCACTTTATCCACATGGATTTCTTCCAGAAGATAAATCTTTCAGTCAGGATTTCTTTATGAGCTGCAGCCCTTGTACTCTGTGCTGTATATCAAAATTTCAAGACAATTTTTGTTCTCTTGATTTTGTTAAACAATATAAAAGCTTAAAAAGAAAGAAACCTTAGATGTCTATTCATTCGAGTTACAAAAATATTTTGGGGTTGATTTTTTTTTTTCTCCCCTCAACACAAATGAACAAGGTTACTCTGTGTATTATCTTAAATATGCAGAAAGTCCCAGATACTAGATCAATTTAAGTATGTCACTAAAAAGACATTAGATTTTATGTAAATGTAGTCTTAAATCCACTGGTGATGCATCTTGTTAATTTATTTATTCATAGAACCATAGAATGTTAGCTTGGGACCTTAAGGATCACCTGGTGCAACCTTCTAATATTGTTTGTGTGATATGTCTCATCACCCCATCAAGATGAGACTTAAAACTTTCCAAAGTGAAGAAATCCACTACTTCCCCTGGGAGACCATTCCAATGTCTGACTGTCCTCATAGTGACAATTTTTCCTCTTGTGTTCAAATGGAATCTCCCCAGGAGCATTACATTGACTCGTTGCATTGATATATGATGCTACACAAAGGATGATCTCTTAAAAGATCTATGAAAATTTGTCATAGTGAATCTTATATCTCCTTTAATGGAGTTTAAATTTAAGGGTCATTTCCATTCAGATAGAGGGGTACATACTTCATCTTTCTCCTTCACTGAACTTTTCCCCTTCCTTTCCCTCAACCAGTATTTTTCTGCTATTTTTAAAGTTCCTCTTCATTGATGACAATTAAGCAGTAGTTACTACAGATGGGTAAAAGTAACATTTTCTGTTCTGTTGGAAATTCACATATTTTATCTTTCAAAGTCCTCATTTTCATGTATTCAAAACAAACAAGAAGCCTCTGCAAAATCCCAACCTGTCTAGAAATACTTATGCATCCCCTACATATCTAAATTTAATTTCAATCAAGTTTGATATAAAATGCACCTCTCTGCATCTCTAAAATATTGCAGATGAATTGTTATTATTTCCAGTTGTGTCAGGTGAGCTGTGATGGTTTACCAGGGAACAATTACGACAACGTACCTGCAAAGCTACAATCCTCACCAAACTCATTGCTCCTCAGAATCTCTGGCAAAGTCTCAGGGGGCAACGAGTTTCTCAGAAATCTGCATTTCCCTTTTTGTTGTTCTTGGAGGTCTGAGTTCCACTCTCATATCAAAGCTAACACGAAGGATCCATAACCAAACCCTCTGCAATCATGGGCTCAGCACAAAAACATGGTGTGCACTAAAGCCAGTGAGCCTCACCTGTTGTCCTACCTGTGGGACACTGGGAGTAAATCCAACAGTGTTTTTGCAAATAAAATAACTACAATCAATCAAACAGTGGAGAAAATTATGAGGAAAACTGACCTACTCTTGAATTTGACCTGCTCTTGACCTACTCTGCAGGAGCACAGGTGGTGTTTTCCTCAACTCCTTTACAGGCAGGGAATACTGAAAGGAATAGGAAAGCACACCTGATCAACAGGTGGCATAGAAGCTGGTGCCATAACTTGGATTTCAAGTTCTTTGATCATGAAGATGTTTACATGGCACCAAACCTGCTGGCACAGGATGGTACAGAATTATCCAGGAAAGCGAAAAGGATTTTTGGCTGGGAGTAGATAGGGCTCATTGGCAGGGCTTTAAATTAGATCTGAAGGGGGGAGTGGATAAAACTGTGGCCACTAGAGATGAACCTAGGGATGGCATGGTGATGCTAAGGGTGAAACCAATAGCTCAACCCAAGAAAAGTTTTTACTTCACTAAAGACAGAGCCACTAAGAGATGCCCTGGGCCTGGAAGAAAATCACAGACCAACAGGAAGATGTGTGTGCAGATAGATATAAGCCCTGACAGTAAGGCTGCTTCAAAGGGGCACACCTCAAATGCCTCTATGCAAACACATGAAGCATGGGGAATAAATGAGTTATCCTTCTTTTTGTCTTCAGGGCTATGGTGTTATTGGCATCACTGAGATGTGGTGGGACAGTTCCTATGACTGGAGCGTGGGGATGGCTGAGTATAAACTGCTTAGAAAGGACAGGACAGGCAAAAGAGGGGGTGTCACCTTCTGCCAATGACCAGCTGGATTATATGAATCTCTGCCTGGGGATGGATGAGGACCTGACAGAGACCCTATAGGTCTATATTAAAGGTAAGTCAGAGGCAAGTGATATCATAGTAGGGGGCTGCTACAGGCCACCCAACCTGAATGACCAAGTGGATGAGGCAGTCTTTAGGCAGATAGGAGCTGCTTTGCTTTTTCCACTCCACGGAAGTGTTCAAGGTTGGATGGGGCCTTGAGCAACTTGGTCTAGTGGAAGGTGTCTCTGCTCACGGAGGGGGTTGGAACTGGATGATCTTTAAGGCCCCTTCCAACCCAAATCATTCTATGATTCTGTGAATGTGTTGTTACTATGGTAAAAATTACTTCTTTTACATTTTGGGGAAAAAACGAATCACCTTAAACAGAAGAAGAGATATACTCAAAAAAGAAAATTAATTCATGTTGTATCCTACTATGAAATTACTCAGGTATAAATGAACATGGGGAGGTTTTTTTGCAATTAAATAAATTCCATAGCTACCCTAAAACCTCACAGAACTTGGTCTGGGAGTAAATTTGTCACATGCTGACAAATGTTCCTTCAGGTTGTTTTTTACTGCAAAAGCTTTTGTTTAAAACTAAATACCTCCATGAATAACTAAAAATCTAATTGTGTGTCTGTCCAAAGTGCTAACAGGTTTCCCACAATGTAATAACTTAATTATGAAATTTTCTTTTTATTAAAATGGCAACTTTAATGTGGTGCTTACAGTAAGCCACAGCAGAAGGATATTGAATCTTTGAAAGATCTTTCAGAATTATATAAACATCACTTTATTTGCAGTGCACTGTCCAATCTCTCCTATTAATGAAAGATTCCTTTACCAAGTTCCCATAGTAAAGTAGTTTATAGTATTTTCTAAATGAACTGAGCAACTTCAGCTTTCAATGCAACAGTGTTACTTTGAACCAGCAGGAGCTTTTTTTCTTCATATTCCACCTGGGAGCTGATTTAAGAACTGCTCTTTTAACAGCTATGTCTTTCTTAATATTTTAACAAGTTTACAGACCTCCTGGGGTGCTTTGCAATACTGAATTCACTTCAAGAAAATGTTCCTGTTTCAGTTTTAGACTAATTCAGGAAGCTTTGTGAAATCTTATTAGACTGAAACAAGGTGAGCTAGATGATACCATACTGAGTTTGTTTCATGCCATTACAGCTTTGAGTAACCTGGTCTAGTGGGAGGTGTCCTTGTCCATGGCAGCGAGGTTGAAATTACATGATCTTTAAGGTCCTTTTCAGCCCAAAGCATTCTAAGATTCTATAATTACAGACTTACCTCATTTAACCACTTTTTCCCTTCCACCTTTTTTCCAGGCTTGTGTATTTTCTCACTCATGCTAGTTTTAAATGCTCATTTTTGAGCCTAATTCTTTTTTTCCAAATTAAGTCCTGCTGAAATTCTCATTGATGTCAGTGGAACTGGGCTTGAATACTTTTATTTGTACTCAGAGCTAACATGACAAATATCCAATCTAAACTTGAAAATATGTGACTATCTTCTACCTCTTTCCATTTCCAGACCAATAAGAAAGATGGTTCATTGATGGATAATTTCAAAATGACTGATGTAAAATAGTATTTAATTGATCATGAAGGAAAGAAGAAAAATCTTTCACTGATGACCTTTAATGCAAATATGCTCGTATCAAATGCTCAGATCAGGAGAAAATATACAATAATCTTTGTCACTTTGCACACCATAGTCATTTATCTTCACACAAAATTTTGTGAAAAATTACAAATGCATTTTACAAATATATTGACTGCAAAAGAAATAGGATGTGGCAAGTCAGGTGCAGTGTTTACAGACTGAAAGCATATAGAGAAAGTGTTAAGTACATAAAGAGCACAAGAATTTTTTTCTTATATGAACTTTCTAAACTTGGTCCTTTTATACTTAGACATATGATAGGATTTTTTAAGTTAGAAAATTTGCACAAAAAGAAAATGAAAATTTAAATTCACCTCCTGAAAAGAAGAGAATGGTTACAGTTAAGAAATAGCATTTTTACTGCAATGGGAACAAACACTGAAAACTAGGAATTCCCCATCTCTGATCTGGACAACATCGTGTTTTTCACCTCACAAGTGACTGCCCATACTCTGAGAGTCAACTCTGATCTACTGTCTGGAGAGACAGCACAGTGCGCCAAGCACAGTGTCATGAAGTGCTTTAAAAGTCAGAGACAATTCTTAAGCTTTATTCATCATCCAGTAATCCCCAGGACACATCAGAGTATTGATGTGATACACGTAACAAGAATTGCCACCAAATCCTTCACGAATGCATAATTGGGGTCTGGTTTTGATGCTAAATGTAGACTTCCTCTTTTGATGTCTGCAACAGCACATTTTCAGTTTTTTCCCTCCAGCCATGTTGATTGCCTCTTCCTCAGACTGTGCCTTTACTCTCACTGGGGGCATGCATTAGGATTTCCTCTGCACAGAAACTCATGTGCATATGTAAGAGTGGTGGGGTATACATGTGGTGTATATATTCTGTATATATATCTACCTGTGAATGTGCATGCAGCTGTGTGTGAGAGTATGTAGTGTATCTGCATATGTATTGTAGCCGGTGCTGGTGCACACCTGGTTCTCATCACTATGTGCACCTTAGATTAGTTAGAGCTAGAACTCAACCAGGAAGAGACAGAATCTGAGGTGATATAACATGTAATTCTATGAAAACCAATTAGTAATTAAATCTAGAGACAAATTACATCAGGGTTTTTTTTGTTTTTTTGGTTTTTTTTTTTGTTTTGTTTTGTTTTTTTTCAGGTTGTGTGTGTTGCAAATGCACAAGAGAACAAAACCTTCTGGCCAGTGCTTCTGAATTATTTCCCACCCATTTCTCCATTTTAGTAAAGCTGGACCAGAATATTTACTGGGGCTCCAGTCTCTTGAAACAAATGGATGTTACATATTTCTGTTACAAACACTTTTTTTTTCTTCAGCTCAGTCCTCCTAATGAACAAATATCTGTTTGTCTTCTTGCAAGCCCAAGTCCCTTGCAAGAAACACTCAGCCAGTTGTCCGGCATACTGTCTAAATTCTCTACACAAAATGGAGACTACTTTCAGTTCCTAATTGAAAACATTTGCCCAATTGTACGTACTGATCTATCTAATGATATTTCTAGGTAGATTTTAATATAATAATTGATGTTATTTGCCATTGTAGACTGAGTGATAATCTGTGTATGCCATCTGTGCCACAATATCTGTTTATCAGCTGACCTAGGTCAAGTCAATCTATGCAAACCACTGAAAAGAAGTTTAAGAGCAGTGCTCTCATAGATCTCCACAAAGTCTGGAATATTGAATTCTAGATAAAGATCAAGTAATTTGTAGACTTAAAAGACTGTACAGTTTTTCCTTCTGGGACATGAAAGTGTCTTCCACTGGAAAAGAAACCATCCATACCAGCTCTCCATCAACAGTGTATTCACAATTAGCCAATGCAAGCAGAAAATTCTTGCAAGATCCTGGCCTGAAAAGTGCAGGATTTTGTTTATTGCCCTTATCTTTCACCCACATATTGTACAGATCTAGTCTGTATACAGTTATACTTAAAAATGATTTCTGCTGTGATTTCAATTTGTAGTGCTAAAAAGAGTTTAACAATCAATGAAACACAGCATTCCTTTGCACAGACTTACCTGCTAAGTAAAATATATATAAAAAAATCAAAATAATCCTTTCTATTTAGAGTCTACATGTTGCTGAATAGAACATTACATCAGTCATATTCACTGGGTCATGTAGGTTGCTTACTGCTTGGCTTTCTTAGGCCACATTTATCCCACCAGACCTCAAACTGCATTCAACTCCTGAGTTAAGTGCAACTCACGTTCTGTTGTGTTTAGAGCTTAGGGAAAAGAATTTCCAAGTTCCACTTAAATTAGCAGAAAGGACAGACCTATCTGTTATTTTAATGCTAGCACAGTTGTTTCTTATCAACTGCAGATGCATGTTTCTATTAGTATGATCATGAATAGAGAGTAATAAATCATAGGAACTTCAAGAGACTGGAAAAGACCTCAGGTGAATCAAGCATGCTCAGGTAGAGGAAACTGGCTTCAAGGGCACTGGGATTTTTTAAGAGTCCTTGAAGAAGAAAGATCTACTGGCTGCTGGTTGAGAGGAATAAGGACAGTGATGTCTTTAAGACAGCATAGATCGAGGCATAAATTGGCTGGGAAAGAAACATGCAAAGAATAAATTGTTGCACTCCTTCCTTTTTCTCCTTCCCCATTGAGATGTCTGCTATTCTATGCTGTTATACCTTTTTTTTCCCCCTGACATTTTCACACCCTGGTCCCTGGCTATCTGTATATTTAAGGTCCATCTACATACTTGATAGCTACCATTTATCTTCCTTTCAGACATGAAAAGCCTTAGAATGACTGGCATTGTCCCAACTAAGGTGCAAAATAACCCTTATGAAGGGCTCTTTAATAATGTTATCCACATGAAGCCATAGCATGGCTTCCAGGAGAAACTCAGCTCACAACTTCCTGGCTGTGTCAAAAATCCCCCAAATGTTGCTGAAGGAAATGGAGCGTTTTGCCTTTAATGTATTATTTTGTGTGCAGGAATGGAAAGATATTGGTCATTCTTTACATTCTTTTACTGAATTCCCAGAGTAAAATCACCCAGCCACTCCAGCAATGAAGAATAAAGAAAGAATGAAGAAAAAAAAAAAAAAAAAAAGAAGGCAGGAAGTAATTTATCTTCCTTCATGATTACATAAGGTTGATCTTCTATTAAAAGGTAAGAGATAGAACTATAAGTTGACCTAAGTCAAGTACATCTGTTATTTTTTTTGCCACATACAATTGTTGTGGTTTATGTCCAGTTTGGTAATGTTCCCAAGATCATCCCAGAGAAAGCTTTAAGGTAGAATATGTCTTTGGAGTCTGTATATATTGATTATAGGGAGATGGGAGAAGTACAGTCTTTGCTTTTAGAAAAGATAAACATGCTTTATTCCTGATAAACCTTTGACATAATCTGCATTTACTCACTTCCTGTGGTAGCATTTTCCTTTTGTTTCCATTAATTTGCTGGATGAGCAGCTGATTATTTGTGATAATTTTGTCACCATTTTGATCAACTATAAGTCAGTTTATGTTCCAATGCATTCCCTGGGGAAGGTGCTTGTGATTACACTATTGTCTACTGATCATGAATTTAACCAAAAAGAATTTAAGACAACCACTTCTTTGTGGGTTTTTCACTTTTGATATTCATCAATAAAAGAGGAAAACACAATAAAACTGGCATGGAACAACTGAGATTTCAAATTTCCTATTTGTTAGGAGGAACACAAACTGTCATCAAAATATTAGTTAAGGAGTCATTTTTCTCAGCAAAAATAACTATAGAATTTCAGCCAGCTTTACCCACCATCCCTCTACTTCTCAGAAAGAAAATGTGGAAGTTGTTAGTTCATATGTAATATGAATGAAACATAAGTTTCCATTTATGATAAGTAAAAGATTAATTTTTCTCTTCTGCTTTTAATTCATCTGTAATTCTGCTCCTCTTGAGCCTGTCCAAGGCCAAATGTTCACATTCCAAAACATATAATTTTTTATATTTTACAAACAGAAGACTTTTTTGCTAGAAAAAAGACCTCTTAGCACATGACAGAAAACACTTACATTTTGCTGACAATACTATTTTTCTTTTTTCTTTCTCTCTACTTGCACCCCCAGAATTGAAGGAAACTGTCTCTAGAATGTGTCTTTGGTCAAACTCATGTACATTTTCGTATAGTTTAATCCTAAACCTGATAAAATTTAAAATACATATAAGACACAAGATGCATTGCACAATATTTTTTAAAGAGAAAGTTTTGCTCATCAATGATTGACAATCTGCTTTGCCAAAAAAATCTGAAGCATATCACCATTTTCCTTCATAACTGTGCTAAAGCAACATGATAAAAAAGAGCCACATCTGCCAAAAGCCAGCCATAGTATTTGCTATGCAATACAATACCTTTTTTTTCACCTCTCTATCTGCAGATCCTGTTCTTGTCCTAGGAATATTTTCCCCAGGACCACAAGAATGCAAGTCAGAACTCATTCTTTCACCTCTGCTATGAAAAAGAATTGTATTGGTTCTATCAAAACTCCTGATGACTAACCAGGACATTTTATACATCTAGTCTAGATGTCTCTGAACAGATAATAGATAATTATCACACTATCTTCCAGCATTTTAATGTCTTTGTATCAAATAAAAATACAAAAGGTTAATATATTCGTCTGCTTTTTACTTATCTGTACTCTTTTTCTCACTGAAACGTCATTCTCAATTAATGGTTTGAGGCTTCTGGGCAAAAAAAAATAAGCTCAGTCAAAGCTCAAATATAATGGAGTAATCAGAAAGCAAAAAGCTAATGGTTAAATCCAAACCCACTTATTTTGTTCCCTTAAGCAATACTGCAGGCTCAGATGCATTAACCAAGGTTAAATCAAATAGTCATGATGTCTGTATGTTCAATTATGCATAGCCTGAGCCTGAGACTCATTTAGGGCCAGTCTTCCACAAAGTAATGCCAGTTTACACCTGCCAGAATCTAGCCACATCTCAACCTAAATCTACCCAAATCTTTTTTTTTGTTATTTTTTAAGTTTTTTTCCCCCACAGATGCAAACCGTGGTATAAAAAAAATTATACCTGATGATACGATTATCCTTTTCTTTTTTCCTTGAATAGTTCAAATATGATTTTTGTAGTATCTTATTTTACAGTTTAGACCTCTCTTTTGCTAGTCTTTAGTCCCCACATATTTTCATATATCTGAAAAAGTGGGTTACATTTAAAGTCTGAGAAATTGCCATAGGGCAGATATTTTTTAAGTATTTAAATAACCTTTAGGAGGTTATTTATCTGAGAAGTGGAAAAAAGTTTAAAAAAAGTTAAAAATAGTGTTTGATAGGAGTCTGAATTAACTCATCAAACTTGCAGACAATAAGACAGGAGTACCAATATTTTTTAAATTGTTATTAAAAATTTGAATCCAGGTCTCAATTACCAGCTTCCAATCAGGTGTTCCAATCTCACCTTTAATCTATAAACGGTAGCACGATAGCTTGAATTGTCATTGATATTAGTTATATTCCAAGGATTTTACAAGTGTCACATATGTAAACATAAAGTAATTACTTAATTACTCTTTTTTCAATGATACTATTCAAAATAAAGAAGTGAATTATTTTCATATGTTTATTTTTCTACTTCTTTCTTGTTTCAAAATTTCTAATTGCATAAAATTCCTTGCATTATAAAATTTTTAAAAGCCTTATCAAAATAAACCATATGCTCACTTTTTTAATTACATAAAATGCCTAACTACAGAGCTGAAGCTGGAAATATTTCATTTCAATTTTCTCTTTATATATCAACATATATTTCACTACCATGAAGTATTCATCCACTGATTCACTTAATTTAAGTTATGCAATCTTATAAAACCATCTCTGGGCTTTGCCATGTAGCATACAAATTATCATTTGGGCAGTTTATTTAGCAAGGAAATATACCCAATTATTCTCAAGGATTCTGTGGTTCTGATTAATATGCAATATCATATTTTCTTTTCTCTGGTCGTTTCCTCTAAGAAAATATTAACTATCAATTTCCCCAATCCCTCATATATATACAAGGGTAAAAACCAGTATTTTCTTAAATTATACTTTGAGAACCTACCAAGAATTCCAAAAGAATATCAGATATAAAGTCAGGAAAGGGATGCCTTTTTTATTAAGGAAATGAGATCTGACCCAAGAAATATTAGGCTTTTGCTGGGAACTGGGGATGCAAAGATATTTTACTTTACTTTACTAAGATACTTACTTAATATCGGTACTCAGAGTACTCATCGGTACTCATCGGTACTATCAGTACTCATATTAAAATCAAAATATGCATAAAAATACCTTCTTTCTTTATTTTCCATTTTGCAATGTCCCGTTTGATCTCCGCTTTTACTATAAACTTATTTCAGTTGAATTCATGATGTGTAATTATAAACCTTACAATATGTTGCTATTATTTAGTAATGCTATTAATTTTCATTCATATTTAACTCTCTCTCAAAAATTATTTATACATGAGCTAGTTGATGGTTCCTCTCTTACATTAGGTTTATCCTCCTCTAATTTATTTCTATGAAATTCCTCTTTAAAACAGTCAAAATGAAAGATGAGTCTGAACCATGCTCTGCTTTCATGTCACTAATGGGACTGAACTGCAAAGCAGTATTTAGATCTATCCATACCTTTTTTTTTTTTTTTTTTTTAATTCTTGGAAAATTACAGTATCCATGAACTAGAACACATCATCCAAGTTCATATATTCTACCTTACTGCCCTACATAATTTCCGACGTGTTTGTCAGACCTGTCCTCATAGGAGAAAAGACAAAACTTCTTAGCAGTCACCTCCTTCTTTGCTCATCAGTGAAGAAAAATACACAGGAGTATACAGAAGAGTATTACAAAAAGATTTGTATATTTTACCTTTAGCTAATGTGCAGACCCTTGTTAGTGTCGTGGAGTCCATAACATCATCCATCTGAGAAATAAGCTGTTGCCAAAAGTACTCTGTTTCCAAATAATGCCAACATGCAATCCAGATCTCTGTTCTGTCCCAGATACCACAATGTCAGCCATTCACACATGTGCATATGGAAAAAGGAAAGCACTAAATGTTTCAAAACCTATTTACTGAGGTAATTTATCAGATTACATCCAAACAGATACACATGAAATTTTGCGGAGACTTTCAGTATCTTTTAGTAGGGACACTAGAGGAGAGCATTCTTTTCTTTTTTGTTGTGTTCCCTTTTGTTCTGAAGCCACACAGTGTGAGGAAAATGCAGATGTTACTATATCTGCCTTTTAGGGAGAATACATTTATATAGTGCTTTTGAAACACGCAGAAGGTCTTGTTTGTTAATGTGAGGTCAAACTGGGCACCAGAGAGACACACATAAAAATACTTGCATGTGTAATGGAACAAAGGCACAAATATTGGGTAGGCCTCAGTGTCCATCACAACTCTTTTCTTTTGAAAATGGTTCCAAAAGGAAGGGTTTTTAACCTTTTGATGTACAGGATATAGATTACCACCTGGAAACTGTAGTCCCTGAATGCAGTACCGTATCTCCTCCTGTTCAGAGTGATTATTTACATTATTTCCACAAGAAATGATTGGATCATTTCCTGTTGGCAGCCTTGCTCCAGGATGCAGCGTGCGCAGTCTCCCACTCATACTTTGTGAGGGTTATGCTTCTAAACTGTGACCATGGGTGTTATGATAGTTGGCCCCATTAGATTTATTAGGGTGCCTCATCATCATCTCTTGTATGGAAGCAACATGGTACCAGGACAAGTACTCAACAACACTGCACCTCATCCATTGGATGCTCCACAGGGCACAGTCTAGGAAGTGACAATTTATCTCCACAGAACTGGAAGAGGAGAAAGGAGAGCTGGAAAGAAGGAAAGATGAATGTGTTTATTTACACAAGTGTTTATGGCCAGATAAAGGAGAATATGAAATTTTTAAAAGGTGTAAAGGAACTGAAGATGCTGACTGAAAGTACAGACAGTAGAAGGAAAAAGGAAGTAACGTGTCCAACAGTTGAAGTGATGTTGAACAAGGAAAGACTACAAGGGGATTAGTATGTCAAAATGCAAAATATAAGAGTCAAATACAACACTCAGTTCTGTTTCTTGTCTTCTCGTTGCTATTTTCAGAATTTTTACTCATTTAGTATGAGGTCTTGAGCTTACAGATATCTCTGTATTATACTATCTACATCTGTCTAATGTGTATAATATGTGTTTTCCTCATGATGTTCACCGTCTTAGCTATGTAGACCAAATAAAACACTTTGATTTAGGGTTCAAACATGTAGTTATTGTATTAATGCAAAATTTCCTCACATGCTACTCTATTATGTTCAGCAGCAACTAAATATATTTAATCTGCCAACCCTTACAAATATGTGTATTTTTATGAAAATTTCATGCTTCTTTTCTTTTTCAGTAACAGCATGCTCTTCTAAATATGCCCAGCAGTCATGATTAAAAAAAAATTTCTACAGCTGCCAGATTCAAATGGCTTCTCACCTGCAAGTTCTCTTGACTAGCAGCTTTGTCACAGTGCTGCTTCTAAGGAGTCACCTGAAAAAGAAAAACAGAGAACAAGAAAGAACATTCTTTACTGTTTTAGAAAAATTTTTCAAGGACCATAATTATTAGCAAACTCAGGGACTTGTAGGGGGAATATCTTACTCTATGGGATACTGGTATAATTTCTATTATACCAGTAATAAAAATATTAGAAATACAGGACAAATGTAATAACATTTCAGTTTGGAGAAAATGCAGATTAAAAACAAACAAACAAACAGACAAATAAAACACAAAAAACCTTCAGGTTTACATAATCTTTGATAATTCCTCTTGGTTTTGCGTTATGATATCTTGTGGCATCTCATTCAGTTTCCCTAAGCTCTGCAAAAAATTTAAGCAATCAGAGGCTTTGGAGTACAGTCAAGCCACAGAAGATCATATTTCCTGGTGGAGTCACACCCAATCAGTCTGCAACACTCTATATTTTAACAACTAGATTAGTGCTACCAAATAAAAGGCAACTCTGACTATAACACAACTTAAAGACAACAGTAAAAAAAAAATACTTTGGCAATAGAAAATAAGACATTCAGGATAACCTCATATGCTACTATTTTAATTTTCAACCAGCAAATTATTCACTACTAATTATTGACATAATCACAAACATTCATTTGTATGAGATAAAACAATCTGTGCTCTTCTTTTTCTATAAAATTTCCCACTCTAGTGAACTGCATAACAGAAGAGCCAATGCCATAAAAGACAACACTGAGATGGAAAACCTGACAAGATATTAAAAAAGCAAACTCCGTGCTTGTTTCCTTCAGGAACAGCAAGGTTTGTCTAATTTTCCTCATATAGGAATGTCACGACTTCTACTAATTCATTTCAAAATGCAACACAAGTGGCACATGGCAGAGGAATAGTAGAAGCGATGAGGTATAGAACCATAGCAAGAATGGAATTAAAGGTGTGCCCAATGTGTTGTGACAGCCTCTAGAAGTCATAAAAGAGAAAAATGTGGGAGTTCGAGGAGCACTAGGGTGGCTGTGCTTGATCTTTCTCAGGAGAAGCCCTTGCCCTGACTGTCTTCAGGCTGGGACTAACGGCAGGAGACCCACTCCTTTTATTTGATGTTCTCTCTTGCCCCTTCTCCTGAGGAAATACATGGGAAAAGTGAACAGGTGCCAAAACATCTCTGGGCAGTCTTGCTGATGTGTCTACCATGATGCAAAACAAAAATTGTCTTCCAGAAAAGCAAACACTGGCTGGATTTGTCTTCAGAATGAGCACTGTTACACACTGCCTGGCATCTGAGCATCTTCAATGTAAAACTGATGTGACAGAATGGATGATCTGCAGGTGCCGCAGAACCAGTAGAGAAATAGATGTGTTTATTGATCCCATTATGTTATTCAGAAACATAGAGACATAATGAGTAACATTTATACTACTGCTGATACAAGAGAAGTAACAAAGGATGTAATTCATAACTCATGACTTGATAATCAGCAAGAGAGAAGGTATAATCAGCTCACCCAAAAACCCCAAGAGGCTCACCAGTCCAATCACCCCTGTCCCTTACAAGCTTCCATGATCAAGCACCTTCCTTCTTAGAACAGATTACCTTACTTTCCTACATCTCTGCTAGTTCATCATTTGCAGACTATTGTGGTTGACCAGACAAACCTGTTCCCTTTCAGACTCACTTTCTGAGTCCTGACCCATTTTTAAATTTGGTAAAATAAGGACAACAGAAAGTTCTGGTAGACAAAATTTGGAGCAATCAGTGGTAGATACCAACTGTAATTGTCCTGTTTGTATCACAAACAAATTGAAACTATTACGTTGACAGATGCAGCCACAGCTTTGGGCATGATTCAGATTTAGCTCAGTTCAGTGCTGTTTCCAGGGCCCACAGTAAATATCCATAGCTGTTCTCAGCTCTGCACTCCCCCACACTTTTGTCCTTTCTTCATCAGCAGCAGAGTGGTATTTATCCACATCAGCACCATCAGGCTGCAGCAAGGCCAATTGCTTGTAGTCAACCCCCACTTAGTTTGGAAAAGGTTTCTGCCTGTGGAGAACACAATACACAGCAGCATTATCAGACTCGATGAAATTCAAATTTTTCTGTTTTCTAGCAGGCACATTCAGATCAGCAAAAGTTAAAGCAGTCTCATATCTCTTCCACTTAAATGAGCCCTCATGTGAGTTAAACAATAACTGTAAACAATAATTACAAATGTAAAGGAACAATTGTCTTTGTGTCATGACTATGTATGCTGAAATCATACCTTCTATTTGAAAAATGTATCACTGCATGAGACTCAGAAGGACCCTTGCTAGGAACATTTTCTGGGATTTCCTGGGACAAGGCTGTCATCAGAGAAGTGATAACACTAAGGAAAAATACCAGGGAGAACCCGAACAGGAGTGGATATTTTACAAAGCTACAATGACTTGGAAGTAGCTGTGAAAAGTGGAGGATAACTCAGAAAATCACAAGCAACCAAATTAGTGAAATTCCTACTTGTTTTCAAAAGTAATTAGACTGACCACTTTCTGACTTTTAGCATTTTAAAAATGCACAAAGGTATTTTCATATGAAAAGGTGAGATATTAGAAAAGGAATATAAATCCTCTAAATACAGCAATAAAAAATGGTTGTAAATTTACTGGGAAATAGAATATGTTCTATGTGCACAAACGACATCTTAAAAGAGAGTGGTAGTCTTTCAGGTCTATCTCAAAAAGCAGTATCTGTATACAGAGAAGAAAATGCTTTGTCATTAAAACCAGAAGAAATGGGGGAATCATTTTACTGTAAAAATAATTTGCTCTTTACTAAGGGAAGAATGACAAGTTGTATTTGCTGTAACTCACACTTGACCCAAAATGGTTTGACAAAAACTACATATTCCCTGATATGGGAGTCTGCCGGTTCATAAGTTGTTGTGATGTCATGTTTTTTGTGGTTTTGCACCGACGTTTTTAGACACGTAGCTCTGTCATAAGTAATAATCCATCAAACCCAGACTGTTGCTGTTTGTTTGTTTATTTTTTACATTATATTTCAGGCTCAATATAATCCTGCCTTTGTGTCATCAGCTTTACATCAGCCAGCCACAGATCATAATCCAGCATTCAATGTCACTGTTTGCATTAAGTATTACTGCTTTCAGCATCCTGGGAAAAAACAATGACTGAATGAAACTTCTCTTTACCTTTTACTGAGAGAAAGTGACTGCAGTCACTTTTATTTAAAATTCTAATACAGGCATCTTAAACCAAGATAGAAGAAGTGAGAAGTGTAACATAATCTAATCAAACATCATGTATTTTTTACCAAAATATGTTTGGCTTTATCACCAAACTCTCACCTCTAACAGCAGTTGCAATTTTGGCATTATGCCTGAATTTAAAAGAATTGAAAAGAAATAAAGAAAGAGAGGAGAGACAACAAAAAAGAGAGAGAGAGAGAAGAAGGAGGAGGAGGAGGAGGAGAAGGAGAAATAGAAAGAGAAAGAAAGAGAAAGACAAAGACAAAGTGAAAGAGAGAAGAAAAACAGAAAAAGAATTAAAAATAAAGAAATACAGAATAAATATTTGTAAATGTTTTAGACATGTAGCTTATGCATTGGTGAATGGTTCTTTATATATGATATTTATGGGGTATTTGGTTTGTTTTGTGATTTTGTTTCAACTTTTAAGGAGTGCCGTTAATGTGATTAATTAGCAAGAATTTATTGACTAAAAAATCTGCACAGCCAAACATATATGATTTTTAAAATGTATTTTTTCAGGTGAAACTATAAACCAGGGTCCTAATTAAGCCCTGCTGTTTCCTGAGATTTTGTGTGCACTACGCTGGGAAGGAAAGTTACATGGAACTTTACTTGATCATGGAAGAAAAATCTGGAGAGTAAATTCAAGCATTCTATTCAGTTCTCAAATATAGTCTTCACTTGAAGGCTACAGTGAATTTATGCCCACATTAAACATTAAAGCTCTGTTATGGGGCCAAATAAGGGGAAAACTCAAATCAGCTCAAACATCATGAGGGTGGAACTTCAGCACCACTGAAGCAGACACCACTTGTACTATTAGATTTGGCTTGAAATGCTGTGATTGATCACAGAGTTTGATATTATGACATTCTATTACACACATTCTCTTCCCATTACCCTGCTAAAATGGGAAGCTTATTTTCTATAATACAAAACAATTTGTAATAAGCATAGTTTCTTATAAGAAGGATTGGAAGCTTTGAAATTTGCTTTGCAGGGACCTTGTGGGTAGCTGTAGCTGAAACTATACTCCACTGAGTTCTTAACCCACTTCAAAGAGAAGTTCTTTATAAAAATGGAAGGAGGGGGGAAGCAGCCTAATCACATATTTACACAAATTTTTGACAGAATCTAGTTTTGTGTCTCCTGTGAGGTATCTGCATTGTTAAGATGCATGTACAAGTACAAACATACACTCAGAATGCTGTCAAAAAGTACTATCACTACAACGCAGTGATATCAATTACCAGGGAATACACAGAAAAGGATAAACAGAGTTGCTAAAATTATATAGGACACTTAAGTTTAGGTAATTCAGGAAGAAACTGCGAGGTTCCCTGATAGGAAAGTCAAAATACTCATTGCATCTATGTATTTCTAACAGAAAGAATCTCACCAACTGAATTTTTAAAAGACCTTTTAAAGCAAATGATAAAACATTTTGTTTACATTTTCAATTATAAATGCTGTCTCAGTTATTCTCCACAGAAAGAAATACAGAAAAAGGAGTCTGGATGAAATTAAATTGCATACATGCAATTGTGCCTTTATAAAAGCTATTCTGCAGTCGAATCCCTGTGTCTCAAATAGTTTGGGATTAAAAAGTGATCATGGTATATGTGATATGCATATTTTGGGAAACTTTCCATTATTTCCATTTTCTCTCCTGTCCTTGTTTCCATTTTATCTTTTCTACATCAAACTTCTAGATGCAGATGATGTCCAAATGAGTAAAACAGTAGTCTAACTGTAGAGAAACAAGATAAACCAGGTGCCTCGAGTTGCCAAAGAGTGGGTGTGAGTCCACCTGTGCCTGATTAGGACAGGCCCCCTATTGGGCATGAGCAAGATCAGGGGGCCAATAAAGGTGGGACACACACCCACAGAGAGAAGCTCAGCTCACTCTTGCAAGAGGCAATAGAGAAGCTGGCAGCTCGTTGAGCCTCAGGAGCAAGAAAGGCTCTTCCC
The DNA here is from genome assembly GCF_003957555.1 of Calypte anna. Classification (NCBI taxonomy): domain Eukaryota; kingdom Metazoa; phylum Chordata; class Aves; order Apodiformes; family Trochilidae; genus Calypte; species Calypte anna. The sequence continues at coordinate 154,847,480 of NC_044244.1, forward strand.
GCTACATCTAACCATTTTGTATAGATATCCATCTGTTCCCTTTCAATTTATTTTTTAGACCTTTATACCTGACACAGCCTGATATGACCCAGGCAAGTACAGTTTCTCTAAAATGAGGCTTGAAATAAGGCACATGGGCTTCTTTAAGTTGCCTCACATGCTTGTTCATATTCCTCTTTAGTCCTTCGGACCAAGGTAAGGTCCAAAAATCCTACCCTTTGACATTTCAAGTGTTGCATACAAAATGCTGCAGTTTTCTCTCAGCTTGAAGAATGGGAAATAATACAAAAGTGCATCAAAAGTGAATAATAGCACTCTGACAGCCAGACACCCTCCTCAGCAATGGAGTACTTAGACAAAAATCTTTGCTGACCTCCTTCAGCACAGTCAAACTTGCCTTGTCATGATGGCTGTGTCAATGAAAGCCCCGATCAAATGAATAAAACATTAGGATTTGTATGTCCAGCTGGACATATATGCTGCTTCTGCTGGACGTAATATACGTAGCAGAGGCAGAAACATTGAAGAAATTAATTTTAACTGGATGTCTGAAATCTCTTCAGCTGTTCATATTGGTAAGTCTTTCAATAGTAAGCCTTTGTAATGAGATGGAAAGGTATGTAGCATGGCAAATATCCTATAGGAACAAAGTCTGACTTTTTAAATATTTTTCCCTTTGCCTTGTCTTCGAAATGCATTAAATGACTGTGAAGGATGGGTTTTGCTTCGGTTTTCCCCCCCTTTTCAGCAGGTTTTAGGCCTTGGGCTATTGGTATCCAAGTAGTTAAAACTACATCAGCGCTAATAGCTATGAGCTCATCTTGTATAAGCACATTTTTAGTTAAACACCACAATCTTGGAAAAAAATGTTAGTGTGCTTAAACAGCCTGGCTCAGAATAGCTCACAATATGACGCATACCACAGGAAATAAAGTGGTATGAGGCACCTACAAAATATTTTTCAAACAAGTCATTGAAGCTGTAAGCCCCATGCCTCAGCTTTAGGAAGTCACTTATTAAGAATCAACACCAGTCGTGCCAAGCTAAGCTCTTGCTCTTGGTGATTTTCCAATTGAATATTCAGGGCCCTGTCTCAGTCTTGTTTTCAGGGAAGTACATGCCTGGAATGTTAGCAAGCTATTTGCTGGAAAAAATGCCCACAACAGGCCCAATGTTGATCACATTAATGCATTTGAGTGGGTATAGAGTGCAAATGATTGAAAGTGCTTCCAGATCTTGGTTGCTGGGGACAAAGCAGGCTCTGTTCTCTGATCTGATGGTCATTTTTTTCAGCAGAGGATGTGGTGCAGGAAGAGGGAACAGTGCCAATCTCTGTCTAATGGCTCCAAACAGGGCCTGGGCCTAGCTCTTTGGATGCTGATGAGTGGGAAATGAAACACAGATGGGTCAGATGGGTAAGGAGAGGGGGGATTACAGGTCAGGCCAAAGAGTTGGAATAAATTAAGTGCTTATGAGGTACAGAATGGCACATTGTTAAAGTAAATGGGCAGGGAAAAAACATTTTGGCATTGTTAGGCACAGTGAGCAGAAAAAAACACCCCATCTTCCCAGACCACTTTTGCACATCACATCCTCATTGGGATTACCACATATTTGATGTATGAATTGCTTTCTGTAGTACAGGCGCTGCAAGGCTGCAGCATTCTGCAGGACCCAGGAGAAGCTGATTTTCCAGTAAACACTTCAGGAGTAATTTTTGGGAGCAATGCTTTGGTTCATGAACCTGATTATAAGGTAGACAGCTTCTTAAGTCCCTAGAGTTTTTGTGACAAAAGTGCAAGCAACCACGTAAGAATACTCTGAGGAAATTAGGCAACAAAAAAGCATTTCATGTATTCTCAAAATACTCCATCCATGTTTGGTTTTATCCTTTTCAAATCTTTGCATTTACATGAAAGAAAAGGACTTGGTTTAAAGAAATAGTCCTAGAGGATTCTGGCTAAGAAACAAAACTGGGGGATTTTCCTGGAAATGTACACCAGAAATTTTACCCTTTATACCCCCAAACAAATCCAAACCCATGATGATATAAAAATGTTTTTATTAAATAATAGGCACAGAGGTTCACTACAATTATTTTTGGCATCTCTATTCCACGCATAATAGCCAAAAATACATTGCCAAACTCTCTGTTGACTTGTACAGCTGTAGAGTTACAGATTTGAAATCCATCACATTAATAAAACTTGAAAGGCAAATAGGGCCCACGAATTTGAACTAGATTTGAGGAGAGTTTCAACAACATTTTTTCTTCAGTCCTAGATTTCAAGTACTTTCTTGACTATGAGTATTTATGCCTCCTGACAATGAAGTTAGTATGACAGGCAAAATAAATCCTGGTGCTTTCACACAGGGTGGCTAGATGTCAAGTGAGAGTCACCACTCAGGTGGTTTACTCTGTGGTATAGATATGCATCAAAATTGAGAATAAAGATAAGAAATGCCAATATTAGTGGTAGAATTGCTAAAGAAGCCCTGGATAACAGGCAAAGAACCTGCTAAGTCCTTTTTAACACAGAAACCACTCTGTCTCTTGGGCAGCAGAACAGACTGGGAAATGTTTCTGCTGTCTCACATCAGTTCTCAAAGCATGGCCTACTTGAGATCATACCCACTGGTAATGCCTCTGCAGTTTTCAGCACTTTTCTTTTCCTTCCTTCTTCCTTCCAAGCTGATAGACACCACTCCTCCTGCCACCCACACTCCACCCCCAAAAAAATTAAAAAAAAAAAAAAAAAAAAAAAAGAAAAAAAAAGAAAAAGAAGAAATAAGGAAGAAAAAAATAAAGTTCCTGAGGGTAAAGACAGAAATACAGTTATGGGAAATAGTGTTCATACAGCAAAAAAGGAGCAACAAACTTCTGAGAGAAGAGAAAAGCAGGGTGTGGAAATGTTCAGCTCAGAAGCATTCCTGAATGGTTGCCTGCAAGAGGTACAGTGGATATACTTTTAATTAAATGTTTTCTGAAATTCACTTCTTCTACATGATCTAGAGAGTAGTTCAGATTTGGTAGGAAGAAGAAGAGGATAGGCACTGGTCCTGTCTGAAAGAGTGGTATTTACACAGTCAGAGGGGAATCAGGAGAGCTGAGGCTGGAACGCAGCACGCCTTGTGCTCCTGTACAGTACCACACTGTCTGAGCTCTGCAGTGTTTCTTATGGCCTATGGGAAAGGCTTTTTGCCTTTTTCTTTTTAGTTACTGTTCCTAGAAAGTGGTAAAATATATAAGAAGAAAAGACACAGACACCTGGAGCCCTCTACCTTTGAACTTTCTGGTCCAGCTTATCTGTTTTCTGGATAATTGCAACTGGCTTTTTCTTCACTCAAACTCTCAAGCTTAAAGCAGCATTTTCGGTCTGAGTTCAGAATGCAAGGAGATTTAATATTAGAAAAAATGTGAGATGACGGGACTACATAATTGCAAAGAGCAGGAATTCAAGTCAGGGCTATCAAAAAGCACAAGCCACGGTCTTGCAAATTTACTCTGCCTACAAATCCCATCATTTCTTGCAACATTTAATATGAAAGCCTTACAGTAAGGTTATCATAGAATCATAGAATCATAGAATTGGCTGGGTTGGAAGGGACCTCAGAGATCATCGGACTTAATGATCTCATGCTGACATCTGACATTTCTATAAGGCACTGGATACAGTGTGAATGACTTTGATGCACAACCCAGATGCCCTGCCCGTGAATACTGCACACACATCCATCCCATCCCTGCTATGCTCCATACCTTGTCACTTCTACCATTCCTCTGCCATGTGCCACCTGTATTGCATTTCGAAAAGAATTAGTAGTTTGGGTTGCCCTACAAGGTGTCCATCCAGGATGTCTTACAGAAGACATGCTCAGAAATGTAGTTAAGCACAGACTGCAAACAAATAAAAAGTGCAGAAGTTGAACTTATTGGTGTATGCTTCTGATCAGAAGAGTCACAAAGAAGTGTAGACATAGGGGCTGTAATCTTGGGAAAGCTAAATATTGCTCTGGTGATGCTGCAAATGAAATCCTATCCACGAGAGGTCTCTTATTTTAGCAAAGCATTAGGTGGTAGCCGCCAAAATAACAGTGAGGAAAAGTGAAACCATTGTTTTGCACCATTTTACATGGCCAGAAAAACTGACTGGGCACTGGAAAAGAAACACATTTCACCTTTCTTCAATATATCCAACCTGTCTGTTATTCCAGTAGCTGAGTTCTTTTTCTGTGAAGAAATATGACTGAACTCTTCTTCACATTTGAAGCCAAGGTTTCCCTTAGAGTTGGAAAGTTCAGTGTGGAAGAAAAGCCACCTCAGAACTAAATTAGTCTACCTGTTCTACAGCACCTGTTGGTTTCAAAATAAATTACAGTTGTTTATTATTAGGCAAAATATTACATCTCATTGAGAAGCTGCTGTTTATTTCACTCTCAGGGCTTTTTATAAAACCCTTTCAGTGATTTCATACTATGTTAAGTAACCCAGAGCTCAGAAATTAAAAAAGCTTTCAATCTTTCAGGGCAAATGTAAATTTATTCCTAATATTTATTCATAATGAATTAATGATATTAAATAGCCAGCCTCTAAATGACTCACTAAGATAATGAGAGGTATTAGGTACTTAGGATGATGGAGGCACTTAGGTAATAAAGTAAAAGAACCTCGATGGACGGAAAAATAGATCTGAAGAGTGTTTTTCTAAATAAGAAACACGAGTTAGAGTGTAAAAACAGCAATGGAAAAGGAATCTGGTCCAATTTATGCAAAAAGCCTCACTCTTCAGTATTTCCTAGTTCTCAGTCTGGCCTCTCTGGCCTTTACTTTTAGAACAAGGCTTCTTTAACTCCTGCTGATGCAATAACTAAAAGCAGGGCTCAGCCTTCAATGCCTGGTATTAAAGTGGTGCTGTGCAGCTAATGTACTCTATTGTATGGTGCTGCAAACAGTAGAGCCCTCATACAGTAAGCACCCTTATATGAAATGATTCCATTATCAGATGCATGTCAGTGAGGATTTCCTCCCATGTAAAACACTGACACAAATTGCTGAGCTACAAGATTTATACATTTACCGTGCTACATTTTTCATAGGATTTTACCTTCCTGCACACAGACATTACTTTACAAGCCTGCTTCTGTACAAAGAAAAAACATTAAAAAATATATAAAAAAATCAGTATAGCACTTATTCTGTCAAGAAGTGTTTCTCCTTGAGAGCGAATTTCTTGAAGCAGATTTGCTTGAATGAAGTATGTTATGACCTTTGGAATAAAATGAAAAACCTCAGGGACAATACCAGATTTTGGCAGGATACTGTTGTCACTTTTCAGTTTTCACTTCAACCACTGGCGAAATGCCACACCACAGCCTTGTTCTAACAGTGTAAGTAACACCACAGCCATCACCATCCCATGTACTGAATACACTATACCAACCACTGCCTAGTCTGAAATAAAAAATTACCTGTCAACTCTTGCTGCACATTCCTCCTAGACTAATAGTTGAGGTGTTATGTATGTACAAGTTGTAGATGCCTCTGAAATATTCGTGTAGTTCCATTTTTGCAACCTGTGCCAGACTCTTTCCACTCCCATTTTGCCTTCTAAACTTCTCGATATTGTTTTACTGGACATATTACCTATGACAGAGGACTATGAATAATGAAAAAAAAAAAAAAAAGAAATTTCATATTTTCAGGTTCAATTTGTGTTGTGTTACATGTTCATCTCAGTAACTGGCATCTTGGAAAAATATCACCTCTATGTTCTGAATTTAACATGCACTACACAGGCACAGAAAACCCATCTTTAAAAATTCCTTGCAGTTTTTGATCTCAAAATAATACAAATATACAAAATAATACACCCTGTCTCTGCTTGCTACTTTTCCCAAGAACATCAGGCAAATAATAGAAATTTTGAGTTACTGCGAACCAAGTCCTAAGAACCTTACTCAGGTTTTATTCAGATTTTACTTAGATAATTTCCTTTGAATGAATAAGAGCTCATCAGCTTGTGTTAAATCAGGGTGAAGATCACAGAATTTTCCTGGAGTTATTAATTTATTTTTCACTTCCTCATTGTGCTGAATCACACATGAAAGAAACCACATCCTAAATAAAAATAATAAGATGAATGTTTCCTAATCAATTGAATAAAGCTGTACTTCCTTTTTTTGCTTAATACCTAGAAGAGGTTAGTAGTTTTCAGATAAATAGAGGTTTGATGAAAAACACTGAGTAAGCAAGTTAAAAAAAAAAATTCATTCAAGGTATCTCAGAGTTTCTGGAAGTGGTGTTTTCTTGATCCTGTGTCAGGTGTGTGTGTGCCAGGAGCCCAGAGGCCTGCAGGTAGATGCTGAAGATCTGCAGCTAGAGAGAACAGTAGCTGCCAGTTACCAACTTCAGGATTTGGTAAGCACACGAAAATATAAATTTTCCCCATCATTCCAAGTCAAGACCTGTCTTCCTACTTTAATTATGACCAGAGAAAAAGGGATCAGGTGTTCTGAAAACTTTAGGGATCCTTCCAGTGTCACATTCATTAAGTATGGTCTTTTCCCTCACTTTGCTGAAGGTATCATATGTAATTGCTAGCTTACAAAGCTCTGCTAACTAAAATTACTTCCAGAACAATGATAAGTTTATGAATGAATGAATGAAGTAAGACTCCAGCATCTGGCAGATGTCCACATGCCACATAAGAAAGATGTACAAACAGATGAAGATGATGAAGATTTTAAAAAGGGGCAAGAAAGAAGAAAAAAAGAATTTTCAGAAGAAAATTATGAACTCAAAAGCTTTACATTTAGCAGAGGGAATTCATGGAAGTCTTCAAAGGCATCACTAGAGAGGAAGACTGAAGTTCAAGGTGCAAAGTATCCAGTACAAATAACATATATGATCAGTTACTAAATAAATAGCTGTCTATAATGCAGTTTCAGAGATGATTAATTATTAGTATTGGAGAATAATAATGGGATGGTATACCCTGTTTCTTCAGAGGCAGCAGTTACAGGTGAATCAGGGGTCCATGAATGGTTCTGTTATGATTGATCATATTGAAAAATGTGGTAAGGATAATCTTTTTTCTCATGTTGAAAAAAAAAAAAAAAAAAAAAAAAAGAGTAGAGATAGCAGGGAGCCATATTGTCTGTTTTGCAGCATCAGTTTTATGCCAGCCAAGTTTCAATAAACTCCGAGTTGCCCTGGTATAAAACTTGTGTAAGGCGTTGAAAGTCATGCCTGATATATCCATCCCTCTTGCATGAAAATCAATATTAGCAGGGTTTTCCAGATGTTATAGTGCCTGTACAAGCTGCTTTTCTTGGACCACTCTTGAACTGCTCAGGATCAATGCAGAGGAGGAGGGGAGCAAGCGTTCAGATCCGCCCCGAGGCCTGGACTCTGTTTCCCCAGTCAGCACCATGTCCTGATTTACAACCTGACCTAGGAATCCTACCTACAATGCAGCTATATCAACACCTGCATCCTGGGGAAAACAAATATTTTTGAAGGTGAGGTTGTTGGGTACAAATAAGCTGCAAAGCATAAAGTTGGCTCAGAGCCAGGCCCAACAAGGGCATTAGGCACTGCAACGCTCAGCGTTCCAGAATGAACTATTAAAGGGATCATTAAAACGACATGTGAAATCAGCCTGTTACTGTGAGGTGCTAAGTGCTTCCACTGAAAAGCTTTAAGGGAGCTGAGCCTCCTCTGCATCTTACAAGATTGGACCCATATTTTCTAAAAATGTGATGAAATGATGCATTTTTATTTCACATCTTGACAAATCAATTTCCTGAATGAGTGGTGAGTTCACAGAAGGGGCAACACATGTTACATACCATTAAAAAGACTTTACTAACCATTTTTTCTTTTTCTTTTTAGCTGATGTATATGGCATGCTGTGAACAGTGAAAATTAATGTTAATTTATTTATCATTAAAAATAAGGAAATGAGGTTGAGCAGCATGGAGAGAAAGTCTGGAAAGTGTGAAAGTATGTTCTGTATTCATTACTTTCTATAGGTGCTATTTTTGTTTCACTCGATAATCTCAAAGGGACACCAAATAAATTGGGGGTGACTGAGCTATTAAAACCTCTTATTTAATGGCTTCTTTCTTACTTTGGGGAAAAATTTTCAATCTGTTTAGACTGAAACAATCTAAGTGGAAAAAATCTGGTCCCAAAGATTTGTTTTGACTCCAGGTATAAAGCTCTCTGCCTCATCTGTTTAATTTTAAACTTATTTAAAACTTATTTTCATGAAGGTGAACATGGCAAATTCAGTGGAGCATCTCTGGATACAATAGAATTAAAATGCAATTTTTCTCACATGCAAATTGTGTCAGGCTCAATGATTGCGTATGAGATAGGTATCTAACTATGTTTGGCTTCTACCATAGTCCAACTAGTTATCACACCACCAAAGTAGACATTCACTTAAATAATTCCCTCCTTATGGAAATACTTTGGTCTCTCTTTAGTGACAAAAATGCCTAATCTGGCTTAGGAAAAGGTACTGTAGAAGCTCATTACAGAGATGTCAATGTAGAGTGGAAAGATGCTCACTGTGGAGTGAGGAGACATGGAAACAAACCACATTTTAGCACAGAGGAAGTCCCTAGGAAACCCTAGGAAACAATGAGCATGCCAGGAAAAGAAAGAGAAGCTACAGCTCTGGAAAGGGGAGAGAATCCTTGAGGTTTTGGCCTGGAGGGGTGGGGAAATATAGCACACAGTTCTGCCTTGCTGCAAGGTCCTAGTTACGGGTATAATGGAGGTTGAAATGCTGACTCTTTGGAGTCAAGAGAGCTGAGATTGCCTACTGACCTAATCTGCTTTTCCAATACCTAAAGTGGAGTTTTTCTTTTGGTTTAAGTGACGCGTAATCAGTCCCTGTATTGGGGGAATAGGTGGACTCTACATCAGGTTACTCTTTATACATATACTGTAATGGCTGCAGTATATTGTGTGTATTTTATGCTTAAGAAAAATCAGATCAGCTTTTTCAGAAAATCCCAAATGTGACTGATAGACTTTCTCTAGCCAAAGCATATGGATTTTACCAGGTGCTAACTAATAAGGTGACTCAGTAGTTTCACTGAAATACCAAACAAGACCAAATATTTACTATACTTCTGTTGATATACTGGGCTTCCCAATCTGAAAAAAAACAGCAAGTAAAACAGTTTTTCATATTGCTGAAATTTTTATAATCATGCTGTTATAGTTTATCTTTTCAAGTACAACCAGATTATCTCTTCAAATATTACCAGTAATCTGAATACAGTGTACAATGTCAGCTTTCTAAATGAAGGTGAATGGTATTGTAATCTTCAGGTATTTTCCAAACTAGAAAGGCAGGATGGAAATAAAACATAGAAATCTGAGAAAGTTAAAAAGGTTTAGCTTAGTAGGAAATATTTTATTACCACAGGGAGGTTTAAAATCACTTCAGAAAAATAGAAGTGCTGGAGTAATTTCTCTTTTAAAAAATATGTCACAGTCAGTAGACATGAAAAAGATTATTTATTGCAGGATTCTAAGCCTCAGTTGTCTGTGTTTAACTGTAAGCATGTGCTTACATGCTTTCCCAAGTAGAAGTGCATTTAAGCAAGTGCTTAACTTCAGTATTAAACTAGAGCCTTAAAGGTCTAAGAGGACAGCCTTCAGCTCTGTGTGTAGACATCTACCTTCAATCACTTAGCTGAGACAGAGCTAAAATAGGAGACTTGTCATCCCACACTCTCTCTACAGTGAGATTTACTGAATATAGATGGAGTTTAGGGCAAACTAGCCTAGTTAAATGCTTAGGTTCAGTGGGATGAATCCAGCCTAATCCTGAACTGAATCAAATCTAAATGAATGGCCTTTTTGCTTTCAAACCACCCCAGCAGGAAACATTGGAGGAGAAAGGCAAAGTCTACAGTATGCCATGAAATCACCTAACAAGTATGAAAACAGTAGAAGTAGGAGGCAGCCACCAGCAGTTAAAATATTTATCTGGGAAATGAGAAAACAGGAATAAAATTCTATCTGAGGGAATTCAAAACTTCCTGCTTTTTATTTCCCAAAAGACAGTTTTAGACACTGCAGCAAAGGCTACAGTAAGCCAGGATGAAGCTGCAATACATTCTTCCTTGTGAAGCTATTCCATTGTTTGAAGAATTCAATGTTTATAGGTCAAAGAGGAAATAAAGAGACATTTTGTTATTGTGTTGTTTTGTGATTAGAACAGCCCTCTATAAGGGAAATTGTGAGCTTTTGTACTTGCTGGCTGTGGTTATTATGCTTTTTAAAATTTAGTGAGTCTTCAATGGAAAATTAGTCCCTCTCTATCAGGGATGGAAGAACTGATGCTCTGAATCATGCGGTCATTCCACTTGTTGATCACAGATTGAACCTCTATTTTTTAGTGGTAAGATATAACAAAAGGGTTTATATAAAAATGTGACTTAACTGACTACATATAGGATTGTGTAACTAAAAGTCATATAAGCCACAAATGGAAAAATTTATGTTTGATTGAGGTTTGAGTTAAATACTACATCCTTTTTTAATCTGATCACTGATTACCATATGGTTATCATATGTTAAAGCAGTAAGAAATTAAAAAAATACACCATGTGAATGTTGGAGTAATGCAATCAGAACCTGTGCTGATCCTGTAGCTCTCCAGAAAACTGGGATGCAACTAGATCATGTTGAATCAGACCATTCAGTCAGAGATCATTCAGCTGTGTCTCTGAGATACAACAGTCAAAACAATGAATTTCAGAAAACAGCCTATTTTTACAACTGTTGGTTCTGAAGAATTTGGTGGTTTTGATAGTTCTCAGTCAGATAAGGCTAGTCAGGAAAATGTAATAAGAAACTGCAAATTCAACAGAAACACAAATCTTATCTAAGGAGGATGGAAAATCCAACATAGAAATCTGTGACTGATCTAAGGATAAAAATCTTGTGATGCTAACAGGCAGCTCACTGATACAAAACAGGTCTTAGGAACCTTGGAAGAAAAAGGGGAGGAGGAAGAAAAATCCATATGAAGATGCTAGAAACCTTTATTAACAAAACAACTGGAGTTTGACAGGTGGCAAAAACTCCAAGTTTAGCATGAAATTTACTGAAGGAGGACATTGCCTGACATTTCAGTGAGGAGTTCCAAACCACTGTGAGGAAGGGGAGTAGAAATAGAGGAACTCCTGGTAGAACTGGGAATGGAGCTGAAAGAGCCAAAAATTCAGCAACTCATTGACAGAGGGAAGATCATATTACTCTGAGACAGACTACATTGTTTATTGTTCTGGGAGTCAGGCAACAAAAAAGAACCAGTAGAGTGTATACATCTGATAGACCTTTAGACTAAAACAGAGACAAATCTCTGCCTACCTTTAGATCTGAAGAAATGGATTTATAAAATGGGACAATTTTCCATTACCTATGAGAGGGGACACATTGGGGAATATGGGTAATGCCAAATAGCTTTCAACAGGGGGCCCTAGGAAAAACAGAAGATAATTGTTCACACTTAATAGTCCCTTTGAGAAATAGTTTCTGCAGACTACCATTTGGGTTGTTTCCAGCCCCTGGGGGGTTTAACTGGAAAATGTAACATTTTTTTTGGTATAGAGGATACAAGAGACTACAAAGATGATGTTTAGCTATGGGAAGAAAAAGTTGTACAGCATAAACAGAAGCTTTGGAAAAAGATGGAGCAGCTAAACAATCTAAATATGAACAAGTAGGAATGTAACTGCTTTGTAAAGACGATAATATATGTGGGTGAGACAGTAACATGAGAATGTGTTTGGGTGAGCCTCATGAAAGTTGAGGCCACCTCTAAGATGCATGTCTTAATAGATGAGAAACTGGTATGAAATTCTTTGAAATTAAAATTTATGTAAACATTCTTAGTCTAACAAGTTAAACTGACTGCTTGGGAATCCTGAAGTAGAAAGGCATTCAACAGACTTTGGGAAACTGAGGAAAACAGGCCCTGATCCTGAAATAAAATGACATGAGGAGCAACACAAGATCCTACCAGATTGGCATGGTCCTTATGAAAAAGCATGGCTGAAACTGACAACCAGTCTTTTATTAATCACAAATTCTAAGAGCAATTATTCATCTGCTCAGATAAAACAGGTTTTGGCCTTGGTCAATGGTACAAAAAAAAAAAAAAAAAGGTGTCATGTTTTTCTTATATGAAGATACTCATAGCTAAAATTGTCCATAAAGCTGTTCTCAAGGCTAAAAACTACTCAAGAAATCTTCATGCCACAGGAATTTTGTTTTTCAGTTAAAAGTGGATGATTTGCAGACCAATATGATAGTCACAAGTACACTTTCTAGAGAACTTAACAAAAATGGTGGGATCAACATTCATCAAGGAATTGTTTATCCATCCTTTCGTTTGAAAAGTGTGCTGTTTATATTTGAAATTGAAACAAAGTCACCAGTGACTTGACAGTACATGAAAGGCAAATATGTCAAAAGACACATATCCTTAAATTTTATTTGCTACCTCAACACACTTGTGAAAATAATGCTGCAATTGGTGGGGAAAATTAACATTAATAGAAGCAGTGAGCAGGGAGATGTCTTGCAGTCTTCAGCAGCTGGCACCCTAGACAGTTTTGAACTGTGGGCAAATAGTGACATGTTTGCCACCTGCCTGAAAAGGGGAAGACCAAAATATCCGTCAGGCAATGATCCCAGGACTTGAGGAATTGGAGGCTCAAGACATGAAAGCAAGAAACAAAACTAGTGTCAGCTTCTGAAGGCAATGGTCTTGTTCCTTGGAGACCCTCATTGAGCCAAGACTGCCTCACAGTTGAACATGCTCAGAAAGATTAATTATTTGATTGATTATCAGGATATTCAATGGTGTGTTAAGTAAGGCTGGTTTTGAGTGATATTTTTCCACACCTTGACTTAATAGACACCAACCCTTTAAACCATTTTGAGTGGGGTACTCTGAAGTTCTCAGTATCTCAGCATTTTTTGGCAAAGGCACAGAGTAAATGAGCTGTATGAAACTTTCAAGCCAGAATTTCAGAACAGTCTCCAAACAAACTGTCTATATTTCAGCAGATGTGAACATGTTACACAGGCAGGATTAGGTCTAAAGCCTGCTATGGTCATGAGGTGTTCTCCTAGTGACTCCAACAGCCTATGGATCAGAAAGAATTTCTGCAGGGGCCTGCACAAGGCACAGCTGGAGTGCCAGCAGCATCTCTAACAGTACTTCCACAGGCCCCTCTTCAGCTTTTGTAAATATGTGAGAGACATTAAAAAAACAAACAAACAAAAAAACCCCCTCCAGTCTTTATATTTGGATCTTGTAAGGGATAGTAAAAATGAGTTCATTTTCCTTTCAGCCCCTCTAACACCAGCCACATGTGCACATTAAACACACCACTCCCCAATTTTCAGGCTTGGGGCTATTTATCAGGCAGTACCTGCCCAAATTCTTTCCAGGGCAAATGAAGTGTCAGTAAAAGCACTTAGTACAATGAGTCCTTTTTCCTGTAAAACTCATCCATAATTCCAGACTACCTATTTTGCAAATTATGCACAAATAGTCTTTCTGGTCTGCTTTGTTTTAAAGATTAAATACTTTGCTTGGGCCCTCCATATGCCAGGGGTATGTGGCTAATGGGAAAACATCACATTAAATCTCAAGGGTTGTGAGACTCTGGAATAGATTGCCCAGAGAAGCTGCGGATATCCCCTCCCTGGAGGCGTTCAAGGCCAGTCAGATGAGGCTTTGAGCAACTTAGCCTAGTTGAGAGGCAGCCCTGGTCATGGCAGGGAGGTTGGAGTAGATGACCTCTAAGGTCCCTTTGAACCTAAGCCATTATATGATTCTATGATATATGAAGCAGGAATGAATAAATAAATATGACCCACACAGGGAAATTTTACAAAAAGCAAATCTACCAAAAATCTACCAAATCCTTAACTGGCTGCTTTTTCCTCCTTTTTATCTATCACAGCATCAGAGCTAAGTGGGAGCTGGAAAACACAACCAATTTTTTGAGTGTAAACATAGCTTCAGTTATAACTATTTTCTTTCACTTGGTATCTGTCATATTACAGCTATAGGTGTTCTTCATGAACCAGGCATTCATACAGGGAAAAGGAGGCATTTTGTACTTTCCATTGCAAAGTACATAGGCACTTCATGAATAAAAGGCTTAACATTTCAGACTGTATGTATTCCTAAATCTGACACACACACAAAAAAAACCCAAAAAACCAAAAACAAAAACAAAACAAAAAAACCAACAATGAACCATATCTAAAACCATAGCACAAATACTTTTACTTCCTTTCAGCTCTATCTTACAGCTTTTAGCTTATGGAAACATTTGCCCAAGTTTGATTCAAATATTCCTTCAGAAGCTTTTTAATAGCCTCATGAAATCTTAAGAGGAGGGGGTGGGCAGGCTATTACTCCCATCCCTGTTGTTAAAAAAACACCCTTTGTGTGGAATATAGGTGAATCCCCCCCCAGATGTACAGAATGCAATAAAGATAAGAAGGACTACACCTTGCAGCACAGATCCGTGGGCTGTATGAAAGGGGCTGCACAGTTAGCAGCTGTCTGCTCCAATCCCTTTCTGGAGAACAGCTGGAAATGCATTCTCCAGAGATTGCATCTGGCTGGATTCCCCTGCACACAAATCCTATTGATCTGGTTCCGTTCTAGCCCTCTGTACTCACAGTTCAAAGAACTGAGAGGCCTGTAAAGAAATTACTGCCATATTGTTCAACTGGCCACAGTGAGCAATATATAGGATTATAATTAGGAACACATTAAGGGAAACAGCTTAGAGGAGATAAGCTGTTTGACTGCATACGCTTTTTGATGAGGGCTTAGTGCCAATCCCAGAATAAAAAAGATTAAATGTTTGTTACCAATCCTTTTGAACTGCTGGCAGAACATGTGGTAAAGCATTTTTGATTCAAATTAAAAGCATCCTAGGATAAAAATAACCCTGTTCTGTTAGACCTTTCCAAGTGAAACCTTTTGCAGGCTGATTTATTGTCTTTTCCTTCACCTCCTTCCACCAGCATGATTAACATATGCATTTCTGAATCATGTGTAAGCCTGGACAGGTATTTGTCTTGTTACACATCTGTGTAACAAATGGCAATACAAATTGTATACAGAACAGATGTAGATTTTTGAAGTCCCACTAAATTGTATTTGACCAAGCACAGAGATAAAAGTTTTATTGCAATTTATTGTTTCTTTCCGGTGGAGACAGCCCCACGAGGAATCATCAGTCTGCAGGTGACAATAGCAGTGCAGAGTCCATTGCAGGTAAAGCAGACAGGTTTATAATTAGGGAAAAACCTAAGGAAGTGAAACACAGCCAAAGAAGAAAAAAAATCTCCTCTAATATCCTTGTGAAATGTTTATCACTGCACTCTGTGGTGTCTAATTTATATATCTGGGAGATGTTGTTTTTAGGATTCTTTTTTCAGCCTCTGGAAGATTTTGAACCTGAGCCAAGTATACCAGAGAGACTGGAATTTGACAGATTCATACTATTCTCATGGAGCCTCCCACACTGAGACAAGTTTATGATGTTACTGCATGTAAATTTCCCCAAGACTTGGGGAAAGAGCTACATTCTCACTCACATCCCCCTACACACAGAAATATCCTTTTTTTTTACATCTGTTTTAAGCTCCACTTTTTTTTCTGTGAGCTGGTTAAAGATATGAAATTGGGTAGGTATTGGCTGTCTTGACCAGGAAATATATGTACTAAAGTTAACAGAAATATCCATAACAGACTGTTCAGCTCCACTGTAGAAACAGGTTTAAAAAAAAATATTCAGGAAATTTGTAACAAGAAGTTGGATTTAAGAGGCTAAAACCATAAAGTGATCTCACATTCAGAGCAGTATTTATTCTTCTGGGAAATCCAGTCTAATAGTACAAAATGCTTTTATGCAGTACTATTTTTACAGCATGTGGAACTTCATAGAGTTGCCTCAGTTCCCATCTACTTGGGATTTAGAGAATTTGTACCGAGTCTAACATAGCAGAGGAACACATTTGTACCAAGTGCAGAACAGTCATTTCTCACGGGCTGTGGTCAGGAAACAGCAGCCTGTTGTGAGGACAGACCTGCAGGCATTGAGTGATCCAAATTGCTGAGCACTTTTGGCCAGGGGGAATCCCAGGTGGCATCAGTCCCCCTCACCTTATGACAGGCATCCCACCTGTTGTACCATACCTGGGAGATGTTTATAAAGCTGCTACTGTGCCTGTAGCCCTTGCCCTTTCCTCAAAGGTGACTCACTCTTAGCTTCAGATGCAGCAATCCCAAGGCTGGCAGACCAGACTCATTCTTCTTTCAGGGAAAACCTCACTGAATTCATTAGGAGATTTCACTGAAAGGGATGCAAAGTACTGCAGGAACTGGTATGCAGTTTCTGAAGTTTGCTAATTGCTTTGAGATCACGGGTTGAAAGTTGCAGTAGACGACATGAAATTATTATTTTAAGACATGAAATAAAATACAGGGAGCTGACAGTGAAAAGGAGAGTCACGTTCATGAAATATTTACTATATACTACCTATATAGTAGATGTTTATGGTAATCATACTGAAGCTGTAGGCCAAAGCTCTTGTTAATTGCTACTAGAGACACTGCCAGATTTGGTCAGGAGCTCCAAAACAATGGAATAAGGTGTAACAGGTTGGGGCTCCATATGCAGAGACTGCCCATTTTTTTAGCCAAACTGAGGAACCGAGACCCATCTAACCAACAGCATCTTTAATTCCCAAGCCAAGAGGCATTCTTTTGCATGGAGGTGGGATTCTGGTTCTCCACTTCCTGCTGCTGGCTTTTTGAAACAAAGCTTTTGTTACGTGCCACCCAGGTTTACCCACATAGCTTCTTTGAAGGTACAAACAACCCAGGCTGCTGTTCTCAAAAACCTGTGTCTGTTGCAAAGTCTTAAGAGAAATGGTCACCCAGACTTGCTGATGATGATCTGGTTTACCTGACCTGCTTCTCTTCCTCATGTTTTGGGAAGTGGTGTGATTAGAGAGGACTGTAGTTAACAAGTAATATTAAAAAGTATTAAAATACTAAAAATTACATATATCTGGAACTGCAGTAAAGGGAGAAATTAAAAATGAAATTTAACAACCAAGGGTAATATTGCGGTAATGGTCACATGGAGGAAGATGATGGTAACAAAAAGTTTGATGTGCCTGTTGTAAAAATAATAGTTAAAAAAAAACAAAACAGCACAACAAAATAGAAATAAAGTGGAGGTTGACATCTCAAAGGCGGAGAAAAAAAAACCAGTGAAGGGAGCTAGCACTAACCCTGTGAAGCTCTTTCAAAAATGACATTAAAACATTCTAATTTATTTTTTCTCTTTATTTGAGTTTTTGTTGTTGTTGTTGTTTGGGATTTTTTTTATGTTTGAATGCTTTTGGTTTTTTAAGGAATGTGGGAGGTAGCTTTAGGGTGGAGAGCAGAAAATAATTTTTTGATGTAGGAATACCAAAATAATATTTAAAAATTGAAATTAATTTACTATCTTCAATGCTAAACTTCCAAAAATAAACCTGTAAATTAGTTTTTCTTCTCTGGGAGACAGCAGAAAAATCATATTGCAGTATTAAACCTGGAAATTTAAATAATATTCCCTTAAAAATATATATTGACTGAAAGATTTAACCAAAATTTCATGTTCTTTTCATTTGCTCATTCTTTTTTACACCTCTCTGAAATGCTTTCTTTCTCTCATTTCCACCAAGGAAAAGTATTCCATATTAAGAACTGTATGTCTTCATTCTCCATTTGAGAAGGCTTGGCAGAACTCCCATCTTTCAGAGAATCAGCAAGAAAGGAAAATAAAACACCTTCAAAGGAACCACATCATACAACTCCTTCTCTTCACTTCTGAAGTGGAAGATACATACCTACCTATATGAGGAGCCTGATTATCCATTGCCTTCCTCTCATACATGCTTACTTAAAATTATTCAAAGGAATTGCAACATGAGCACCAAATACTACCAGTTCAGGTTTCCATTTGGCACCCAATTTGCCCCTGCATTTCCAAAGGAACAAAGAACTGTAGATGTGCAAAAACAAAGGCGTGACTCCAGTGGTGTTTCCTTCACAAACATTACTGTCTCCCAGACTCTTCCCACTGCCCTGCTATTTGTTTCAAGCCTGGCATTTTCCCTTCAGCATAACCCTCAAATGGTCAGGAGTGAACACACCCTTCTCCACAGGATGCTCTTCCCACAGACTCACAAACCAGACCACCTGGGAGGCTGGTCCATGCATAAAATGCAGCAGCTGATTCTGGGGGATGAGGGGATATTAAGCCTGGTACAGGTAATCCTGCTTTTGGATGCAAGTTTTATTTGTCCTAAAAGGGTCTTTGTTAGGATATCAGCGAACAATTCCAGCCAAAGCACAGACTTCACAAGAGGCAGATTTCCGCAAGGCCATTAGCTATAAAAGCTGATGAAAATGTCTCCCAACCCCGTCTTTATCATCCCACAATGCCAATGGAGCTTAACAACAGAGAATGAATTGCATTTAGGTGGTTATTTTGGAAGCTGGGGGCAAAACTTCTTGTTTACAAAGTAGATGGTAGGCTTCTTGGACAAGTTCTCATAGAATCATAGAATGGTTTGGGTTGGAAAGGACCTTGAAGATCATCTGGATTCTAAATCTCCTGCCACTGGAAGGGCCATCTTCCAGTAGACTGGGTTGCTCAAAGGTTGCTCAGTGTCTTCTACCATATAACACAAATTAGAATAAAGTAAGTGAGCAAACAAGCCTAATCAAACGAAGAACAAATGCCAGAAAAATATCAAATGCTGGAAAACTGTACCCAGGGGGTTCTATAAACAATTACAGAAGGTCAGTGTTTGTCTCGAGAGGCCTTACAATGATTTTCATAACTTGATATGTAAATTTTCTCACCAGCATTTCCTTTCCTGTCTCCTTCTTCAGAGCGAGTCCAGAATTTTCATCTGAATGTCTTTAGAGGTGTCACTGTGATTGTCACAAGAACTAAATTTCTTATTCGAGGGGGTTTATGCTCTTTCTTGCTGCTACACAAACTATGTTCTCTCCACAAGTTCTCATTACCCTTAGGAAGTATGAGAGACAACTATAAAGTTGATCAGACACTAAAATAGATGCAGATGGAGAAAGGAGTTTAATCTAAGAAAACAGGGAACATTTCTGAGCCAAGTTTATATCACAGTTAGTGTTGCTTTTGTCGCAAGGCAAATGTATGTTTAGAATAACATGACTGTCAAAGGAAATCTTTACAGCAAAGGAGGACCTCAAGAGTCTAAGCAGGGAGATTATTTGTATAACTACACACATAAATTTACTAAATGTAGGTTACGCATACAGCCGGAATTTCCAAACTCTCCCCATGAAAACGATGGGCAGAGTGGCTTTTCACCAGGTCTCCCTGCAGCTCCTACCTGCCTGAGGCTGGGTGGGCCCTCAGCAAGACCCGGGCTTTAATTTAGCTCCTCTCTGGCACAAAGATTGGTATCCTCAGTGGCACTTACCCAAGAAAAGCCCTGGGAGGCAGTGCATTTCTGATACGCTGAGGCGCAATTTCCTTCCTATTTCCCATCTGCTCCCAAATGCTCCTAATTTAGTGCAGGCTTACATCAGCATGGAACTACTTCCCTGTCAGCACAGGCTCAGATGCTTTAGCCAGGTGGTAAAGAAGTAGGGGCCACATTCAACCCTTACTCCCCAGTCTCCCATACCCCACCTGCTCTCTGCCCACCTGTTCTCAGCAGACTACTGATGGAGAGGCATGAGTTCTGCACCTGATTCTTCCACTTGGGTAATCCAAACCATGGTCCATCAACAAGTCCATGAAGGATTTAGTGCAAAACTTTTCCTTCATCTCGGGTGCATCTGGAAAATAATTGGAATATAGTTCATACTACACAGTGTAAATAACTGTAGGAATACACTGAACACAAGTTCCTGAAGTAAAGTAAAACCCTTACTACATGGAACCCAGATCCAATTATTTGAGTTTTTCCAGAAGAAAAACCTCCAGATAGTATTGTTAAGAGAAGACACACAGAATATGATAAATAAATAACCCTTAAAAATTGTGTTGAAGGAAAAATTCCAACCCATCTGCAGGAAATGGTTCATATAACTTGGAGAAGCCTCAGCCTTGCCAAGGAGCAGTCTTGGCAAGGTTCAGAAGTTTTCTATATTGTTGTTGGCAGGCTCCTGTCTCAAATCATGATACCTCCAATTTCTGAGGTACCACACTTAAGAAAGTTTTGTTATGGCTAATTAAGCAACAGGCAGAGCAAAGCTTGTTTATTCTTTATTTTACAGGAGCGTTAATTGAGAAATAAGCAAGTGGCTTGAAATTGCCAATTGGCTCAGCAGTTTCTCATGATCTCAGAAAATTGCAAACAGTCTGTTCTCATTTCTCATTGACTTTGTAATTTTTCATTTGAATCAGAGAGCATAGTATCTATTCCATATAAGGAATTTAAGATATTTATAAGGAGTAATTTCTTTACTTATGTTTCACATTAAAGTATAAGTTTTGCAGATGTCATTGCCATGGAATAATTCGCCACAGGATTTTCATCAACTCTTAGACCTTCTGTTTTTCAAAAGATATTCACTGTAATGGTCACAATGTTTGTAATAGCACACAAATAAAAATTGAGGCTAGAAAGGAAACTTGTGTTATTACTCCATACTGGTGCCTATGCAAAGTTTACATATGTGTCTAGTGTCCAAGAAGATAATTTCATATCAAATATAGAAGACTTGGCTATATCTGAAAACCTACCTCTAGTCTAAAAGAGTGTTTTGCTACCATGGGAGTAATATGCTGTCATTAAACTGTACAAAGGAAAATACCTGTTCATGATAGAGGAAGGATGTTATGGTAGCTGTTTAATTAAGATACAACCCAAAAGCATTTCTATTTTTTCATCTTTAAACAAGGCAAGGAAACAGATAGAATATAGGAAATTGATTGCATAAAAAAATAAGTAGTTTGTTCTTATAATTTTCCATATATCAGGATACTTGGGCACAAGCTACATTGACATAATTAAAGCAGTCAGAAGCTTAGACCATGTTATGTTTTTCCAATGTATCACATTATTCAGGAGCATGTTTCTCTGTGATTTACACTCTGTACTGTGGAAATACTTTAAGACTTCTCATCCTGGTTTCATTTTTGTACAGATTTGTCGTAACAGATAAACTAAGATGCTGTAGCCAAAACATTGGTGAAAATAGATTACATATTTCATTATGAAGGTTTACTGTCCCCTAACATTACTCCCAAACTTTGATATTCAGGATATATCTTTCGTAGAAATTAAATACTGAGCCCAGCTGGCAAGGACCAGGCTGACTTTGTACTTTTAAACTCTTCTACTTTCAAAATCAGGATGGCTGCACTCACACTGCCTGCTAAGAATGGCTGCTGGCCTGTGTGTACTCCCAAACCATGCCAAGGAATCTTTTGGTGGAGTCCTAAGTAGAATACAGGAAAAGCATACCATGAGCTATTTAAATAATTTAATGTTACAGATGATCGAATTCCCATGCCAATGAACATTCCCTGGAATTCCTTAATTTACTAGTAGAGACACAAACCTTGAGGAATGATTCCCATAACCTAACTGCCCATGTCTTCAGTGTAGATGCTATCACCTTGAGTTAATCACACTAAATTGCTTTCATAGCCAAAGAGTTAATCATCTTAAAGAATAAATCCTCTCACCCAATTTAACTGCCTGCAATATGATGAGATAATTCATTATTTATAAAGAGCCCTCTTCAGAGATCTGCTTGGTAGAGTACCATGGGATAAAGCTCTGGAGAGCAAAGTACCCCAAGAATATTCAGTTTTCAAGGGTCGCACAGGAGTAATGTGCCCTGTCAAAGAGGAAGTCAGACAAGAAATTCAGAACCGCATGGATGAAGAAGGAGCTCCTGGAAACACTTAAATGTAAAAAGAAAGTCTATAGAGGGTGAAAGGAAGGACAGGTAACCTGGCAGAAATATCTAGATGTTGTCTGAGCAGCCTGGGTTAGGAAAGCTGAAATCCAGATAGAATTAAATCTGACCAGGGAAATTAAAAAAGAAGAATTTCTACAGGTATGTCAGTGATAAGCAGAAGACCAGGGACAATGTGGTCCCTCTCCAGAAGGAAACAGGGGACCTGGTCATGTGGGATATGGAGAAGACTGAGGTTCTAGTGACTTTTTTGCCTCATTAGTCACCAGCAAGGGCTCTGGCCACACCACACCAGTTGTAGAAGGCAAAGGCAGGGACTGGTAGAAGGAAGATCAACCCACTGTAGGAGAAGAGCAAGTTCGAGACTCTCTAGAGAACCTAAAAGTGCACAAGTCCATGGGCCTGACAAGATCTATCTACAGCTCCTGAGGGAACTGGTAGACGAAGTTGTAAAGCTGCTTTTCAGCATATTTGAAGAGTCA